>NC_141688.1:167205699-167511459 GCF_964263255.1 Lissotriton vulgaris | reverse complement strand
TGCAAGTGTTAGTTCATGGTACTCAAATTCTGTACAAGGCTAATGTATTGTGTCTGCCTCGTTGATCATACAGAATAGGGCGATGTATTAAATACGTGGGATCCATCTAAAATGACGGTCAGATGTACAATAGGGCGATGTATTAAATACGTGGGATCCATCTAAAATGACGGTCAGATGTACAACCTCGCTCCTTAATGATGGCGTCATCAACCTCAAGTTTTTCTCTGCTGAATTTCTTAAACAATTTTTTTTTTATCTCTGCTGCATTACTATATCCTTGATTACCTCCATACATCCCAATAAACCTGGCTACCCAATGACTAGTCATGAAATACTGCCCCCCCCCCCCCCTGCAGAAAGTGAAGAGGGGCCAGGAGCCGGCCATATCTCACAGATGTTGGTTGGCGTTGATATAAATGAAGGCCTCAAGTTTTGGGGCAACACTGAGGGTTGGGGGGGGGGGTCGTCCTGCAGTGGCCGGCTTACGCTCCTGTGGATACCACTTTCACAATTGGTATGCGAACAAATATGCTCTCCTCAGACTTAAGCAAAAACGCTTGAAGAAAATAATGGAAAGTAAAATGAGCCTTGAAAGAAGTGTCCCGCTGTTTTATCTTGGACTGAACAACGTGTGTATTTGAGACTTGTATTGGCATCCACCCCACTGCCTGGTGCACAGTGACAGCTGCTAAATGCAATATTCCTGGTTGGTAGGTTTGTGACTTGTTTAAATATTGTTTCTTTCCAACAAAATCCATCCTGATGTGTATTTGTAACCATCTGGCTAGAACGGCAACAGCAGCATTTCTTTGTCAGGCAGGTATGGATTTCATTTCATTGTATTTCACAGACTTGTATTGTGCGGCTGTACCAGGCAATATTAGAATCAGAACAACTAGAGAACGCACTTACAAACAACTGATAGGGTAAGCGGTTTTATGTAACTAGCACGAGGGAGAGTGAGGAACACATACAAATTAATGCATGCTAGAAACAAAAGTCTGGCCTTTGATTGTCTCGATTTGTGAGTCAAAGCGCAGAGAATCTTTGCCGCTGACCGCATGACCCGTAGGGGAACATGGGCGGGGCAGCGCTTTAGTCCCACCCGGCAACTCTCCAGCCGACACCGGTGGGGCGCCCGCCCCGCGTCAACCATTCCAGGCCAGGGGAGGGCCTACATGTGGGAGGGGCGATCCCCCTATATCTATCGCAGTGGCCAAGGCTCGGCCTCTCTCATTCCGGTCTTTCCGCGGCTCAAGCACTGTTTCGTTTCGTCGCGGCGTATTTCTCCTGCTAAAAGCCAGGTATGTGCCGCTCTCTTCCCCCCCCCCCCCCCCCGTCCTTGTCCCTGGGCATGACCAGGTTGTACGAGGCCCCGGTGTTGAACACATGGGGGAGGAAGAGGTGGCCACGCTGGTTGTGCGGGCGCACCTTTAAAGAGCACGGGCGGTGGGGGGAGGTTCAGCTGTCCCAGGCTAGCATGCACGGCCTCGCACGTGGTCGGGACACCGTGCAGGGATGTATTACGGACCTTGACTGCCCTAATTTCTGGGCTCGACCGAGCGTGGTTCCTGCCCCCATCTATTGCTGCCTCGTGCGATCGGCTCAGGCCATGCCAGCGCAATACAGTTGAGTTTGAGTAGGAATAATAGAGCCAGGGTCTGGAATGGAGGCAGGCGGGGGGGCGATGGCGGCGATGGCTCATCTCCCCTCGCCACCATCTCCCGGACGCAGCAGCAACGGGCGTATGGCATGTTTGATCGGTGGAGGGCTCGCCCCGCGGGTCGAGGCACCGGATTCGACCTCCTTGCACCGCGTTTGTAGTAGCTGAGTACCCTTTGACCTTTGGGCCCCAGTGATTTAAAAGAGACGGTGAACTATGTGACCCAATCTCTTCTGCCGTCTCCTCCTCCCTTCTAGTTAATGTACTAAGGAAAATGTATCCTTAGTAAATCACGTCAGCTAAGGACTAGCTGTCTCTGATCATAATGGGTTGAGCCTACGCCATGCTTGCACTTCTCAAACTTGTGATTCTTCAGAATGACGTGCCACCCTTAGTCTGTAAGCCCCGGATGCATCCAGTTCAAGACTCGGTGCCTCGTCCACGTACGGGTCCTCCTGAATGTCGAGTAGGACATGTTTTATAACTTAATGTCATAAAGGAAATAAAGAGGCTAAAAATATCAGCAGATAACTAAAAACGTCCTGAGCTATGAGTGCAGGCACCACTTAGCGCCTGCGCTACAATCTACACCGTGCCAAGCCCCCCGTGAGAGCGAGCGTTGTACGAAACGAATGTCCTAAATAAATATTCAATTTAAAAATAACACTCCTTAAGTTACTGCGCAGGGATTCGTACAGTTTAGTGGCACTAAGTTATGGACAAGGAAGGATGAGAGGCTCAGCCAGCCCCTACCTTTGAGGTCGCAAACTGAGCTCCGCAGTACGCGCATTAACCCCTTCGTATACGTCACCAACTGCTAAAACGCTAACGGAAGGCCACTGCCAATCTATTATAGGCATCACAACAACTGCTCGCATACAGTGCAAGCCAACACGCCACCCGGAGGAATTCAGTTTTCGGCAGCCCACCCAGTGTTCCAGCCCATAAGCGTCAGGGTGTTTGCTTCGCTCTCTCCGTATGTGCATTAACCTATGGACCGGAATGCTGCGCACTGGAGGATACTCGGAAACATTCCAGGCTGGTGGCAAACCCGACTAAATCAAAAATAGTCATTTTTGGGCACTACCCCCAAAAAAAAAGAGCAAAATGGAGCCTTGGCCATTTAACCTTGGACAGTACCCAGAAATACTTATACTTAGGGGCTTCCTTTCACGAATCAGGGTCGTGCAGTGCCCACTTAAAGAAAATTCAGGGTAAAGGTAAGTCCATCACCTTCGCCCTATGCAAACTACAAGCTCTTATGCATAGTCCATCAGCAACGGCCATCCAAAGAGTCCTTAAGGCCAAGCTAATGCCGGCCCTTAACTACGCACAACAGGCATACCCAGGCAAATTAAACAAGGAGCTGGAAAAAATCCATTGCGGGGCATACAAGAGACTGTATCACCTGCCGAAATGTATAAGAAACACTCTAATCCACTTGGAATTCGCCCTTAACCAACAAACTTTGGAAGAAATGGCAGCCCTAAGTAAATATTATTACCTCGCAATAGCGGCACGCGATAACACACTAAAGGCTGTCCTGAAACACATCTTTACTGAACCAGGGAACCCCTGGTCAGTTACCATCGAAGCTGCTACGACGCAATTGAACCTGGCGATCGAGTCGTGGAACCCAGATCTTGTCAACTACACTACCATCAAAGAAGTGATAAAGAGACAAGTGCGTGCACGCTCCCGGGAGCTAGACCTGGAGTCCCTCAGGAAAAGAGCCTTCCATGAGTTCTTATGCTTGCCACACATCGTGCAAAATCCTCGAAATCATCTCACGCAGGCCGTGGGCCTCCCAGCACTCCATAAGATCCTCGCCTACAGATTGCACCCCCTGCCGCTCAATGAACTATATCACCCGGAAAATGCAGGCACAGGAGTCCGGGATTGCAGACTCTGCAACTATAAACGAGAGTCACTGGCCCACTTACTGTTTTGCTGCCCCGCCCTACGTGCACCCCGCACTCTCTACCTTAGGCCCATTCTGAGGGATGCTGGGACACGTACAGTCAAGGAAGCAATCCATCATCTATACACCTTGAGCGTAGTAAAACAGATGGCCTCATTTGGAAAATGTATTCAACAGACCCGGCTCATGTTGACAGCAGTAAGGGCCACGCAGGAATAGAGACCTTGCCGTATGAACCCCCGGTGGACCTTTCAGTCCCCCGATCGCGTGTGCCCGTACGAACTTTGGGAACTCCTCAGAAACTCTGTGGCCTTTTTGCCCTCACGAACTTTGGGAACTTTTTAACATACGCTTGACTACTGGAATTTTGAGGTTTTTTAAACTTTTGTAACTTTATACTTGATCTTAATGTAATAGTTTTAAGTAACCGCACAATAAAAGATATTCATTCATTCATTCATTCATTCCGTGAGAGCGAGCGTTGTACGAAACGAATGTCCTAAATAAATATTCAATCTAAAAATAACACTCCTTAAGTTACTGCGCAGGGATTCGTACAGTTTAGTGGCACTAAGTTATGGACAAGGAAGGATGAGAGGCTCAGCCAGCCCCTACCTTTGAGGTCGCAAACTGAGCTCCGCAGTACGCGCATTAACCCCTTCGTATACGTCACCAACTGCTAAAACGCTAACGGACGGCCACTGCCAATCTATTATAGGCATATTTACAACAAGGGGTGGTGAGGGACAGAGTCTCTGAATTAAGCAGAAAGCTCTCACCCAGTCAAGAGATCAGGGCTAGATCCAACACCGTTTTTTAGCTCACTGCACAATCCCAGTTTCAGAACCTGGCTGTATGCAAATTAGTCTGTTCCTGTCCCAGTGCATGATGGGAACAGGGCAAACCAAACTACAAAAGCCAATTCTTACACTGGGAAGGAAACAAGCTCCCGGGGACCGGTTTCTGGCATTACAGCCGTCTTCGGCCCGGTTTGCTTGAATCCTGATGGTGCAATGAGCAAGGGTCTCACATCTGAGAATACCCTTCCACGCTTAGGGTGGACAAAAATATTTACAACAAGGGGTGGTGAGGGACAGAGTCTCTGAATTAAGCAGAAAGCTCTCACCCAGTCAAGAGATCAGGGCTAGATCCAACACCGTTTTTTAGCTCACTGCACCATCCCAGTTTCAGAACCTGGCTGTATGCAAATTAGTCTGTTCCTGTCCCAGTGCATGATGGGAACAGGGCAAACCAAACTACAAAAGCCAATTCTTACACTGGGAAGGAAACAAGCTCCCGGGGACCGGTTTCTAGCATTACAGCCGTCTTCGGCCCGGTGTGCTTGAATCCTGATGGTGCAATGAGCAAGGGTCTCACATCTGAGAATACCCTTCCACGCTTAGGGTGGACAAAAATATTTACAACAAGGGGTGGTGAGGGACAGAGTCTCTGAATTAAGCAGAAAGTTCTCACCCAGTCAAGAGATCAGGGCTAGATCCAACACCGTTTTTTAGCTCACTGCACCATCCCAGTTTCAGAACCTGGCTGTATGCAAATTAGTCTGTTCCTGTCCCAGTGCATGATGGGAACAGGGCAAACCAAACTACAAAAGCCAATTCTTACACTGGGAAGGAAACAAGCTCCCGGGGACCGGTTTCTGGCAATACAGCCGTCTTCGGCCCGGTTTGCTTGAATCCTGATGGTGCAATGAGCAAGGGTCTGAGCTGGGATGGGGCAGTGAGATAAATAACGGTGATGGATCAAGCCCTGATCTTTGGACTGGGTAAGAGTGGTCTGTTTAACTCAGACACTCTGTTCATCACCACCCCCTTTTTGTAAATCGTTTTTGGCCACTATAGGTGTGGCAGGGTATACTCAGACATGAGTCCCTTTCTCACTGCTCCATCAGGATTCAAGCAAGCCGGGCCGAAGAAGGCTGAAATGCCAGAAACCGGTCCCCGGTAGCTTGTCTCCTTTCTGGTGAAGAATTGGCTTGGTAGTTTAGTCTGCCCTGTTCCCATGATGCACTGGGCCAGGGACAGACTGATTTGCATATAGCCAGGTTCTGAGCTGGGATGGGGCAGTGAGATAAATAACGGTGATGGATCAAGCCCTGATCTTTGGACTGGGTAAGAGTGGTCTGTTTAACTCAGACACTCTGTTCATCACCACCCCCTTTTTGTAAATCGTTTTTGGCCACTATAGGTGTGGCAGGGTATACTCAGACATGAGTCCCTTTCTCACTGCTCCATCAGGATTCAAGCAAGCCGGGCCGAAGAAGGCTGAAATGCCAGAAACCGGTCCCCGGTAGCTTGTCTCCTTTCTGGTGAAGAATTGGCTTGGTAGTTTAGTCTGCCCTGTTCCCATGATGCACTGGGCCAGGGACAGACTGATTTGCATATAGCCAGGTTCTGAGCTGGGATGGGGCAGTGAGATAAATAACGGTGATGGATCAAGCCCTGATCTTTGGACTGGGTAAGAGTGGTCTGTTTAACTCAGACACTCTGTTCATCACCACCCCCTTTTTGTAATCTATTATAGGCATCACAACAACTGCTCGCATACAGTGCAAGCCAACACGCCACCCGGAGGAATTCAGTTTTCGGCAGCCCACCCAGTGTTCCAGCCCATAAGCGTCGGGGTGTTTGCTTCGCTCTCTCCGTATGTGCATTAACCTATGGACCAGAATGCTGCGCACTGGAGGATACTCGGAAACATTCCAGGTCTCCGCTGTACGCCAGCATTTGCCCACCAGCTGAGCGCGGGCGGTCATATTTTTAGACTGTTAGTTCGTAGGTAATTGTCGTTTGGACAGCATACTGACAAACCGATGACCACCACTTCAAAAGGTTTTGAAAGCGCGTGCACCCGGTGCTGTGCAATCCCAGGCTCGATTCTACATTTTTTCGCCATGTTGAGGGCTTCTCAGGTTATGTGCCCTTCGTGGGACACGTGAACGAGCCGGATTGAAACTGCCAAACCGGTCGGACAAGGTCTCCCACTGGAGCTGATAAATTAGAGCAATGGCAAATGTAAAGCCAAAATCGAAGCAAGAACTTCTTAAAGCTGTGTCAGGTGCGGCGTCTGGCTCACCAGTGCCGCAGGGCGGCATTCTGCTGCTGCCATAACCTGCTTCCAGAGGGCACGTCATACTGCCCTCATTTACCGGTCAATTAGACCAACATTCCCGGTCTTTACTGTACGCCGTCATTTGCCCACCATCTGAGCGCTGGCGGGCATGCTTACTTTTCGCGGTTATTATAAAAACTTTTGAGTGGAGTGAGATCCTACTAATCTTAGGGCCCACTCTGTCCCTTAGGGATTCCTGGGTGCAGTAAGGCAATTCATAACAGACTTTCGCCTAATTGTTTATAAACACCCGTAGCTTGGTCGGAGCCCATTATACAAACGAAGGGATCAAGCGCTCGCATAGGCACTATAGTTCGAGCAGCATTGCCTGGTATTCGAAGGGCCTCAACAACGGGGCCCGTGCAGCCGATCGGGTTTTGGCGCCACCCGGTTACCTCGGTGAACGAGCGTCGTTACAGTGGTGCAACCTGTCGGTTTAACAAACTACGCAGGGGATTGCCCGAGGGAGGTAGCTCTACATTTCGTGGCGCCTACAGTCATGGGGGTAACTCCCACATTGGTCAATAACTGTCTACGATGATATCTCCCTGTAGCACACTTTAGTTAACTACTGCTCAAATCTCAGCTGCCGCAAAACGCATTAAAAGCAACAGGGCGCCATAGCTTTCGGATTGCTTTGCTAAATTACAAGTCCCATTGCCAGACGAACTCTTGCACATTTGGCACTTTTTGCCAAACGATACCTGGCTATTCTACAGGCTGTTTAACTTCAGCTGAGCCCCATGTGGTCTAGCGCCAAGAAGCCTGCGGTGAGCGAGTATTCTCTAACTGCCAATAACATGTCTATAACATAATACTGGCGTTACCCATCTCTGAAGAGTAGGATTAGGCCCTCGTGGAGTATGCATGCGCTATAAATAATATCATATCCGACACCACTATTTCATAGTAAGTGAGTAGTAAAGCAGCGATTGCAGAACGAACTTGGTCCATCTAATTTGGAACATATGCAGAAACATGTAGCACTGGTTGCAGAATTGCACTACTTTTCTACATATAGTCTTAAATTAATATAGGCAGACCCCCTAAAACGGATTGTTCAGTGGGTCGATGTGATATTTGTGCATTATGTGAGAGTCAAATTATTGAGCTTGCAAGAGGTTTTCACAATTTTGTTTGTACAGTTGCGCTGCTCTGTTCTGCCTGACCTGCAAACAATGAGCCTCAGTCTGTCAAAGCAAATCACTGGGTAGCCACCATAAACGTTTAGCTCCTGCCAGGTGTGTATACACCTCTGCACCGGAGTCAATGAGATGATATTGCGACAAATGGCAGACTCTCTAACCACAAGAACACTATGGGAAGACACTTCCAGGGTCATTGAGAATAGAACTTGCTATATGATAAGGCCTTCCGCAGATAATGGGAAGAGTATGATTGTATTTGGTAATGCCCTTAGAGGAGGGGAACTTGGAGTTCAATGGGGAGGCCTGGGATGAGGGGTCCTTGGGTAGATCGGTAAGGGTCGAGATAGGATGTGAGACTAAATCACACACCCAAAGTGCAATGGTCATTATCAGGCTTAAGCATCTGAATAATGGGCTTAATTTAAATGGTTACAACGGTAGTGCTGGGTCCAAGGTGAACGGTGCCTCTGTAATGGATCCCGAATGTGATGTGCAGGGGTAAGTAACGTCACTAGGTCAGATCGCCATGTTTTTCTCACCGGGGAAATTCTCCCTTCCATGGGGGGAGGTGAGAGTAATAGAATTTTATTTCAGGAATGGGAGGAGATGAGTCCGGCATTTTACATTGACAATAGTGAGTACATTTGTGGTACTCCCAATAAATTACTTAACCTCCCTGTGTCAAACAGTGTGGAGACACATGTAATAGCAATGCGAATATGTGAACGGCAGTACCATTGTACGATTACTTGGAGGTGTATTAAAGTAAGGAGCATAGCACTGTTCTCACACAACCACAATCAAGGGGCAAGAAGGCATCCTTTGGATCGAGTTCCTGGGGAAAACGAAGGGACACAGCTTGTTAGCTGGTCACAGGTACTTAAGAGAGGCATGCACTGATTTTGTTCAGTCCATATATAAGTGCAGGCACCGTAAGAAAGCCAGTTGTCTTTGTCTGCCCCGGCACTTACCCAAAATAACAATCTAATAGCACAATTTTATTACTTTATAGCACCACGCATCCCAAAGCAGGATGGCAGAGCGCTTTTTGGTATCATGCACATTATACATGGACAATACATTGTGTAAGTGGGTCAATAAAGCAGTGTGCACGATGTGTTACATGAGACAGCGAGGGTTACAAGGTACAGAGTCCCATATCCTTCATTGTCAACAGTGCAATGTTAGAAGGATTTAAGTCTTGTGAGCTGCAAGTAACAAGCTATAAAATTCAAGTCAGTCATCTGCATGCTACATGATGTGCTTTTCACTGGAGGCATTAACCTTATGCCAGCTATATTCGTAACATTGTCTGATGTCCTAGTGTGCGGGCACAATGCTTGTAAAATAGTCATTGTGTCAATCAGCGTCGAGGGGCCATACGTTTTCTCCCATATCCGTGTTACCAATATCCTGCTAGCACCATAATGATCTGGAATTGATCTGCCAGGACATTCATTGGCATAAGTATTATAGCTACTGTGCTCACGCTGCAAGTAAATAATTATGACTACAGGATGACTTTCATAATCCCATCACTTTGCTTTCTTCGACATGGTAAAGTTAATAATCAGACCCCAGGCAAACGGAGAAATAACTGCTGTAAAAGAGCCAGAAAAGCAATTTTTTGAGTGGCAAATTCAAACCGGGGTAACTGGTAATACTTACAACCCCTGCAGTAACTGGACCCCAATTATTGGGGGTAGACGAAGGGAATGACAGGTTAAATCTACCCAAACATGCAAAGGTGCAATTGATCCTGTTTAAACTGAGAACGACATGTAAGATACTGATCACCTGGTGGTGAATTACAGTTAAAACCCAGACAAAAAGGTCATAAGTTATTTCCTATGCAAGCTTAAGGTACAGGGATGGTGACTAGTCCTGCGAGAATCGAGACCTGCCGTCGTAGCATAATCAAGGGCATGCAATGGTTCAGAAGGGGTCAGTACCAATGCGATAATCGTTGTATACATTAGGTGATGAACCAATTTGAGGCGCAGCGGTAGAACATTACCGCAAAGGGGTCAACAGATCCATGCGGAAGATTCATGGGAAGAGAGGCCTGGGTTTCATTAGGCAAGTACCATACGAGAGGAAAACTGTGGCCAGTAATTGTCCATCGCTGGGTCTGGAGGGGAGCGAGATCGCAGGTTGCGACTGAGCAATCCCGCAGAATGGTCAACGGATCCATGCAGAAGTTTATGGGAAGTGAGGCCTGGGTTGTACCAATACAAGAGAAACTGAGGGGTACCACCACAAAGACAGTGCCACTTGTCTAGACTGGGAGTGGACATATCCCTCCCGGATGTACAAGAGGTACGAAACAGAGATGGGAAGAAGCTATGTGGGTGGGGTGCTCTGTCATCGACGGAAGCCTCCTCCAGAGCTGTGGCGGAGTTACAGGGCGATCTGGAAGCAGACGAGTACAGTAAGGGTACCTCTGCGGCAGAAGGGTACAGTAAGGGTACCTCTGCCTGGCACAGTAAGGGTGCTTGAGCCAAGGACCAGGAGCCGAAGGAGGTTCCAGGAAACCGCGACGGCGCCCCGTTAGTCCTTCGGGCGGTCGGGGGGCCTGAACCAACCAGGGGTGTGCCACACCGCTCCGCCCCGACAGGGGGGGCGGGAGTAAAACGAAGTTGGTAATGTGCTGCACCGTCAGAGCATCGACTCGCCGTGCAAGATGGCTCCTTAGGCATGCGGGTCAGCAAGGGGCTGCCTGCTTTGGATCGCCTGTAAGATGACCCACCTGAAAACGTCATACGTGTGTTGTATGAAATAAACCTGCAACAGTTCTTTCCCATAAATATGTCTCCAGAGTTTCATTGGGGAGGAATTGTGTATATGTTCAAGCGGGCGGGAGTGAATGGCGGCGTGGGCACTATGCCGCTGACCGCGTGACCCGCAGGGGAACATGGGCGGGGCAGCGCTTTAGTCCCACCCGGCAAAACTCCAGCCGACACTGGTGGGCGCCACGCGTCTACCATTCCAGGCCAGGGGAGGGCCTACATGTGTGAGGGGCGATCCCCCTATATCTATCGCAGTGGCCAAGGCTCGGCCTCTCTCATTCCGGTCTTCCCATGGCTCAAGCGCTGTTCCCACCCTGAACCCTGACCCAGCAGCTTGAGCGGCGGCGCGAAGTAATAGAATGTTGTAATGTTTTCTTTGTGTTGCAGGCGGAGTTACAGGGCGATCTGGAAGCAGACGGGTACAGTAAGGGTACCTCTGCGGCAGAAGGGTACAGTAAGGGTACCTGTGCCTGGCACAGTAAGGGTGCCTGAGCCAAGGACCAGGAGCCAAAGGAGGTTCCAGGAAACCGCGACGGCACCCCGTTAGTCCTTAGGGCGGTCGGGGGGCCTGAACCGACCGGGGGTGTGCCACACCGCTCTGCCCCGACGGGGGGGGGCGGGAGTATAACGAAGTTGGTAATGTGCTGCACCGTCAGAGCATCGACTCGCCGTGCAAGATGGCTCCTTAGGCATGCGGGTCAGCGAGGGGCTGCCTGCTTTGGATCGCCTGTAAGAGGACCCACCTGAAAACGTCATACGTGTGTTGTATGAAATAAACCTGCAACAATTCTTTCCCATAAATATGTCTCCAGAGTTTAATTGGGGAGGAATTGTGTATATGTTCAAGCGGGCGGGAGTGAATGGCGGTGTGGGCACTATGCTTCTTGTAGACGGTTACGGATGCTGTCAGAAGGCAGGCAGCAAGACATTAGATCCGATTATCAACATGACTCTTGCTTCTAAAGACAACCAGTGAATAAGATAGATATAGCGTAATGATAACATTTTTTTTAAACATTTTTAAATTCATTTTAAGGTCCTTAGGCCTTGGAATGTTACATACCAGATCAATTACTATAAAGCGCTTCAAAAATCCGAATGGGCACTGGTGAAATGCTTGAAGGACAGAAGTGTGGTATTTTCACACTTCCTGTAATTACCTTTTTTTGTTATTTATTTTTTACATATAATGGGATCGAAATCCATACCAAAATCTATGTACATATTAAAAAATATTAGTAACCCAAATTAATCCGTCATCTAATCATTACAGTTACCTTAATACTCATCAGTCATTTCACACAGGATTACAAGTCAGAGACAATATAAATCAGCAGTGCTACAGGAAGAATGACATTTTAGTCACAGAAAATAGAAATAAAATGTATCAACTGCGTTAATTTTTTTTTTTTAAAAGCAAAACATTAAAGTACATTGGGGCACATGCATCAACCTATTTAGGAAGTGCAAACGGTGCGAATCGGTAAATTCGGCCGTTTGCGATTCCTAAATAGGTTTTTGAGATGCATCAAACTTTTTGGGGAAAATCGCTATTTTTAGCAAATTCCAAAAATGCAATTGCTTTTGAGGAATCGCAAATTCCGGATTCCTTAAAAGCAATGCATGATTGCTTTTAAAATTACAAATTCGCAATAAGGGGGTGCAAATTACCACAAGGGTGAACCTCATGGTAATTTGCGAAAAACTTTTAAAATGCTCAAATTAGCATTTTTAACACTGTCATGTTACAGACCCACATGTCCTTAGGACATGTGTGTGTGAAACATGCACTTTAAAATACATTTTAGGGGTGCGGGGGGGTCCTTTGGACCCCCCCTGCACCCATGGAATGCATTAACATTTTGCAAATCGCTAATTAAAATTTGCAAAATGTCAATGCCTTCCCATTGATTCCTATGGGCCTTTTGGCCCATAGGAATCAATGGGAATAGCGAAATCTCAAATTAGAATTCGCATAATATTTGCGATTCGGTAAAAATTGCGATTTTTACCAAATCGCTAAAATTATGAGATTAAATTAATGCATCCCGTTTTGCGATTCCTTATTTGCGATTCCCTATTTTTCGCAAATAAGGAATCGCAAAACCTTACATTGATGCATGTGGCCCTTAATGCTGTAAAGTTGAATAGGAACAATGGCCTCCAACCTTTTCTGTAGTGGGAGCTACTTCTAGTAAGTGAAAATTGTCATGAGCTACTAAAGCCCAAGCAACTCGCACATTTTTTCGATAGACGCCCCAAGCCTAATTTCTTTAGAGCCCTTACTGTAGTTTAAACAAAAGGTGCCACACTCCCTCTTTTGAAGTGACAGCCACAGGTTGTGCTACCCGAAGCAAAACCTTGTCTTGCTTGGATGCATTCCTGGAAAATATAAAGACTATGTGGGATACAAGCCTAAGACCACCTTTTGTGAACCTCAATCAACTTGTTGACACACTGCAAAAGTTAAACCTCAACATATATTCCTTACCAAATGTGATTTTTGAAACAAATCGTTTTAAATATCATTTCCCTTCAATTTATTATGAATGTGGATGACGTGTGAGAGTCTGCTACAGAATCTTTGTAGAGAAGTGTTGTGTTAATGTTCATGCAATATCCATTAAAAGTTTCTTTTGATCGAAACAGAATATCACTTATTAGAAATGAGACAGCGTCACAGAGACCATTTGCAGTATTGTTAGTGAGCTGCTGCTGTGTCATCGTAGCTGCCAAGGTTTCAAATTGCCATGTCTGACATTTTCATAATGTCAGTGTAATTATGAGTGACATTTCAACGACTATGAGTGACACTTTCTCACGAGCAAAATCAATCAATCATTGAAGACGAAGGAAAGATGTCAATATCAAAAATTACACCAGTCCTGCTAAGTACAGCGCATCAAGAGTTGGACCAATGCACACAGCTGCCAAGTCTTAAGCATGCATACCAGTTACATTTTTATGTTTACACTACTTATTAGTGGTATTTACGTCTATCATGTGTGACACTTTTAATAACATTTTATCATGAGATGTTAGAAAGAAAGTATGTATGGGACAAAATATCAAATCATCATCAATGTATTCAAAAACCTTGGGGCATATTACCAAGCAATAGCGATAATTATCGCTATTGCTTGGTTAGTGACAAAAATTTACCGCTGAGCTGCGGCGATTTTTATCGCTTAGGAACCTTGCTATTATCAAGGTTTATCTCCTGAGCGATAAAAATCGGTCAAACTGCATGAATATCGCTGAAAAGTCAGCGATATTCATACATTACCGAGCTAATGCTCTTAGCCATGTTATCCACCTCCCATTGGATAACATGGCTAAGAACTGCTCAGGGGCAGGTGTTAGCTTTTGGAGATATTCGAGCTTAGCGCGAATATCTCCAAAAGTTGGTAATAGGAGATAGCGATGTTCGCGACTGTTTCCAGTCGCTAACATCTTGGCACGCCCACTTTGCATGTCATTAGTGATAAATATCACTGACATGCAAAGCGGGGCCCAAGATGGTCGCTATCTCCTACTAGCTGTCGCTAACTGGTGTTAGCGACAGCTAGGTAGTAGGGAGATAATTTTATCTCCGCTTTCTTGGCTTTTAAAGCCAAAAAAGCGGGGATAAACCCCCTTGATAATATGCCCCCTTGTTCTAAAAGAGAACAATGGCAAGGCGTCTGTGAGGGTAACCAGACACGACAATAATATGGTACCAGCGAGGGCAATAAACAGATACTGGGCATCATAGAGGGCAATAATGCAGCATCATGGAAATGGAGCACGAGGACCAGAAATATCGACATGATACCGACTTCACTTGGCCGCTGCCCAGTCGCAGATAATCCTAATGTTTGTGTGTCCGGGAAGCTGCAGATGGGTGGCACTTCTAGGCAGGACCTCACTCTGGCCTGCTAGGGCTGGCTGCAGCACTGCAAGCTGCAGCAGGCTGAGCTCAGGCAAGGCCGTGATTCCAAGACCATTTGCCACCTGGCCCGCGGCCTCCACATAATGATTGGGCTGCCGCTGTCCTGAAAGTTCAGTGAGGGGCCGCCAGTGATACTCTCCTGGCAGCCACTGGGGTCATCACTACTCCAAAGCGTCTGCATTTGGTCATACTATTGAAAACACACATTCCTATCCTTGAATATTGGATATCAACACATGCATAATTTAAATGAACGTGCCTCTGCTCTGTCAATGACCTGGCCACAGAGGGTATGAAAGAGTAAGACCGGGATCTTAAATACATAGCTGTTCTGAAGAATGGAATAATTACATTGGGAGCTAGCGAGTACCCATGTGTTGGATGGTTAAATGTTAAGTTCTCAAGTAATGGACGAGTTATTTTGCTAGAGGGCCTGTACTCTGGCTGGTTATTACAAATCATGTATATTTCAATGTGGAGGGAAGAGCTTTTCTTTATTGTGTGCCTTAGGTAAAGAGAACTGAAACTTGGCAATACACTGCTGTCCTGATTTATAGCCCAGAGCTGGAAAGTGGGAGAAAATTATATTCCCAGACTTTCAAGAGCCTGTGGCACACATCTCAGCACCTGTCTAGAGAACAATGCATTATGGTGTTTCCTGGCAAGGCCAGCGCTTACCGTGTTTGATATGCTGCTGCAATATGTTCCCGGCATAAAAGGCAGGTGGTGGAATTCATGGCAGTTCAATACTCCTTGCGCCCCCTGCATGATAGCAGACTTATCGTAACCTGCTGCTCCATTCTGACCGACCTGGTGCTTGCTCCGGCACATGTCTTGCACAATCAACACTGCGGTGCCAAACTGTGAAAGGCAGGTGGCGTGGACCCCAGTTCAGCAACAGCGTCATCATCTTTTGCCCTGCCTCGCTCCAGCTAAGATCAGTTAGACCAATCTGGGCAGCTGGTTTTGGTGATGGCAGGAAACGGCTTTGAAAATAGGCCTAAGAACAATAAAATACAAGAATAGGCTACGAAATTGAGATGCAATGCGCGAGCTACTCATGGGGTTTCGGCGAGCTGCCGGTAGCTCCGGCACATGTCTTGCACAATCAACACTGCGGTGCCAAACTGTGAAAGGCAGGTGGCGTGGACCCCAGTTCAGCAACAGCGTCATCATCTTTTGCCCTGCCTCGCTCCAGCTAAGATCAGTTAGACCAATCTGGGCCGCTGGTTTTGGTGATGGCAGGAAACGGCTTTGAAAATAGGCCTAAGAACAATAAAATACAAGAATAGGCTACGAAATTGAGATGCAATGCGCGAGCTACTCATGGGGTTTCGGCGAGCTACCGGTAGCTCGCAATCCACCGCTTGGAGACCCCTGGAAGATAAAAAAGTAACAGACATAAAAACAAAACATGCTTTGTATCATTAGAAGAATCTCATCAACTGTCTAGCACCATAAAGTCAATATGTTTTTACCAGTTAAATGACAGATATTAAAACACAGGAAAAATTTAGTTCCTGATTCTAAAAGGTAAATGTATACTTTTGTGTAATTTTACAAATGTTTGCTAGTCACAAAAGTATTTCACATATAGTGAGGCATATTTACAAGGCCCCTGCAACACTTAAGCATAACATTTTTGACCCTCTGGAGGTGCACTATGCTGAGCCACATAAAGCCACCCTTGCCTTGTAAATATGGACCCCTTTCTCACACTACTCTGAGTGAAAGGGGGCCCCATTGTGCCTGGGTGCCTGCGTTGCTGCTAAGAGGCAATTGTGCACCAGCGAAGAGGAAAGCACAGGATGCATTGTATTGCTGCAAATAGGATGCATCCCTGCACTTTCCTAATGATGTAGCTCGGTGCATCAAGATGGCTTGCAGCACCACATAGTGTAATTCTCTAGTAATGTGCCCCGTATCTAAACAAGTACTGAGTCTCTGCACATTAAATGATAGAACTGCCTATTTTTTTTATGATTCAGAGACTCTGCAGTCATAAAGATACTACTAGCAAAATACCTACTTTTTTTCTTTTTTATTGAGCAGATTTTTCTAAACACATAAACCTTTGACTCATTAATCATGATTACAGATCACAAAATGGGGGTAAATATAAAAAATATAAACCAGCAAAGGAATAATAACATCCAGGAAAATACATTTTGAACCTATTTGATAAATGCAGAATATGCAAAAATGTCATTAGTAAAGTTTCCTTATAATGCACAAAAAGACAAACATTTTAATACATTTTCCTTACTGCTGTTCCTTTCTGATATAATAAAGTGTATATGAAAAGTTCATTAAGTGCATATACGGTTGGATAATATTCATTATAACAATTCCTTGCGAATATAATAAAGTGCTTTATGCAAATACATTATAATATCAAAAGTGACCCCCATCACTTTATAAATTCAGAATGAAAATATACTTCAACATTCAAATACAGCAAGCCAGCAATCATGTTTTCAATCATCCAGGATTAGATCAGCTGAACCTGTGGCATAATAAAGAAGAACTGAAGCCCGACCTCAAGGACTGCTTAAATTATCAATTTCAATACCTGCAGTTCCTTTTAAATATAATGAAGTGTGTGTGCATGTGCAAAGCCGACTAGAGTTTAAAAGAATCACTACAACTATAAGGTGCATAAACCAGTATTCATATTTTCATCTCTCTTGATTAGCTCGATCTTTCGGCATGTAGCCCATTAAAAAAACGCTATAGCTCTTTTCTTAAAGACATATTTCAACTTAAGGAGATCTCAAGGTATACTGAGCTGCCAATCTCTGAATCAATCAAGTCCAAATACTGCCAGAAGGCTTTAAATTGCTTTAAGCTCCAGGCCCTCTTTGCATGGGTTCCTGAAATTGCTTTGTTCGGATCATTTTACTCTGCCATTCTTGATAGACAGGAACCTTACACGTTCTCCACATTTGCAAGAACGAGCTATAATAAAAACAATTGAGAAGAACCTCTGCCTTGATTTTACCAAGTACGAAAATTGCCCATTAAGAAAAATAAAAAAGTACAAAGACAGGATCTAACGCAATTGTTACCCCATGGCAGAACTCAAAACTGTAGACAACCAAATTCAAAAGGGAATTAACATAGGGCAGGAATAAAAAATGTAAACCCAACCCCTTTCGCCCTCGTACTTACAACGAAAACAGAGATTGTCCAGTGCTGGATACAATCAATTCAAGGATGCAGGAGTATAATATGCCACCCAACAAGAGAGGAACAACATCGTCTTAAGGTTCACCGCTCTCAGTGACTTATGTCCTAAAAGTGATATAGACTGCCACTCTCCCTGTAAAAAATCGCAGTGTGTTTTTACATGGATTTTTTGTTAAAATAATATGAATAATATTAGATTGCCCCTCTAAATTCCATATTAATTGATACCAATTCCCTAGCCCAACCATCCTTGGTCTACAGAAAGCTCAAAGTAGAGAGTGGGTATCTAGACTAGGATCGAAGAGTTGAGCCATTAATAAAACTATTCACTGAACCAAGCCGAAATCTCAAGCCATTCCATCCATCTACCTTGCAAAATAAAATGGCCCAACTCTCTGAACCCAGAATGGCCCCAAAGGAACTTCAGCCAGGGAAATTGTTAAACCCAAATGCCCAAATTTCTGAAGTGTGAGAAACATCCAGCTGAGGAAACATTATGAGAAAGATATAGACTTAAGAGTTTCACCCTTATGTCGAATAACACCTTATTCTAGATTTTTGGGGAAATTTTAGATCCTTTATAAAAAATGGCAGTTGAGTACTGAAATCCTGCATCATTTAATCAAGAAAAAAATACATGGATTGTGCCTCTGTCGCCCTGAACCCTTGTGCACAAATCTGAAATTTCTGCCTAATAATAACTCTGAAAAAGGGGAAAAGCCAGCCCACCATGTAGGGTATCCAGCTGTAAGGGGCTAGAATGGGCGGGAGATCCTTTTCATATCTGGGTCCAACTCTCTGGAACACATTGCCCATTCATATACGCAAGGAAGAAAACTATATGAGATTCAGGAAAAGCGTAAAAACCTGGTTGTTCGACAAATAATTGCCTTTTGATTGTTCTCTCTCTAGTTGTGTCTTGTGCTTTGCTAGTCCGGCGCCAGGAAACCCTTTGTGGGTAGCTGCGCGCCTTATAAGTGCTATAAAAATAAAATAAAATAAAATAAATAAGGAAAAATATTTCAGCAAGTGTACTGTGTTGTTCCAGATGAACTGCCTAAAAAGCACATACAGAACAGCAAAGTGGCTGCTGTTTACTTTAATAAGAACATTTGGAAAAAGAACAGCTACAATGGAAAACAGACTTCTTTATAAGAGCATCTCTTCTGACCAAGGTCAAGCAAGCAGAGTCCATCTAGAAGCAGCCCCATGAATTTATAATATATTGCAATAGTGTTAGACCTGGCATCCTTGGCATGGTTTCCCCTATCTTTTTGCCTCTACCTCCTGTATTTTTGATGCTGTGCTGGATTTCGTTTCTGCTGGTTTAGATGCTTTGGGCACTCTGCCACTGCTGATCAGTGTCAGAGTGCAAGTGCTCCTGTGTAAATTATTGTTGTGATATGTCATCCATGATCGGCATATTTGTATTACCAAGAAGTCCCTAGTTAAGTGCACTGAGTGTGCCAGGGCTGGTGATACAAATGCTACTAGTGGGCCTGCAGCACTGCTTGTGCCACCCACATGAGTAGCTCTAAAATCGTGTCTCAGGCCTGCCACCGCAGTGCCTGTGTGCAGTCTGTGAACTGCAATGTCCTCCTGGTCAGTTTCCCCACTGACCAGGCCTAACCCTTCCCTTTCTGTGCACATTGGTCACCCCTATGGAAGGCCCTGGGTACCCCCCTGGGCAGGGTACAGTGTATGTGAAAGGTAGAGCATGTACTAATGCAGGTGACATGCTCTGGTAGTAAATGGCAGCCATTTACGTTGTTCACTATTGTAAGGCTACCTTGCCCGTAGGCTATCATGGGGAATGCGGACTACAGTGGCTACCAGCATATCTTAAATACACAAGGGATCACTGATAAGTTGACCAGTGATCCAGGGAGTTTTGAGAGGAAGGAGACTGGAGTATATCCTCCCCACGAAACTCCAATTACACTATGTTTTCAAGACCAAATCTCAAAATAGTGTATTATATAAAAAAAAGGGCTAATGTGGTATGGAGAATGCACCTACCCACTTAGGGAAGGGGGACCATGCTAATCATGTCCCTGTTGAGTAAGGCAAAGACAACTAGTTCTTTTTAGTTACCCTCACACATCCTAGTGGTGTCATGCTTAATCATCGGGTCACCCCAACCCCTAAAAGTCGAGGTGGGCTAAACCGCAGTGTTGGGTTGCTCTTAATAAGATGAAGGCAAGGGGATTAAAATAGAACAAACCTTAATCTGATCTCCGGTTTCCCTTTATTTTTGGGTCAGATCAGGTTATTAAAAAGTTATAAAACTGGTCTTTTTTGGATTTTAATGGTCCTAAGACCCTAGTGTAAGGGCCGACATGTTTCAGTCCAACAAGGGCCGTAAAGGTCCAGGACTTTCTTCAGGGCAAAATTCGAAGGAATCCCCTTATATGTATTGGGGATTATAGGAGGGAAGTCCCTATCCTATTTGTCTTACAAGGGAAGAGTAGCTTCTCCTCGTTGGTGTATGAGAGTGTTTCTGTATTGCCAGGCTCCACCTGTAGGGCACAAGAAAAAATTACAGAGAAACACAAAATCATATATATAACAACTATACAATTATAATGTGTAATCCATACACTTGCATGCTCTCTTTTGTGTGCATGCTCGGCGAGTGGAGTGTAATATCTCACTCAGTGCCAGTCAACCATCTCGTGAAAAGGACCGGCTGAATATGGGGACACAAACATTAGGTCATTCGTTATATTCTAGTGCCAAATCGGTGTATAGAATACGTGGAAATAGTGAATAAAATACCAGTAAAACATATTCTCGATTGCAGAAGGACTCACAAACATACTGTCATGCTAACCCAATCTCATCCATTCATTCATGCCATGTGCACGTTAGTTTGTTCATATAGTGCTTTCTGTTGATTATTCATTCAAACATAACATGTGCCCGTTAGTAATTATTGCAGGCACTTACCCAAGCTTTGGGGGGTATTTTGCCACTCAAAGGACCGGGGGTAACAATATAATGGTCCTAGTTATGTTGTGAGGGAAAAGAAAAAGAAATGTATGTATGGAGGGGGGCCCCTACGAGAGATTGAGCATGTCGTAATCTCAAAAAAGAATGAAACTGATGAGAGAAAGGAAACAGGCTCGGTTTTTTATAAGAAGTGCCCGGCTCGTACCGGCCTGTGTCTATGACTTACTTGGTTTGAGACCTCACCGTTCAGGTAACCTAAGTTCCACCAGTCCTCGGCTCTTCGCAGGAGCGGGGGGCTGAAAGGGTCGTTTTTAACGAGGCTGCCGAGTGTGTTCCCTCGCTTCCGGGGTCCGCGTTGCAATGACGTGAGACCCGGAAGTGATGCCCACACGTGATTGTCTCGTACCGGATGTTTCGGGCTGGGTGTGATGGGAAATGTAGTTCCGTGTTACATCGGAAGCATGGAACGCTATAGTAACGTTGTGTACAGTCATTCTGAAATGGATTCAAGCCTAATAAGCAGCAAATGAAATACAGATAACGTGCAATTGGGTTGAGGACTCCACTAGATGGCATATGAAAGATAGGTGATCTTCCCATACGGAGCAAGGTAGGGAATAAAAGTATGGTATCCCTGAAATTAAAAACACATCTTTTAGGAAAAGTGGTTTTTAACTCCTGTGTTTGAGAACAGCACTTTAGAAAGTTGCTGTTCTCTTGTCTGACCGTTCATTGTGCCTTAGTTTCTTTGTGAATTGACTGTCTGGTTTGAGAGTGACAGAGGCTGGGAGCCCCCAGAAGGCTGGCTGGGTCAGACCTAGGCTGAATGACTGCATCTGCATCTTGAGTGGTGGGAGGGGATAGCATCTGGGCCTGAATAGGGATGTGCCTGCCTTCCACAATGCTGGCTCCACCTCCTGCTGAGCGGCTGACGACCCTGCCCCTCACTCTGACAGGAAAGGAGAAGCCAGGAAAACAAAGTGCTCAAGTAACACCCAGAACTGGTGGTTCAGACAGGGCTCAGAGTCCTCCTGCAAAAAGGGTACAAAGACTTTTAGAGGTATACGTACAGGACCCCTGAATACAGAAAATTAGATCATCCTGGAACCAAGAAGGAACCTCTGGCAAGGAGAAAGCTAGAAGACTGAAGAAGGAAGACTGTCCTGCTGTTGCCTTGCTGGACAGACCTCCTGTTGCTTTGCTGCCAAGGAGAGGGAAAGGACTTTGCTTTGTGATGTGCCCCCTTGCTTGAAGGAATCTCCAAAGGCATGAGAAGAGCTGGCTCCATGTTTTGAAGTCCCAGGAACAAAAGGACTTCACCCCCAGCTTCCCTGAGCTCTGCTGAGAGAACTCTGTCCTTCCTAGAGTGCTTGGGCCAGTTGTGGTGCCTCTGGAAGTTGTACCTGTGTTGGGGAGCTGGAAATCACGCTTTTAAAGAACTTTCTGCAAGTTTTGTCACAAACCTGGCAGAGCGAGAAAATTCCTGCTGCTACGAAGACCGAGATCGTCACATCGCCTGTCGCCGCTGCCTGAAGACGCTGCATCCTTTGTTAGCGGGAAGATTTCCGCAGCTGAGAACATCGTTGTAGAGCCTGTCGCCGCTGGGTGAGATTACCGCATCTCGTCGCTGCGACAATCGCTGCAGAGCCATAGCATCGAGGAACTGCGAGAGGAAGATCGCCGCTGGACTCCGCATCGTCTTCACAGAGATCGTCCCTGCCCTGAGAATCATCGCATCGTTCCTTTGCGGGAGAAAACTTCCTACGGAACCTACGTACTGGAATCCATACAAGTCAACGCCTTCCTCCCCATATAGACCGGATTCGTCGCAACCCACCAGCTGCTGCAACGGGGCTGTCGCCAACGCCTCCCCATGGTCTCAGAAGCAACGCATCGCATGTTTTCCACCGCACCAGCTTCTGCTTTGGAACTTTGTCACATTTAAAAGGTACTGTTGCCAAAACTTGACGCAACTGTAAACGTTTCACCCGACTGTCGATTATTTTTTTATCGTAACTTTAAGAACTCTTTCGCAACCATATCCTTGATCTGTGTATGTTGGATTTTTGTCATTTTGGTCTTGTGTAGTTTAGATTAAATACCTTTATTTTTCTAAACTGTTGTGGAGTCAGTCTTGTGGTGTTTTCACTGTGTAACTGTGAGTGTTGGTACAAATACTTTACACATTGCCTTTGGATAAGCCTGACTTCTTTTGCCAAGCAACCACGGGGGTGAGCAGAGGTTATCTAGAGAGTGGTTCCTCCTTACTCTGAATAGAAGCAAGGGTCCCTATTTGGACAGTGGTACCTACCTCTGCCAACTAGAGACCCCTAGTTCTAACAAATATAGTTTAATTAAAAAAGCTTGGAATATTCTTGGGTGACATACACCTCTAGGTAACAAATTGGCAACTGGTCTCAGGCTTGTGGATGTAAACATCGACAGAAAAATGAAATAGCAAAACTTCTGTTTTTATTGGATTGCTCTTATATCCCCCAACAACCTAAAATAATCAAATTCATCTTAAACCTGCAAAATATTGCCCTTTTCTTGTTTCAAATAAGGAATAACATTGTCCATACCTGAAAGAGGGGCCTCAGTCACCTGGGAGGCCCAAATCCCGATCACACGAGTAAATAAAATCAGCAAAAGGGGCACCCCTGTTGGGTCACCCTATTTATCGCCGTGGTGCCTGCTAATGGGAGTTAACAAAAATGTGGTCACTATCCCCATGATAGACATTTGATAATATTCTAATAAAGTGCTGAGGAAATCCAAGTCATTCCAGACCAAAGAATAACACATCCCAGTTCACCAGATCAAAGGATTGTTCCGCATAAACCATTATAACTACAGCATTTGTCTGGTTAACTGGGAATAAATTAATTGCTTGAAGTAAAAAAGCTGTATTTCGGGCCATCAGCGGACCTGCCACAAATCCTGACTGTTCCCGGAATTAAAACCTGGGCAAGGGGAGTGATACGAATTGCTCATAGTTTCATGAACATTTTATATTCAGCGTTGAGCAAACTAATAGGCCTGTAGGAATTTATGTGCTCAGGATCTTTGCTGTTTTTAAACAAAGCTGATTATAGTTATTTCCTTAAAATAGGGTGAGACTTCACCCTGTGTTTAATATCATTGAATAATTCAGTCAAGAAAGGAAATAATTCAATAGAAAATGTTTTATAATATTCGGCCATGCCATTAGACAGCATGGCTTAAGCGTCTTTTGCCTCCTTGAGTGAAAAAGCAGTTATACATTGGTCCACCTGATTTTCTTCCAGATGGTATTCTAATAGCCTGAAAACCTTGATCTATACTTAAGTGGGAGGTGGAATAACTGGTTTCATATATATATATATATATATATATATATATATATATATATATATATATATATATATATATATATATATATATATATATATATATATATATATATATATATATATATATATATATATATATATATATATATATTCATAGAAAAAACCATAGGTTATAGTGGATATATAGTTAGGAATTTGCATTTACAAAACCTTGAAAATTCAATGAAAAAACCATTGGTTTTAGGCCATATATAGTTAGGAATTAGCATTTACAAAACCTTATTTTACTCGCATAAAACCATTGAAATTCCATATATAGTTAGAAGCGCTAACTATATATCGCGCACCCGCAATCCACTGCTGATGATGTCACATATTACATCATTCATGACATGGTCAGTGACATCACTGATGACATCACTGATGACAACATCCAGTGATTGTATGTGTCTGTAAAGTTTAAATATGTTTTACATATTGAAGAATGAGTGGATGTATAAGTGTCTGGATGAAGAATTTAGTAGGTGCATGACTGAGTGTATGAGAGAGTGATTAAATGTGTCTCACTGAGTGCATGGGTTAGTGACTAAACTGTCTTAATTTGTGCATCATTATGTTTGTTGTTGTGTAAGCTGCTGCATGTGTTGATCAGTAGTTATAAGAGTGGCCATATGGGTTATTGATTGGTTGCCCAAGTATTTGAATGGGAGGCTGAGTGTGTGTGTGGGTGGCTGGGAGGTGTGTGACTCTGTGCATAGATGTGTAAGCAGTTGATTCACTAGGAGTATGAGTTCAAGAGTGCATGTGGAAACAGCTATATGGGCGGTTGACTGTGCATGGGTCTGTTGGTGAGTGAATGGATTTCTCATTGCTACATGTGCAAGTAAGTACGTATGTAAAACACAATACATGTGAGAGTTGAGATATATAAATAACTGAACATAAGAGCCAGTGAATGTGTGAGTGGCTGTATCGATCACTGTGAGCTTGTATCAGGGATTATATAAGAGAGTAAATATGTGTTATTATATGTTTGAATAAGTAAGATGTGTATAACTGTATAGTTGAGGAAATGGAGGTGTGATTGATTCTTTGCATGACTGACTAGGTGTGTGAGTAACTCCATGGATGAGTGACAGTCTGTGAGTGTCTGTTTATACTGAGTGTATGTAAGGTTATATTAGAGTCTGAAGAGGTTCATTGTATTATCACATGAGTGATGTGATCAGTGATGACAAATGAGATGTCATCAGTGATGTCATTTGAGTTGTCATCAGTGATGTCATCAGTGATGTCATTTGAGATGTCATCAGTGATGTCATTTGAGTTGTCATCAGTGATGTCATCAGTGATGTCATTTGAGATGTCATCAGTGATGTCATCAGTGATGTCACTGACCATGTCATGAATGATGTAATATGTGACATCATCAGCAGTGGATTGCGGGTGCGCGATATATAGTTAGCGCTTCTAACTATATATGGAATTTCAATGGTTTTATGCGAGTAAAATAAGGTTTTGTAAATGCTAATTCCTAACTATATATGGCCTAAAACCAATGGTTTTTTCATTGAATTTTCAAGGTTTTGTAAATGCAAATTCCTAACTATATATCCACTATAACCTATGGTTTTTTCTATGAATTTCATTGGTTTTTTAATAGCAAATATGAAAAGCTTTAAAATGTCAAGTACGTGATAGATAAAAACATTTTCGTGTTTATGCACGCCGATGTGCTTTGAACACTGCACCCCCCCCTCCCCTCTTTTGTCTTAGTAGTACTCTCTCTTTGCAGATACTGAAGGGTAGTTAACACAGGCCTTTACCCCCGTTGTAATCCGTCGTGCCTCCTTGTCTCTCCATTTGATTGATTGTTGTCCAAGCATTTACTGTTTTAGAATTGGTTCTCTTTGAATCATTCTCTATTTACAAACAAGCACAAAGTCGCAATACTCTGTTTAGTCTTTGCAGATAGTGAAAAATCATGTAAAAAAATAAAAGTAATCGAGCAAAATCAGTAGGCCACTAATTGGATCTCTTTTTGACCTCGCTAAAATAGAAATATTAGGAACAACCCTTCATGAGAAATACGAAAATAGTGAGATGAACTGAGCTCCACACCATGAGGGCTGCAAGACAGCTCGGCTCCATCACCCATCCCGCACAAAATAACGACAAACCCTATGCAAATATTAAAAATATAGACAACACACCAGCAAAGAAACAGGGTAAAACATTTTATTAAAAAACTATTTACATAACGTTGGTTTATAAGATGATGTCAGTAGTGGACCGATGTGTGAATAGATCGAAAGCAGCACAAGGCTCCAAGATCCGGATGGCAAGCTCCTGGATGTTGGGTGCCATAGTTTAGAGTTCTGAATTTCAGCCTTTTTCAATGCCTGTGCTTTGTTGAATCAAAATGGCGGCTTGACACAAAGCTGACTCAAGCGTTGCTACTGATGCTATGCAGACCAAAACTGGTTTTCAGTTTGTACATTTTTCTAGATTTTTCAATCCAAGTTTGGTTGACTTTGTAGAACGATGGCTTCAGATTTTCAACATACGGTGTGGTGGCGCTGACTGGGAGAGGGCGCTTCGCTCCTGCCCCCTCCCCAAGTAAGATTTTCATACGTGAAAGTACGTTAATGGTTTTGGTCCCTGAGATGCTTCGATGTCACTGCCATTCTCAAATAGCATAAGTTCTGGATGTTGGGTGCCATAGTTAAGAGTTCTGAGCAGTGCTTGTAACACTGTCTAAAGCTTATTTCCACCTACTGCAGCTTCACTATTCTCAAAGTAAGTGAGTGTCGTTTGTAGACCTGACTGCATTAGAAAACAATGTGATATGTTACCTTCCTAAACAGCTTGACGGAGGCCCCTGAGGGGCGGTGTGATGGCCATGGACTCGGAGAAGACGCATGGCTCCGACACCCTCCCCAAGTCTTATAGCACTGGTGTAGCCTGAGATCGCCCCCGACATAGGCGGCCGGCTCCCGGGGTCCGGCGGAACTTTTTGCCTTTTGATGACTCTTCAATTCTGGACCTTGTCCCACAATCCGTTTGACCTGAAGACAAGCTGTAGTGGGGCGCCCCTTTATCGTTTTAGTTGCCATTCCGCCCGCTTTTGCTACACTGTGCCTCTTCCGCCATTCAGCTGTTTACCGCCCGCTCTTGCGACTACAGCGTCTCGCTCACCATGTAGTTGAGTTGCGCCCGCTCTTGCGGTGCAGCGATAGGCGGCTGCCACAGGACTCTCAAAATGGCGGCCGGCTCTTCGGTTTTGGGCCTGGTCCACTAAAATGGCCCTGGGACACCTTGGAACTCGGACGCTTCCCTGATAGGGCTTGGGTCCCATTCTCGAAAAGCGTCCCCTCAGCCGTGAAGATTCTACAAAAGTCTTGGGGGCCTCCGACTCCCGCAGGCTTCTGGTGGGGAGCGGCTGCCATGATTGCTCGTGGAATGGCCACGACGGAGCTACGAGATGGTAGTGGTCTCATGCTGACGCCTGCTTAAGTCTGAAACATCCAGAAACACTATAGACTACCAATTCGATCAGTTCCGGTAGCGCCCCAACATGACCCGGAAGAGAAGAACTTGCCCTCCCCTCTTTGACTGATGGTTCTTGTTGCCTGTCCCCTCTGTTCTCATTTAACAGAACTTTTTGGACTGCTGAAAGGGGTTGTGTTCTGAACGCTGGTTGGTGGAGACATTTAGACTATATTCTTGACCTACGTTGTCGCGTAATGCGTTTTATGACACGCCGCGTTAGCGCACCCGGAAGCGATCCGAGGAGCGGCGCGCAGCGCGTAACGTAAGCATAACAGGTCATGTGACTTGTTAATAAAACTTTTCATTGGTTCATTTTACTTTTGTTAATTTAATGATGAAAAGCTTGGTCATATGACCTAAAAATTACGCTTTTTATTATTTTCGAACAATATTTTTTTTTCAAACATATGTTATAATATTCCAGGCTAATGTACTTTCCCGGAAAATTTACAACTGTCTTGCAAGTAAAATATATTCCTTTTTCGAGAAAAAGGGCGTTTCTTCCTTCCATGACGGAGCCGTTGAGTAAAAGAGATTCGGCCTGCTGTCTTAGTCGCCGATACGCCTGATTATCAGATTCTTATCGATCACTTTATGTTGCAGACATGAAAAACACAACTGCCCTTGACCATTTATCTTTACTGCGTTCCTACATATAAAACCTTTTATCCGTCATGTAATTGGACTGCTTTATTTCACTTGCCTTTTACTGATTCGAAAACAGTGACTAAAAGTAAAAACTTTACCAATGTAAATACTACTACCGTGTTTTGTTTTAAAAACCTTTATTGTGAAAATGTCAGTATACAAATACGGGCCTATAACCACGTGGGCCGGCCACGGAGCAAACTGAAATCGTATATGATGAGGAGACATTTACACTGTAGAGGAACGTAACGAGCGGGCCATTAGGTTGCAAGAACTAAGGTGTCTAACAGTTGCGGAATCGGTGGACATACATTTTGTAATTAAAATAGAACAGGGCCACTTACAATAACATTTTCTAGATATACATTTGCGGGCAAGGAGTTACGAGTCCCATTTATACCGGCGCCATTTTGGGCGAGGCCGGGCAGGTCCAAGATATAGTCAAAATGTCTCCACCAACCATCGGCCAGACCA
Organism: Lissotriton vulgaris; assembly: GCF_964263255.1. NCBI lineage: Eukaryota > Metazoa > Chordata > Amphibia > Caudata > Salamandridae > Lissotriton > Lissotriton vulgaris. The sequence goes on along the minus strand of NC_141688.1, from coordinate 167,482,728 downwards.
GAACCCCTTTCGGCCCTTTATGCTACAAGATGGTGTCTTCCATTCAGAAAATATTGTTGGCAGCATTTTGAAAGGAAACAGAAACAGCCGTTCTCCTAGTGAGTTTCACATTGTTACATTTAGGAAGAATGTTGAAGAGTAGTATGTGGAAAATCTGAAGCCATTTTTCTACAAACTCTCAATCAGACTTGGATGGAAAAAAAAAACTTGAAGAATGTACAAACTGAAAAACAATTTTTGTCTGTATAGCACCAACAGTAACGCTTGAGTCAGCTTTGTGTCAAGCCGCCATTTTCATTCAATCAATAGCGTCCCCCTGCACACATTCAGGGACCTGATCGTGTCTTCAGATGAAACGGATTGTAGGAAAAGAAGCAGAAAGGAAAAGGCAAAAAGTTCCGCCGGACCTAGTGAAGCTGCAGCAGGTGCAAATAAGCTTCAGACAGTCTTACAAGCACTGCTCAGAACTCTCAACTGAGGCACTCAACATCCAGGACTTGCCATTCGGATCTTGGCGCCTTGTGCTGGTTCCGACCTATTCACACATCGGTCCACTACTGACATCACCTCATAAGCCAACGGGGCACCCCACGCCGACTTTCGGCGCAGCATTGTAGGATGGCCACACCAGTGCGGCAACTTGCTGGACACAACATCGGGGCCATCCAGATCTCGGCGCGTTCGACTCACTGTACCGCAACAGTGACCGCAACTCAGCTGGACACGCCGTCTTTCGGCGCAGCATTGTAGGATGGCCACACCAGTGCGGCAATTTGCTGGAGACCACCTCGGTGCCATCCGGATCTCGGCGCGTTCGAGTCACTGTACCGCAACAGTGACCGCAATTCAGCTGGACACGCCGTCTTTCGGCGCAGCATTGTAGGATGGCCACACCAGTGCGGCAATTTGCTGGACACCACCTCGGTGCCATCCGGATCTCGGCGCGTTCGAGTCACTGTACCGCAACAGTGACCGCAACTCAGCTGGACACGCCGTCTTTCGGCGCAGCATTGTAGGATGGCCACACCAGTGCAGCAATTTGCTGGACACCACCTCGGTGCCATCCGGATCTCGGCGCGTTCGAGTCACTGTACCGCAACAGTGACCGCAACTCAGCTGGACACGCCGTCTTTCGGCGCAGCATTGTAGGATGGCCACACCAGTGCGGCAATTTGCTGGACACCACCTCGGTACCATCCGGATCTCGGCCCGTTGTGCTGCCTTCGGCCTATTCGCACATCGGTCCGCTACTGACGCCGCCTCACGTGCCAACGGATTTTCTACGCTTTTTGTAGCCCTATGCCGCATAACAGGTCATGTGACTTGTTTATAAAACTTTTCATTGGTTCATTTTACTTTTGGTTTCCTAAAGATGGAAGGCTTGGTCATATGACCTAAAAATAACACTTTTCATTGGTTTAGAACATTTTTTTTTCCCAAACGATGAAAGCCCCACCTTGTTTCTGGATCATTCAGACTGAAGCTGGCGTCAGCATGAGAGCACCACCATCTCGTGGCTCCGTCGTGGTCATTCCGCGAGCAATCATGGCAGCCGCTCCCCACCGGAAGCCTGCGGGAGTCGGGGGCCCCCAAGACTTTTGTACAATCTTCACGGCTGAGGGGACGCTTTTCGAGAATGGAGCCCAAGCCCTAGCAGGCAAGCGTCCGAGTTCCAAAGTGTCCCAGGGCCATTTCAGTGGACCAGGCCCAAAACCGAGGAGCCGTCCGCCATTTTAAGAGCCATGTGGCAGCCGCCTATTGCTGCACTGCAAGAGTGGGAACAACTCAACAACATGGTGAGCGAGACGCTGTAACCGCAAGAGCGGGCGCAACTCAGCTAGATGGGCGCCACCTGGGGAGGCCCGTTCACGCCGCCTCCCCCACGCCCCCCCCCCCCGGGCCGCCGCACGCCAATTTTCGGAGCAGCATTGTAGGATACCAAAACCAGTGCGGCAGTTTACTGGACATCACCTGGGTGCCTGTCGTACATGTTGTGTCAGCCATGTGACACTGGACACAGACCGCTACTGACGAGGCCTCCCCCCGCACCACCCGGGACGCCCCACGCTGTTTTTCTGTGCTGCATTGTAGGATCCCTAAACCAGTGCGGCACCCAGGCGACATCACCTGGGTGCCGTCCAGAACTCTGCACGTTGTGCTGCCTTGGGACTATTCGCACAACAGACCGCTACTGACGAGGCCTCCCCCCGCCCCACCCGGGACGCCCCACGCCAATTTTCGGAGCAGCATTGTAGGATCCCTAAACCAGTGCGGCACCCAGGCGACATCACCTGGGTGCCGTCCAGAACTCTGCACGTTGTGCTGCCTTGGGACTATTCGCACAAAAGACAGCTTCTAACCATTGTTGCTTTTTGTGTTGAGAAATGTTTAAATGTTTTTAGTTTTTGTTCCGTTCGTTAAAGTTAATAGTTAATAAAGTTTTATAACCTTACTTTGTTGGAGTGTTATCTATTTTTTTAGAAACGGGTGAATGGGGCCTTGAATCGGGTTATTGTCATGTGTGGGCTTTGGAAGTGTGCTGCTGCAGGATCGGACATTTCAAACTCAAATGCACGTTCTTTTTCTTACCTTTCCGAAGCATGGAGCGCAATAGCAAGCAGAGAAAGGGTGATGCACGTGTTGAACACTACCTGACCTGGCAAGTTTCTGGCAGTGCCCCCCCGCCCGCTCCTGAAAGAGGAAACACACACACCGCCGCTCCGAGTACTTCACAAATCTTTAAAAGACCATGCGCTTGTTCATGAGGCTTAAATGGTTTATCACCTCTTCTAGAACCCCTGCATCGACCCTCTGACGTTTCCTGGAAAAATTACCATGTAACACAATACCAAGCCCTGTCAGCTGAAACCCCCAAGGAATCGTGGGGCATATTATCAAGGGGGTTTATCTCCGCTTTTTTGGCTTTAAAAGCCTTGAAAGCGGAGATAAAATTATCTCCCTATTACCAAGCTGTCGCTAACACCAGTTAGTGACAGCTAAAAGGAGATAGCGACCATCTTGGGCCCCGCTTTGCATGTCAGTGATACTTATCACTAATGACATGCAAAGTGGCGTGCCAAGATGTTAGCGACTGGAAACAGTCCCTAACATTGCTACCTTCTATTACCAACTTTTGGAGATATCTCCAAAATCTAACACCTGCCCTGAGCAGTTCTTAGCCATGTTATCCAATGGGAGGTGGATAACATGGCTAAGAGCATTTGCTCGATAATACATGAATATCGCTGACTTTTCTGCGATAATAGCAAGGTTTATCTGCGATAAAAAGGAATCGTGGGGCATATTATCAAGGGGGTTTATCTCCGCTTTTTTGGCTTTAAAAGCCTTGAAAGCGGAGATAAAATTATCTCCCTATTACCAAGCTGTCGCTAACACCAGTTAGTGACAGCTAAAAGGAGATAGCGACCATCTTGGGCCCCGCTTTGCATGTCAGTGATACTTATCACTAATGACATGCAAAGTGGCGTGCCAAGATGTTAGCGACTGGAAACAGTCCCTAACATCGCTACCTTCTATTACCAACTTTTGGAGATATCTCCAAAATCTAACACCTGCCCTGAGCAGTTCTTATCACTAATGACATGCAAAGTGGCGTGCCAAGATGTTAGCGACTGGAAACAGTCCCTAACATCGCTACCTTCTATTACCAACTTTTGGAGATATCTCCAAAATCTAACACCTGCCCTGAGCAGTTCTTAGCCATGTTATCCAATGGGAGGTGGATAACATGGCTAAGAGCATTTGCTCGATAATACATGAATATCGCTGACTTTTCTGCGATAATAGCAAGGTTTATCTGCGATAAAAATCGCCGATGTACGGCGATAATTTTTGTCTCTAAACAAGTTAGAGACAAAAATTATCGCTAGTTGTTCGTAATATGCCCCCGGGTTTTTGCTTGCAGAAATCGGGAGGCGGGAGACTAGCACTGAAATCAGTAGTCACACGCCTGAATCGGGAGGGTTGGCATGTCTGAATTCTCTACAGCTGGGGCCATAAACTACATCCGCAGGGTTAGGTGATAGCATGGGACCAGCCTGGCATCTAAAATGGCTGCCGTGCACGACAAAATTGTGGCATTGGAAAAAAGGCAAGATGGCGCAGCCGCTGGAAGAGATGTATCAACATATATCAGCCTCCTCAGCCACCCTCAGGAAACATAGGGGATTAGGATATGTCTCCCGCACCCCCTTATACCTAGTAATTTAATTAACGAAGCACAAAATGGCGAATTCCCGTTTCGCTACCAGTTTGCGGCCCAGTTCGCGGCCCGTGAAGCGCTTCTACCGTGAAAAATCATTTTTTTTTTATTTTCCCCACGGGACCCTTTAATAACCCCAACAACATTCCTAGGGGGTCAAGAGGGGGATACCTTGCCCCCTTTCATTAAATTCCCCTTTCGTTTTTCACCTCTTCTTCTCTCTCGATCCTACCGAGAGACAAGATGGCGGCCGCTCCGGACTGTTTAGAATGTTGACAGACACCGGAGAGCCAATCAGCTTTCTGCGCGCAAAGTTCCGATAAGCGAAAAGTAAGCGGACCGGATCGCTGCCCGGAGCGCTGTTACAGATATATATCTTGATTTAAACGTTAATTTCTCAAAATCCACTGAAGCACATATATTGAGACCTAGCAAAGGCACATCGGGCTAACAGTCCCTACAATTTTGCCAAGTTTCGTGCAAATCCATTCAGCCGTTTGAGCTAAAAGTGAGGCCAAAGGCCCTATGGAAAAATGAATGGGAAAAACGCGTTTTGGGACCCCCCTTTTTTCTCGGCCCCCCCCTTGACGAAACCCCACCAAATTTTCAGGGGCTGCTCAGAAACAAAATGTGCCATTTTCCTGAAAATTTCAGCCGATTCCGTCCACAAACGCCAAAGTTATTAGACATAGAATTTTCAGAAATCCCATAGGGAATTAATCCTAACTATATATACCTACTGGCGATAGCCAGTAGGTAATATATATATATATATATATATATATATATATATATATATATATATATATATATATATATATATATATATATATATATATTCAATGAAAAAACCATAGGTTATAGGCCATATATAGTTAGGAATTAGCATTTACAAAACCTTATTTTACTCGCATAAAACCATTGAAATTCCATATATAGTTAGCTAACTATAAGCGCTAACTATATATCGCGCACCCGCAATCCACTGCTGATGATGTCACATATTACATCATTCATGACATGGTCAGTGACATCACTGATGACATCACTGATCACAACATCCAATGATTGTATGTGTCTGTAAAGTTTAAATATGTTTCACATATTGAAGAATGAGTGGATGTATAAGTGTCTGGATGAAGAATTTAGTAGGTGCATGACTGACTGTATGAGTGAGTGATTAAATGTGTCTCACTGAGTACATGGGTTAGTGACTAAACTGTCTTAATTCGTGCATCAGTATGTTTGATGTTGTGTAAGCTGCTGCATGTGTTGATCAGTAGCTATAAGAGTGGCCATATGGGTTATTGATTGGTTGCCCAAATATTTGAATGGGAGGCTGAGTGTGTGTGTGGGTGGCTGGGAGGTGCGTGACTCTGTGCATAGATGTGTAAGCAGTTGATTCACTAGGAGTATGAGTTCAAGAGTGCATGTGGAAACAGCTATATGGGCGGTTGACTGTGCATGGGTGTGTTGGTGAGTGAATGGATTTCTCATTGCTACATGTGCAAGTAAGTACGTATGTAAAACACAATACATGTGAGAGTTGAGATATATAAATAACTGAACATAAGAGCCAGTGAATGTGTGAGTGGCTGTATCGATCACTGTGAGCTTGTATCAGGGATTATATAAGAGAGTAAATATGTGTTATTATATGTTTGAATAAGTAAGATGTGTATAACTGTATAGTTGAGGAAATGGAGGTGTGATTGATTCTTTGCATGACTGACTAGGTGTGTAAGTAACTCCATGGATGAGTGACAGTCTGTGAGTGTCTGTTTATACTGAGTGTATGTAAGGTTATATTAGAGTCTGAAGAGGTTCATTGTATTATCACATGAGTGATGTGATCAGTGATGACAAATGAGATGTCATCAGTGATGTCATTTGAGTTGTCATCAGTGATGTCATTTGAGATGTCATCATTGATATCATTTGAGTTGTCATCAGTGATGTCATTTGAGATGTCATCAGTGATGTCATCAGTGATGTCACTGACCATGTCATGAATGATGTAATATGTGACATCATCAGCAGTGGATTGCGGGTGCGCGATATATAGTTAGCGCTTATAGTTAGCTAACTATATATGGAATTTCAATGGTTTTATGCGAGTAAAATAAGGTTTTGTAAATGCTAATTCCTAACTATATATGGCCTATAACCTATGGTTTTTTCATTGAATTTTCAAGGTTTTGTAAATGCAAATTCCTAACTATATATCCACTATAACCTATGGTTTTTTCTGTGAATTTCATTGGTTTTTTAATAGCAAATATGAAAAGCTTTAAAATGTCAAGTACGTGATAGATAAAAACATTTTCGTATTTATGCACGCTGATGTGCTTTGAACGCTGCCCCCCCCTCCCCTCCGTTGTAATCCGTCGTACCTCCTTGTCTCTCCATTTGATTGATTGTTGTCCAAGCATTTACTGTTTTAGAATTGGTTCTCTTTGGATCATTCTCTATTTACAAACAAGCACAAAGTCGCAATACTCTGTTTAGTCTTTGCAGATAGTGAAAAATCGTGTAAAAAAAATAAAAGTAATCGAGCAAAATCAGTAGGCCACTAATTGGATCTCTTTTTGACCTCGCTAAAATAGAAATATTAGGAACAACCCTTCTTGAGAAATACGAAAATAGTGACATGAACTGAGCTCCACACCATGAGGGCTGCAAGACAGCTCGGCTCCATCACCCATCCCGCACAAAATAATGACAAACCCTATGCAAATATTAAAAATATAGACAACACACCAGCAAAGAAACAGGGTAAAACATTTTATTAAAAAACTATTTACATAACGTTGGTTTATAAGATGATGTCAGTAGTGGACCGATGTGTGAATAGATCGAAAACAGCACAAGGCTCCAAGATCCGGATAGCAAGCTCCTGGATGTTGGGTGCCATAGTTTAGAGTTCTGAATTTCAGCCTTTTTCAATGCCTGTGCTTTGTTGAATCAAAATGGCGGCTTGACACAAAGCTGACTCAAGCGTTGCTACTGATGCTATGCAGACCAAAACTGGTTTTCAGTTTGTACATTTTTCTAGATTTTTCAATCCAAGTTTGGTTGACTTTGTAGAACGATGGCTTCAGATTTTCAACATACGGTGTGGTGGCGCTGACTGGGAGGGGGCGCTTCGCTCCTGCCCCCTCCCCAAGTAAGATTTTCATACGTGAAAGTACGTTAATGGTTTTGGTCCCTGAGATGCTTCGATGTCACTACCATTCTCAAATAGCATAAGTTCTAGATGTTGGGTGCCATAGTTAAGAGTTCTGAGCAGCGCTTGTAACACTGTCTGAAGCTTATTTCCACCTACTGCAGCTTCACTATTCTCAAAGTAAGTGAGTGTCGTTTGTGGACCTGACTGCATTAGAAAACAATGTGATATGTTACCTTCCTAAACAGCTTGACGGAGGCCCCTGAGGGACGCTGTGATGGCCATGGACTCGGAGAAGACGCTTGGCTCCGACACCCTCCCCAAGTCTTATAGCACTGGTGTAGCCTGAGATCGCCCCCGACATAGGCGGCCGGCTCCCGGCGGTACTTTTTGCCTTTTGATGACTCTTCAATTCTGGACCTTGTCCCACAATCCGTTTGACCTGAAGACAAGCTGTAGTGGGGCGCCCCTTTATCGTTTTAGTTGCCATTCCGCCCGCTTTTGCTACACTGTGCCTCTTCCGCCATTCAGCTGTTTTCCGCCCGCTCTTGCGACTACAGCGTCTCGCTCACCATGTAGTTGAGATGCGCCCGCTCTTGCGGTGCAGCGATAGGCGGCTGCCACAGGACTCTCAAAATGGCGGCCGGCTCTTCGGTTTTGGGCCTGGTCCACTAAAATGGCCCTGGGACACCTTGGAACTCGGACGCTTGTCTGCTAGGGCTTGGGTCCCATTCTCGAAAAGCGTCCCCTCAGCCGTGAAGATTCTACAAAAGTCTTGGGGGCCTCCGACTCCCGCAGGCTTCTGGTGGGGAGCGGCTGCCATGATTGCTCGTGGAATGGCCACGACGGAGCTACGAGATGGTAGTGGTCTCATGCTGACGCCAGCTTTAGTGTGAAACATCCAGAAACACTGTAGACTACCAATTCGATCAGTTCCGGTAGCGCCCCAACATGACCCGGAAGAGAAGAACTTGCCCTCCCCTCTTTGACTGATGGTTCTTGTTGCCTGTCCCCTCTGTTGTCATTTAACAGAACTTTTTGGACTGCTGAAAGGGGTTGTGTTCTGAACGCTGGTTGGTGGAGACATTTAGACTATATTCTTGACCTACGTTGTCGCGTAATGCGTTTTATGACACGCCGCGTTAGCGCACCCGGAAGTGATCCGAGGCGCGGCGCGCAGCGCGTAACGTAAGCATAACAGGTCATGTGACTTGTTAATAAAACTTTTCATTGGTTCATTTTACTTTTGTTAATTTAATGATGAAAAGCTTGGTCTTATGACCTAAAAATTACGCTTTTTATTATTTTCGAACAATATTTTTTTTTCAAACATATGTTATAATATTCCAGGCTAATGTACTTTCCCGGAAAATTTACAACTGTCTTGCAAGTAAAATATATTCCTTTTTCGAGAAAAAGGGCGTTTCTTCCTTCCATGACGGAGCCGTTGAGTAAAAGAGATTCGGCCTGCTGTCTTAGTCGCCGATACGCCTGATTATCAGATTCTTATCGATCACTTTATGTTGCAGACATGAAAAACACAACTGCCCTTGACCATTTATCTTTACTGCGTTCCTACATATTATACCTTTTATCCGTCATGTAATTGGACTGCTTTATTTCACTTGCCTTTTACTGATTCGAAAACAGTCACTAAAAGTAAAAACTTTACAAATGAAAATACTACTACCGTGTTTTGTTTTAAAAACCTTTATTGTGAAAATGTCAGTATACAAATACGGGCCTATAACCACGTGGGCCGGCCACGGAGCAAACTCAAATCGTATATGATGAGGAGACATTTACACTGTAGAAGAACGTAACGAGCGGGCCATTAGGTGACAAGAACAAAGGTGTCTAACAGTTGCGGAATCGGTGGACGTACATTTTGTAATTAAAATACGACAGGGCCACTTACAATAACATTTTCTAGATATACATTTGCGGGCAAAGAGTTACGAGTCCCATTTATACCGGCGCCATTTTGGGCGAGGCCGGGCAGGTCCAAGATATAGTCAAAATGTCTCCACCAACCATCGGCCAGACCAGAACCCCTTTCGGCCCTTTATGTTACAAGATGGTGTCTTCTATTCAGAAAATATTGGTGGCAGCATTTTGAAAGGAAACAGAAACAGCCGTTCTCCTAGTGAGTTTCACATTGTTACATTTAGGAAGAATGTTGAAGAGTAGTATGTGGAAAATCTGAAGCCATTTTTCTACAAACTCTCAATCAGACTTAGATGGAAAAAAAACCTGAAGAATGTACAAACTGAAAACCAATTTTTGTCTGTATAGCACCAACAGTAACGCTTGAGTCAGCTTTGTGTCAAGCCGCCATTTTCATTCAATCAATAGCGTCCCCCTGCACACATTCAGGGACCTGGTCGTGTCTTTAGATGAAACGCATTGTAGGAAAAGAAGCAGAAAGGAAAAGGAAAAAATTTCCGCCGGACCTAGTGAAGCTGCAGCAGGTGCAAATAAGCTTCAGACAGTCTTACAAGCACTGCTCAGAACTCTCAACTGAGGCACTCAACATCCAGGACTTGCCATTCGGATCTTAGCGCCTTGTATTTTTGTTTTGTTCTTGATGGAGGGGAAACAACAAAAAACAGGCATTGAAAACGGCTCAACTGGAGCAAAAAAAAAATTACTTCTTGGGTGCATTAGGGCATTTATGATTTTCGAATGCCGTATTCATCAGGTTGATGCTCATGTTGCCATAGGACAGCATAGCACCACAGTGTATACAAGTTAACTTCATATGTTCAGATGAGGCAGGTGGCATATTTAGCATTCACCTTCTTTGATCCAGGAGGGATGGAGAAAAACTGCCAGATGAAACTTGAAACTTGGCCATCCAGATCTCGGCGCGTTCGACTCACTGTACCGCAACAGTGACCGCAATTCAGCTGGACACGCCGTCTTTCGGCGCAGCATTGTAGGATGGCCACACCAGTGCGGCAATTTGCTGGACACCACCTCGGTGCCATCCAGATCTCGGCGCGTTCATTCATTCAATAGCGTCCCCCTGCACACATTCAGGGACCTGGTCGTGTCTTCAGAAGAAACGCATTGTAGGAAAAGAAGCACAAAGGAAAAGGCAACAAGTTCCGCCGGACCTAGTGAAGCTGCAGCAGGTGCAAATAAGCTTCAGACAGTTCTACAAGCACTTCTCAGAAATCTCAACTGAGGCACTCAACATCCAGGACTTGCCATTCGGATCTTGGCGCCTTGTGCTGGTTCCGACCTATTGACACATCAGTCCACTACTGACATCACCTCATAAGCCAACGGGGCACCCCACGCCGACTTCCGGCGCAGCATTGTAGGATGGCCACACCAGTGCAGCCACTTGCTGGACACCACCTCGGTGCCATCCGGATCTCAGCGCGTTCGAGTCACTGTGCCGGAAGAGTAACCGGAACTCAGCTGAACACGCCGTCTTTCGGCGCAGCATTGTAGGATGGCCACACCAGTACGGCAATTTGCTGGACACCACCTCGGCGCCATCCGGATCTCGGCGCGTTCGAGTCACTGTACCGCAACAGTGACCGCAATTCAGCTGGACACGCCGTCTTTCGGCGCAGCATTGTAGGATGGCCACACCAGTGCGGCAATTTGCTGGACACCACCTCGGTGCCATCCGGATCTCGGCGCGTTGTGCTGCCTTCGGCCTATTCGCACATCGGTCCGCTACTGACGCCGCCTCACGTGCCAACGGATTTTCTACGCTTTTTGTAGCCCTATGTCGCATAACAGGTCATGTGACTTGTTTATAAAACTTTTCATTGGTTAATTTTACTTTTGGTTTCCTAAAGATGGAAGGCTTGGTCATATGACCTAAAAATAACACTTTTCATTGGTTTAGAACATTTTTTTTTCCCAAACGATGAAAGCCCCACCTTGTTTCTGGATCATTCAGACTGAAGCTGGCGTCAGCATGAGAGCACCACCATCTCGTGGCTCCGTCGTGGTCATTCCGCGAGCAATCATGGCAGCCGCTCCCCACCGGAAGCCTGCGGGAGTCGGGGGCCCCCAAGACTTTTATACAATCTTCACGGCTGAGGGGACGCTTTTCGAGAATGGAGCCCAAGCCCTAGCAGGCAAGCGTCCGACTTCCAAGGTGTCCCAGGGCCATTTCAGTGGACCAGGCCCAAAACCGAAGAGCCGTCCGCCATTTTGACAGCCATGTGGCAGCCGCCTATCGCTGCACTGCAAGAGTGGGAGCAACTCCACAACATGGTGAGCGAGACGCTGTGGCCGCAAGAGCGAGCGCAACTCAGCTAGATGGCCGCCACCTGGGGAGACCCGTTCACGCCGCCTCCCCCCCCCCCCCCCCGGGCCGCCGCACGCCAATTTTCGGAGCAGCATTGTAGGATACCAAAACCAGTGCGGCAGTTTACTGGACATCACCTGGGTGCCTGTCGTACATGTTGTGTCAGCCATGTGACACTGGACACAGACCGCTACTGACGAGGCCTCCCCCCGCACCACCCGGGACGCCCCACGCTGTTTTTCTGTGCTGCATTGTAGGATCCCTAAACCAGTGCGGCACCCAGGCGACATCACCTGGGTGCCGTCCAGAACTCTGCACGTTGTGCTGCCTTGGGACTATTCGCACAACAGACCGCTACTGACGAGGCCTCCCCCCGCCCCACCCGGGACGCCCCACGCCAATTTTCGGAGCAGCATTGTAGGATCCCTAAACCAGTGCGGCACCCAGGCGACATCACCTGGGTGCCGTCCAGAACTCTGCACGTTGTGCTGCCTTGGGACTATTCGCACAAAAGACAGCTTCTAACCATTGTTGCTTTTTGTGTTAATAAATGTTTAAATGTTTTTAGTTTTTGTTCTGTTCATTATCGTTAAAAGTTAATAAAGTTTTATAACCTTAATTTGTTGGAGTGTTATCTATTTTTTGAAAGCGGGTGAATGGGGCCTTGAATCGGGTTATTGTCATGTGTGGGCTTTGGAAGTGTGCTGCTGCAGGATCGGACATTTCAAACTCAAATGCACGTTCTTTTTCTTACCTTTCCGAAGCATGGAGCGCAATAGCAAGCAGAGAAAGGGTGATGCACGTGTTGAACACTACCTGACCTGGCAAGTTGCTGGCAGTGCCCCCCCGCCCGCTCCTGAAAGAGGGCACACACACACCGCCGCCCCGAGTACTTCAGAAATCTTTAAAAGACCATGCGCTTGTTCATGAGGCTTAAATGGTTTATCACCTCTTCTAGAACCCCTACATCGACCCTCTGACGTTTCATGGAAAAATTACCATGTAACACAATACCAAGCCCTATCAGCTGAAACCCCCAAGGAATCGTGGGGCATATTAGCAAGGGGGTTTATCTCCCCTTTTTTGGCTTTAAAAACCATGAAAGCGGAGATAAAATTATTTCCCTATTATCAAGCTGTCGCTAACACCAGTTAGTGACACCTAAAAGGAGATAGCGACCATCTTGGGCCCGGCTTTGCATGTCAGTGATACTTATCACTAATGACATGCAAAGTGGCGTGCCAAGATGTTAGCGACTGGAAACAGTCCCTAACATCGCTACCTTCTATTACCAACTTTTGGAGATATTCGCACTAAGCGCGAATATCTCCAAAAGCTAACACCTGCCCTGAGCAGGTTTTAGCCATGTTATCCAATGGGAGGTGGATAACATGGCTAAGAGCATTAGGTCGATAATACATGAATATCGCTGACTTTTCTGCGATAATAGCAAGGTTTATCTGCGATAAAAATCGACGATGTGCGGCGATAATTTTTGTCTCTAAACAAGTTATAGACAAAAATTATCGCTAGTTGTTAGTAATATGCCCCCGGGTTTTTGCTTGCAGAAATCGGGAGGCGGGAGACTAGCACTGAAATCAGTACTCACACGCCTGAATCAGGAGGATTGGCATGTCTGAATTCTCTACAGCTGGGGCCATAAACTACATCCGCAGGGGTAGGTGATAGCCTGGGACCAGCCTGGCATCTAAAATGGCTGCCGTGCACGACAAAATTGTGGCATTCGAAAAAAGGCAAGATGGCGCAGCCGCTGGAAGAGATGTATCAACATATATCAGCCTCCTCAGCCACCCTCAGGAAACATAGGGGATTAGGATACGTCTCCCGCACCCCCTTATACCTAGTAATTTAATTTACGAAGCACAAAATGGCGAATTCCCGTTTCGCTACCAGTTTGCGGCCCAGTTCGCAGCCCGTGAAGCGCTTCTACCGTGAAAAATCATTTTTTTTTAATTTTCCCCACGGGACCCTTTAATAACCCCAACAACATTCCTAGGGGGTCAAGAGGGGGATACCTTGCCCCCTTTCATTAAATTCCCCCTTAGTTTTTCACCTTTTCTTCTCTCTCGATCCTACCGAGAGACAAGATGGCGGCCGCTCCGGACTGTCACGCAGCAAAAAAAAAAAAAAAGCTCACGCACAGCCGCTGGAAGAGATGTATCAACATATATCAGCCTCCTCACCCACCCTCAGGAAACATAGGGGATTAGGATACGTCTCCCGTACCCACTTATAACTAGTAATTTAATTTACGAAGCACAAAATGGCGAATTCCCGTTTCGCTACCAGTTTGCGGCCCAGTTCGCGGCCCGTGAAGCGCTTCTACCGTGAAAAATCATTTTTTTTTTCTTTTCCCCACGGGTCCCTTTAATAACCCCAACAGCATTCCTAGGGGGTCAAAAGGAGGATACCTTGCCCCCTTTCATTAAATTCACCCTTCGTTTTTCACCTCTTCTTCTCTCTCGATCCTACCGAGAGACAAGATGGCGGCCGCTCCGGACTGTTTAGAATGTTGACAGACACCGGAGAGCCAATCAGCTTTCTGCGCGCAAAGTTCCGATAAGCGAAAAGTAAGCGGACCGGATCGCTGCCCAGAGCGCTGTTACAGATATATATCTTGATTTAAACGTTAATTTCTCAAAAACTACTGGAGCACATATATTGAGACCTAGCAAAGGCACATCGGGCTAACAGTCCCTACAATTTTGCCAAGTTTCGTGCAAATCCATTCAGCCGTTCGAGCTAAAAGTGAGTCCAACCGCCCTATGGAAAACTCAATGCAAAAAACGCGTTTTGGGACCCCCCTTTTTTCTCAGCCCCCCCTTGACGAAACCCCACCAAATTTTCAGGAGCTGCTCAGAAACAAAATGTGCCATTTTCCTGAAAATTTCAGCCGATTCCATCCACAAACACCAAAGTTATTAGACATAGAATTTTCAAAAGTCCCATAGGGAATTAATCCTAACTATATATACCTACTGGCGATAGCCAGTAGGTAATATATATATATATATATATATATGTATGCTTATAATGCATTACAAAGGGCTTGGAGACTTGATCCTTATCCACTACCGTATCCCCGAAACTGGATTTCTCAATTTCCTAACAAACACAGCCTCTTGTTTTAACCAAGCTAACCGGGCCAAAAACTTCCCAAACTGTTGGCTTTCTTCAAATAATTGATGATGGAAGGCCCATGAGGTAGTAATTTCTTATGTTACAAAAAATCCCCCAAATTCTCTTTGGCCAGTGCATATGTCGATGAATATCTAGTTGTTCCTGATGCTTGATCTACAGCCATATGCAACTGTGCGGGTTTTTTGTTTGGCATTCACTATGTTGATTTGCCTTATAGGCCATCATTTGCCTTCTAGTTGAGGCTTTAAAAGCTTCACATGTAGAAAATCAAGACACCCTACCCTTATTTTGTTGAAACAAGGATTGATTTTCTCCTACCAATAAGCTAGTGTTGATCCAATTGTTATTTTTGCTTTGATCCAATAATAAAGAGCGGTCCAGCAGCCACCTGGGCCTACCATTCCAAGTTGCTCCGGCCTCAATAGTAAGTGAAATGAGAAAAGGGTCAGAAAAGGAATTGGCCCAAATATCGGAGCCTGTCCTTGTAGTTGAATGAGAAAGTAAAAGAAATTGAGGCGGTATGATACCGACTTGAGGGAAAGTGAATTGTTTAAAACCAGGGTGGTCTGACCTCCATGGAAATACTAATTGGAAATCACCAAGATCCCAGTCCAAGCCACTGTTTACATAAAGCTGGGTCTTGTGGCTCAGTGGACTAATGTGTCCACTGCAGGGGCCTGTGTTTGACCTCATGGTCACAGGTTCAAATCTTTGGAGGTCCACTGAGCCTTTCATCCATCTGTGGTCGATAAAATGAGTACCGTTGGGTAACAATAAACATCTGTTATTCAGCGCCAAGATTTATTTATTTATTTAGTGTTTTGTAGAGCGCACAGCTACCTCCGACGGAGATGTCCCGGCGCTGAAGACGTTATCTCAAAAGGGTCGGGGGAGAAGGAATAAGGAGGGTTTAGATCTGGGAAAAGAACCATGGGCCCGATGTAGGTAAATCCCATTTACCGATTTTGAAATACCGAATTTTACCGATTCGGTATTTCAAAATCGGTACATGGGATGTAGGTCCCAACATCTGGATTCGTTACCGAATCCTTAACAATTCATTAATTACCGATTCGGTAAATACCGAATCGGTAATGCCCATTCATTCCTATGGGCTTTGAAGCCCATAGGAATGATTAGGCATTACCGATTTGGTATTTACCGAATCGGTAATTAATGAATTCACAAGGGTGCAGGGGGTGTCACTTTCACACCCTCTAGCACCCCCAAAACGGGCATGTGTGCGATGTGGCACACAGACATGCCCTAAGGGCACGTCTGTCTGTCACATGGCACATGTGTACATGCACAGATGTGCATGTACACAGGAATCGGTATTTTACCATGGATTTGTATTCCATGGTAAAATACCGATTCTGTAAGCCATGTGCCAATGGAAAATTGGCTACCCACATAGCATTTTCGGTAATTTTACCGAATCTGTAAATATTACCGATTCGGTAATTATTACCGAATCGGTACTTATTACCGATTCGGTAATAATAACGATTCGGTAAAATTACCGAATATGTGCACCTAAATCTCCCTAGCCCTTTACCGATCGGAAACGGCCGAAAATCGGTATTTTCGGCCGATTCCGATCGGTAAAGGGCTACCTACATCTGGCCCTAAGTCTTTAATTTTTTTCCGGAAAAGGGGTTCTGAAGTCGTAAATCTTAGCTCTGTGGGCAGCTGATTGCAGAGTTTGGAAGTGACAACGGCAAGAGCCCTTCCTCCCGTACGCGCAAGACGAAAACGAGGGGATATCATGAGGCGGATTTGTAGAGCGCACAGCTACCTCCGACGGAGGTGTCCCGGCGCTGAAGATGTTATCTCAGAAGGGTCGGGGGAGAAGGAATAAGGAGGGTTTAGATCTGGGAAAGGAGCCATGGGCCCGATGTAGGTAAATCCCATTTACCGATTTTGAAATACCGAATCTTACCGATTCGGTATTTCAAAATCGGTAAATGGGATGTAGGTCCCAACATCTGGATTCGTTACCGAATCCTTAACAATTCATTAATTACCGATTCGGTAAATACCGAATCGGTAATGCCCATTCATTCCTATGGGCTTTGAAGCCCATAGGAATGATTAGGCATTACCGATTCGGTATTTACCGAATCGGTAATTAATGAATTCACAAGTGTGCAGGGGGTGTCACTTTGACACCCTCTAGCACCCCCAAAACGGGCATGTGTGCAATGTGGCACACAGACATGCCCTAAGGGCACGTCTGTCTGTCACATGGCACATGTGTACATGCACAGATGTGCATGTACACAGGAATCGGTATTTTACCATGGATTTGTATTCCATAGTAAAATACCGATTCTGTAAGCCATGTGCCAATGGAAAATTGGCTACCCTCATAGCATTTTCAGTAATTTTACCGAATCGGTAAACATTACCGAATCGGTAAATATTACCGATTCGGTAATTATTACCGAATCGGTACTTATTACCGATTCGGTAATAATAACGATTCGGTAAAATTACCGAATATGTGCACCTACATCTCCCTAGCCCTTTACCGATCGGAAACAGCCGAAAATCGGTATTTTCGGCCGATTCCAATCGGTAAAGGGCTACCTACATATGGCCCTAAGTCTTTCATTTTTTTCCGGAAAAGGGGTTCTGAAGTCGTAAATCTTAGTTCTGTGGGCAGCTGATTCCAGAGTTTGGAAGTGACAACGGCAAGAGCCCTTCCTCCCGTACGCGCAAGACGAAAACGAGGGGATATCATTAGGCGTAGATGATTGGATCTGAGGTTACATAGTTTACATTGTGACTGTGAGAACTTCATTCCGCACCGTAGGTATGTGAGCCTCGGTCATTAAGGGCTCTGAAAGCCAAGGTTAAGGCTTTGAATTGGATCCGCAGTCTTATTGGGAGCCAGTGGAGATTGATGAGATGGGGTGAGATGGAGTGACGATACGGAATATTGTTAATCAGCCTGGCTGCAGCGTTCTGAAGTCTCTGTAGCTGGTTAATGAGGTAGGATGGAGCACCTACATACAGGCTATAAGCGTAGTCTAGATGGGAGGTTATACGCAAGGGTGAACGTGTGCTTTACAAATACTTATGTTATGTTATAAATTGCATCTCCTGTTATTGCAAGGCCAGCTGAGGCAAAAAAGCATGTGAATATTGCCTCAGTATATAAATATTAGCCTTCAGATGAGTCTCCTGTAAAAATAATATTTCAGAAGAGGAAGAAGCCACCCATCTCATCCATTTCTAGATTTGCACCTGTTAATGATATCATTTTATGTTGCACAATAAAATACTAACTGTATGGTCCATTTACCCTCCTCTAGAATCTCCCTAAAAAACTCTATACATAACCCCTCAATCCTTTCATAAAGGGCTCAGAACTAGATGCTCAATTCTTGAAGTATATACAACATGCATTTCTGATCCCCTCAACTTCTTCTTAAGAAATTCATTTTTAAAAACTACTCGTTTTCTTGATGTGTAACTATCCTCTATCCTTCCCTTCCACCTTGCAATACACCATTGTACCCAGAGAACACATACCATAAGTATATCACACAAAATAGGCTACTCCTCCAATGAGAAGGGCAGTGCCCACTGTACCTCTCCCATTGTGCCGCTAACTAAGGTGGGTGGCAGGCAACTGCACCCTTGCACATACACCTCCACCAACTCTCAAATTGCAGATATAACATTAACATTATCATAAAAAATCAACTGCCATCAGATAAAACCTGGTACCAACATACTGTATCTATCACAATTTATGGCTTACCAGTTAGGTCCCATTAGACATCTTATTAGAAATGTTCTAACTACATGCAATATTGTTTGCTAGATACTACAATTTATGTCGTAATAATTAGGTCTTGAAGAAGAAACTCCTTACCCTCAGAGACTTTACAGAACAGGAGAAATTTCCCCTTAATCAAGACCTTCTGCTTAGATTGCTGCACAATTGTGGCTTGTGCGCCCTCTGCTTTAAATAAATAAAGCATATTTTCACATTCCTTTCGCCATCTGGCTGTAGAGGCAGAAAGATAAACAAAATGTGGCAAAGGGTACTTCAGGCAAAGATAACTGCCTTTGCTGAATTGCTTTTGACAATACTTGTTCTTTGACTCTATAGTCCCAAAAACTGACCAGGATAGTACCTGGAAATTTAGAACTGGGGATTTGGAGCGCTGGAACACGATGAGCTCTGTTTATATCAAATCACCTGAGAATTACAGCAATACATGCGTGTTAATAAATGTATCAGCCCACTTCAGTAATTGTAAACCTTCACAATCCTGCAGAACCTCTACAATACGCAGATGGACCGGCGAGACTGATTTTCACGTTCCTCTATCTTATTATCCAGCAAGGACTGTTGCTCATTCGAATGGTCGATCTCCTTCTGAATGATACTAAGCTGATCCTCCAACTCAGAGATCTGGAATTGAGACTCCTTTAGCCTCTCGGGCAGCTGGGTGAGGGCACCTCAATATTAGACAACCTGGTATTCCAAGCAGCAATTTCTGATGTTCTCAAATACCTCATCTCATCCAGAATAAGATTAAGCATATTTCTGACATTCATCTGCATTGTATGGCATGTTTAACTCCCTGCTGGAAGCCCTGCTGCTGTGCTTCAACCACCTGACTCCCTCCACCCTGCTGTGCTTCTAATCTACTTGACTGTGAAGAGACAGAGTCTTGGCAACTCATTGATATCCATTACAGAGAATCAAAAATGGCCATTGAAGCTGGAACAAATACAGATATTGAAGAGGCAGAGGGAGAGGGAGAATCGACTGGCTGTGAGTCATCCAATGCAGGACCCCTATTTCCTGATTTATTTTTTAGAAATAGAGGATATTCTTTCAGTGGCCCAGCTCAATTTAGACTCCAAAGATGTGACCGGTAAATCCCCTGCAACCACCTACTTAGGAGTGGTAGACCCAAGCCAATATCAAAGATTTTTACCATACTGCAAAGACAGTAAACCAGCTACTTCGATATCAGTATATTCAGCAGCCTATGGAGAAGTCAGATTGTCATCAAGATTCACTAGGCTGACTGCCATCATAAACTCCTTTCAAAGCAAGGTGATACGGTTAGCCGTGCCACTGCCGGCCCTCTGCGATTTTTGACCCTTTCTGCCAGAGCTGAAGCCTCTGAACTGGCAAAAGTGCCTGAAGCCTTAGAGTGCTTGTGCATCATCAACAGAATCTATATCACAAGAAAAGGACTGATAGAAACCTAAAATTTACTAAAGCCCACCCAACGACTCCCAACTGGATGGTAAAATCAGTGCCTCTTAATGACCAACTGTTAGATTTGGGGGTCTCTAGTTGACACAGGTAGGTACTTGAGACAAATTGGGGCCCTTGCCTCTAGTCACGATAAGGGGATTGCACTCCTAAAATAACCCCTGCTCACCCCATTCGTTGCTTGGCACGAGCAGACAGGCTTATCTCAGAGGCGGTGTTTTAAGCATTTGTGACCACATACAGTAACCAAGTGACAACACTACAAATGGACACCACACAGGTTTTATATCAACAATAAGTATACTTTATAAAGAGTTACCACAAGACTATAAATGACATAAATACACAATACCGTTACCTTAAGATGGTAGATTTAGCTTAGTTCAGTTCAGTTCTTAAGATGCAACACTGTAACTTACGATGCGAAGTTCGGGTTCAAAGAAATGAAGATGACGCTCTGTCCTTGAAGCAACACGCTTCCCGGTGATGCATTGGGGACGTGGATCCTCTTCTCCGGTGATGCGAGATACTTTACAAGACTCACGCCCCGACTGGCCCTGCGACAAGCTTCCCTGCAATGCGGCGGCGACTACAACAAAGTCGATCCTCTCTACTGGCGATGCGAGTTGCTTCCACAACGATGCAAGCCGCGACAGGCCCTGGAACACTCTTCCCGGTGATGAGGCGGAGTCTGCAGCGACGTCGATCCTCTTCTCCGGCGATGAGCCGCAACAGGCCTTGCGACAGGCTTCTCAGAGATACGGCGGCGTCTGCGGCGACGTTGGTCCTTCTCTCTTGCGCCACCCTTCTCGGTGATGCGTCCGTGTCTGCCGCGACCTCGATTCTCTTCTCTGGTGATGTGGGGCGCTTCGTGTTGTGAAGCGGCAGTGGCGGTTCTGCGACACACTTCCTGATCTTGAGTTGCGCTCCTTGCGACACGCAAATCCGCCACAAAGTCCAGCACAGCTGCAGGCACTTCAGGAAGACTTTGGAGGAGCTGGTGGGTGAAGTCTATTGTCCCTGAGACTTCAGCAGGAGGCTGGCACTGTTCCAAGCCCTTGGAGATCCTTCACAAGTTGAAAGTAAAGCACACAAAGTTCTTTCTCCTTTCTTTGGCAGAAAGACAGCCACTGCAGGCCAATCCCCCAAGCAGCACTTCAGCTTAGGGATAGTCTCTCATCAGTTTCTTCAGGTTCCTCTCCTTAGCAAAGGTTTCTTCTTGTAGTCAAAAGTGATCTCATTTCTTAGGATCAGGGTCCCAATATTTATAACCCAAAATCCTTTGTCCCCTGAAGGCAGAGGGGCCTTTGCTCAGTCCAAACCAGTTCTGGAGCACTCTGTTTACCAGACTTCTCCTTTCTTTTCACAGTGCAAGGCAGAAACATCAGATGCCCCATAGGAGGTGTAGCTAGCATTGTGGAGGGAAATCTCAGCCCTATTCAGGTCCCGGGTGCAACTCCTCCCACCCATCTAGATGCCGTTCTCTCTATTCACCACTGGGCTGACTCATTCATTTTCTAAAAGTGGTATTTCCAAACACAGAATGTTAAAACCAACTCCACTAATATATGTATTTTATCATTCTGAGTTCAGGCATACTAAACTCGAATTTCTACCATGTTCCCTGAGTCAGTTAGGATTATAAAATGGAATAATTTAACTGGCCATTCTGGCCTATGGAGAACAGGTAGCCTTGCAATAGTGAAAAACGAAAATGGCTGTAATTCACAATTAGGACATGCCATACACATCAGGGCTTGTCCTACCTTATACTTACAATGCACCCTGCCTTTGGACCTAACATAGGGGTGTCTGATATGAAGAAAAGGAAAGGTTTAGGGACTGGCAAGTGGGTGCACTTGCCCAGTCAGCATGACAGTACCAGCCTGCACACAGGCTCTGCAATGGCAGGCCTTAGACACACATTTACAGGCTGCTTCTGTGGGTGGCACAACCAGTGCTGCAAGCCCACTAGCAGCATTTGGATTTACAAGCCCTGGAAACACTCCGTGCACTGTACTAGGGTCAGACAAGTAAACCAAACCAGCCAATCATGGAATCACTAATTCACACATTAATGTACACTAGGGAGAGCATATGCACTTTAGCACTGATCAGCAGTGGTAAAGTGCCCAGAGTCATGAAATAGCCAACAATAGGTAAGAAGAAATATAGGAGGAAGGCAAAAAGTTCATGGATGACCCTGCAAAAAGGGCCTAGACCAACATCAACCCTTAACAGTAAGCACTTATCCGTCCCAGCGAGAACGCTGGAAGCTTGACCCTCACTCCTGTCCCGCTCCGGTCTCATGTTTTCACCAGTAGCCGCCAGCCCCAACCCGGCAGTCATATAGTTGCTATATGCATATTAGCCAAGGCAAGCAACTCTTTTCTCTTTGAAAAATCTAAGTTGAAGTTATGGTGCAGTTATGTTGTGAAGCAGATGCTTGGAGATACCATCAAGCCCTGTGCAGCCAAAACCAAGTTTCACAGACCCTCAAATATGACCCAGGGACGGGTGTGAGAGCCCCGTATCCAAAATGCCTCTAATATTAAGCCAATTAAGGTCACAGCGGTGGCACAGGGGAAAAAGGAAGAAAAGCAAGCTACCCAACTGCAACAGCAAAAGCCGCCTACTCTTGGCACCTCCAATCTGTCCCATGGGGATATAGACAGGCAGCAAGTCCATATTCATTAATGAAATAATCTGAGCTGCGGGACTGAGGAGAAAAACAGTTCATGCTGCTGCAGTGTCAGGCAACGGCTACTCTACATCTGTACCGGTAGCCGCTGAAGATGCCGTAAAATGCTGAAGGTGAGGTGGTGCTGCCCACAAGCGCTCCACAGCGAAACATTTGGGATGCACCCGCTGCCCCAAGAGCTTCAAATGCCTAGTGAATAGCAAACATTCATACGTTTACAGGCCTATGTAAAAGAAAAACACAAACATAAACTGTGTTGTGCCTTGTTGAATCTTGTCCTCATTCCTTTACTAAGAATGGAAGACTACACACTGGAAGAAGGAGGACCGGATATCGGGGAGGTAAACAAACATATTAAGGTGGTCTCTCCACCTTGTTTCAATGTTCTATTTTCGAGATGTGTTTACAGCCCAAGGGAATGATTGAGTTGATGTGGATGAGAGTATTATAATTAAAGCCCGATTTCAGTATGCTCACCATGTAGTTTTGGGTTTTATTTAGTAAATGAAGTGTGTCCTAGGAATGTTTTAGAGCCAACAAATTATCAAAGAAACTATTTCAATGCCTACATGGTGTAAATAAGGAAATTAAACTCTCTAGATGCATCCATGTCAGTTAGATGGGCCACAACTATTATACAAAGCAGCCCTTGAGTGGTAGATAAGAATGATGTGGACAGCTGAAGATGTCGCTTATATTGTCATGGAATGGGTTTTCTCAGAAAAGACTCTCCTCTCTGTAGTGATCAAGTCCACGTAGATAGAGGTGGTTCTGAGAGGTTTATTCAATATAGTTACAAGATCACAAGAAGATTAAGTCAAGTCCAGATAAAGACCATATCAAAACCCCACCAGGAGCAGCCAGCATGCGGCTCAGCCCAGTCAACTGTGTCTATTTGACTCCCAACATTCCATGTTATGTCATTACACCAAGATTTCATTGGCAGGGCAGGAATACTATTAGAGTTAAGATACAACATATCCCCCTTTCTTCTATATATATAAAAAACAACAATGAGGGGACAAGAAAGAAGAACGAGGAAGAGGAGAAACGAAGGAAATCAGAAACATGAACTCATTGAAAGAAGAGAGCAACAGAAAAGGATAAGAGAAGCAAAGAAGAGAGAAAACCAAACATAAGAGCCATCCTTCCTTCTATACAAAAAGCAAAGGAAAGAAATAACAAAGCCAGAGAAGAGGAGAAAAGCAACCACAAACAACTGCCTCCAAACACACCCACTGGCCAGAACAGGAATGTAAGAAGGCAGGAGAAGAAAAAAACAACAAAACTCCGGAGTACAGCATGTGGGTGTGGAAAACACAGAGAAACAAAGCACGGTGGAAAGCTCAGAATACACACGAGACACCAGGAGAAAACATCACAAAAAGAACAGAAATGAATGAAGAAAACAAAGAAGATGAAGAAAAGTAAAAAGCATACATGGACTCTTGATGGCGTGTACCATGATAGCGTGTACCTACATGGTGTATACACCATATAGACAAGCGTGTACCTACATGGTGTATACCTAGGGCCCATAAACCAATTGCAAGGCCAACACACTGTGTAGGGCCAACCCTCGTGTAAGGAATAGAAACGTGAAATATGATAACTCACTCTTTGGGAAGGAAACCCAAAAGATAAAGAAATACACAGTGCATGAATGACAGTAACGACAGTACAAATGCAAACCCAACACACTGTGTAGGGCCAACTCTCATGTAAGGGATAGAAACATGTAATGTGATAACTCACTCTTTGAAATGAAAACCCAAAAAGATAAAGAAACACACAGTGCGAGAATGGCACTAATGGACACCCAACAAAGAAAACAGTTATAAATGTGCATGAAACATGTCATTCAAAATGCAAAACACGTTATTCTATAAGTGTACTAAATGAATCCACGCCGGTGAGCGACCATTCACTCGAGTTGTGCAATGAAAGAAACACAAATGCATAAATGTTGATGTTGGTTTAAAAAAAATAGTTCTCCAAGCTGAGAGTGACACCAGCACCATAGGTATCTCTGATGATGATTTTGTCTTTGGCTCCTCAACTGTGCGCATAACATGTTGTGAAATATGCACACGAAGTGAATAGAACAAATTGCGTCTGTTTTCTTGGTGCTGAGGCATAAAAAAATCCACGACGTAACCTGCAAAGTACTTTACCCGAAACAAAGAGTCTTTACCCCAAAATAATTTTCTGGATGACAAAGATTTTGTGTGCACATCCAGTCACCGAAACACTGTGTAGTATCATGTACGGACTTCATGCATGGTTGGCAAGAATAAGAGTAACGGGATATAATGCCAACTTCAAAATGGTGCCACATTGTGAATGCCGTTGACAACATTGCGACGAAGAGGATCCAAAGAACATCAAGGATGCATGAATAGACAACGTTACAAAGCATACCAAAGGCTTTGCTTGACATATGAAATGAGGTAAGGTTGCAAGTGCAGAGATTTGTCAGACACATCTTTTGAGAATATGCACGCGCCAGGCTCACAGGCCGTGCCCAGCTTGCGCCCGACATTCAAAAGAGAAAGGGGCGGTTGAACTGGCAAATGTCCATATGATGTATGGGGCCCATAATAAGATTAAAATAGACTTGCCCCACAAGTCCATAACCTCATGAGTATGGTGGGTGTCCAGGGGACAATACTACACGAAACAGCCGCTACACAAGACCTACAAGATTTGATCGAACACCGTTGTAAAAGTCGAAAACTCAGCTTCAAGTGAAGTGGCAACATTGAAAATGACCACAGCTAACTGTCTATAAAAACAAACAGTCACTTTTCCAACAGTGTAAAAGTCACATGTTGATATCTGTAAATGGGCAGGTCACCCATTTCAAAGCATAGAGATTCATTGATGGCTCAAAATGCTTGGTGTAGCAGGCACACAGAGGCTTCCCGAGATTCGTGGATGGCTCAACATGCACGGTGTAGCACATGAACTGGAAACAGTTGTTGTTTCTTGCTAAAGTTGACAACATAAATCCAGTAGCTGTGTGGTGCATGACACTTTGAGTGGGGCTGGCATAGATATATCCTGCTTCAGAGCTTTGCTGGCGCACACATGAAAAAGCACACTTCTTCACCAGACAGTGTAGACATCAATGTGTGGCACTGAAGACAGTAATACAGGCTTACCTTCACTGAAGGCAGAGCGCAAAACACGAAGGCTCTGGAGAGTAGAGCCCCAAACTGGATGGGCATCTCATGAAGTAGCACCTCTCCAAACACACAGGAACGACCAGCAGACTGCTGTATGTGACCAATGTAGAGTTCAGAGGTGAGGTCAGGTATGCCAGTTGCCTTAGGTTAACATTGAGTTGATCTGTACCTTAGTGTTGCATGAGGTTTGATGAAATGAGGTTTGATGAGATGACAGACTCAGGTTAGTTTCAGGATCGTCTGCAAAAATGGTAGTGATCGACGCAGGTAGAGGTGGTTCAGAGAGGTTTATTCAAGATAGTCACAAGATCACAAGAAGATTAATTCAAGTCCAGATAAAGATCATATCAAAACTCTACCAGGAGCAGCCCAGCCAACTGTGTCTATTTTAGTCCCAACATTCCATGTTATGTCATTACACCAAGATTCCATTGGCAGGGCAGGAATTATATTAGAGTCAAGATACAACACTCTCCTGATTATAGAAATTGGGATGAGTGTAGGTGGTTAACATGCTGTGTGTTAAATTAGATAATGTGTACTTATGAGGTCTGAGGGTTAAGTTCAGGTGCTGGTAGTATGGTGAGAAAACCTCCAGTGTGGTCTGTCAAAATAACTCAATTTGATAGGTAAACACCTCCCTTTCTAAATATTCCCCCTATGTAGGCCTTATAGTCCACAATGCAGAATGTGGTATTTAAACGTGGGACATATAGAACATTTATTTTAACATTTCCCTACAGGAACAAAGCACTAAAGGACAGTCACAGGCATATCTGTCCTGTATTGAAAATTAATCAGACCTTTTAGAAAATAAATAAACTTCAAATTGTATTAGTTATGAAAAGTAAAATCAATGATGAAGTTGGATTTCAACTTTCTATTTTGAAAAAAGTTGCTTTTAGAAATTTACGTTTTTCATGCCCTGAACATTTTTCAACCTATACTTGGCCTGAATGAGGTAAGACATTCCTTCCAGGAGTCCTAAGACCTCCCAGTAGCTGGGGAAGTGATATTGGGAGCATTCTGTTAGCAAAACAGTGTCAGTTTCTGGCTGACAGGTCTGTCCGAGGGTGTAGGACCTACTTCAAAATTTATTTTTTGACTTAGCTGAGGGAGGATACAGGTGATTTGTCTATAACACTCTAATGCACAAACAAGATCTCAGATCCCTAGTTTAGTATTGAATATTACCCAGGACATGGCATTTTGGGCCTGTGTACAGTAAGGCAAACATGAACTACAGAAAACCCAAGTACGGTTGCCCATTATAACCTTTGCCTCATTGTTTAGGGAGCGCCCAGCAGTCACCATCGCCCACTGTCAGGCATAAATATTGCACCTCTTTAGAACACTTTCTGGACCTGTGGAAGTGCAGAAGAGTAACACAAAGTTCAATGATAGTCTATGGTAGCTGTACATCAGGACCTAAATGTAAATTGAGGCTGACTGAATAAACCCTTGTCGGATACAACAAGTGGATAGGTTCCAGCAAAAGTATGGAGGACAGCAAGTTTGACAACTATCCTAAATCCCAATGCAGAAAGCAACTTGGAATATTGGGTAAGTGGGGGTAGAAGGCCCACTCACGGAAAAACCACAATCCTTGTCTGGGCAAACCACAAAAGTCACTAAATTAACTCACACTCAACCCTATGGTAGCTTGGAACAAAAGCAGTCAGGCTAAACTTTTAACTACTCTGTAAAGTGTGTATGCAACACACAAACAGTAATAAACAGTAATAAAATAAAAAATCTAAAAACAAATTTAGATCATCCCTTGTGATCGCTGTTACCGCTGAGAGCATGTTTTACAGGCACTTCGCATTGGAGTCTTTTTTTGATAACAAAATTTATTATTTTCAAGTTATACACAAAATCAGTTGGCAATACAATTTTAATCACCCACATTCTCCTGTACTGTTAAACATACTTAATCAGTCACATTACTAGACCTCCCAACGTAGTACTTCAAACATTTCCTCTATATTCACTCATGTTTATGGGAGCAGCTCTGTGCCTTGTAGATGGGCTACTAAAATGTTGCATACAAGTCCATTCCAGTTCTCCACTCAGTGGTCGTGGGTACAGTAGCCTCCTTCCTGTTGTGGGAAATGTCCATTTTGGCTAATATTGTGCCTCTTCCCTTTCCTGTGTCCAAGATCATTTTGTACCCCCAGTAGAGTTTCTTTGGGTGCCACTGTAATCATGTATCCCAGGGCCTGGGACAGGGAGGACATTTTATGTTTTCATTAGCTAGCGATTAGTGAGCATGACCATGTCATGTGGAAAAAAATTGCATTTGTGTCAGTGCAGCAGAGGCAGATTTGCTTGGGTATCTTCCCCATTTGTCAGAGCCTCATGGGGGTGAGGTTAGTGCAATCTAGGTAGTTTAACTGGACTAGCCTCGACTCGGAGGACATTTCAATTACGTGAGAAGCCATACGGACTAGTTTCAAGTCCTCATCCTGCGATGGTATGACTCAGAGCACCCCCCCTTCTGTCTCAGGGGGAAAAGACATTGGGTGCATTGTTGATAATGGTGCAGTATATGCAGGATATCCCACCCCTTCCTCATGTACCCATCAGCAGTTGGGCCTCTAGCAGGTTTAGTGAGTGTGCCAAGACACTCTTTGTACGTGACTAGAGCACGCCTAAGCTGCAAGTGCTTTTGAAATATGGACTTGGCAAGGGCAAAGTGTGTCAGAAGATTTAATGTGGTTTCCCTGCCAAAAATCACCCACGTTCATAATGCCAATTTTGTCCCATGTCTGGAAGCCTGAAAGGTCAACTGTAGGTTGAAGAAGGTGACCCCTCCACAATGGTGTCTGTTGGGTGCATTTGTTGTACAACACCCAGCTGAGCGTCACATGCCAGGTCAAAAAGATATCTCTGATTATCTCTGGGAGAAGCTTGGGGAGTGGGTCACCATGATTTTGTTCAGGTCAAGTATGCTGCACAGGGTCCTCCCAACCACTGACCAGCTCATGATTGACCACCAGCAGCTGTGATGCATGATAATACAGCTGGATGTTGGCCATTGCCATAACCCCATCATACACAGATTGTCAGCATTTAGCCCAGGCAACATGGGGTGTGTAGTTAGCCAATAAGAACATGTGATTCATAGAGGAATGGTCAAGTAAACACCAGTCTTGGATAGCTATTGGGGAATACTTGAAGACTAAAATATAACATGGGAGGACCATCATTTTAATAAGAGCCACACATCCTAAATTGTTGAGTGGTAGGGTGAACTAGCGCTGATTGCCCATTCTCTTCCATGAGAGATAGCATGCCTGCCAGTACCCCATACCTTCTCCCAATTACATGGGCACCATCTACTCATATAAACTGTATGTTCATCTCACCAGCACAATACAGATCTGTCTCCCAGCCTGCCACCTTTGGGAGAGAAGCCGCCCCCCAGAACCGTGCTATATTGCGATTCGCCACTATCACAGCCAGTACCAACTATACATTTTTATATCTTGGGCTGTTCTCTAACCCAGGGATAAGCAGCAGATGTAATTTCACTTGTAGAGGGACCTCAAGCCCTACAACCTCTGCATGATCCTCTCTATCTTATACCAGTATTTATGAATCAATGGACATTCCCACATAGATGCTAAAAGTTCCCCTCTTGCCCACATCCTCATTGACAGAGTGTATTCACAGCTCATCCCAAAGTAGCAGTGACCTCCAAAATATTCAGTTGAATCAGTCAAAAGTGGGTCTGTATGGCCACCTCTATGTGGTCCTGCATAGCTACTACCCAGTCCTCATCATCAGTCATTCCCCCAGGCCGCCCTCAGTGGCCCCAATAGATCTGGGTAGTTATTCACCTTTTGTTATATATTTGCAAGGTCGTCTTGTCAACCAATGTGTCTGTCAACAGTCGATCTTCCAACGGGGCTGTCTCAACAAGCTTGTCTCCCTCATGGATTTAACCTCTGAGTGTCTGTCCCAGCTGTAGGTATCGAATCCACTCATTTTCCCCTAACACAGAATGTGAAGGAAAAGAAATATACAATATTTCGTAAAAGAAAATACATTACATTAATTAAGAGCAAAAGACATAGTATGCAATTAAGAGCAAAAGATATAGTATGCAATTCATAGGCATATTAGAAAGAGTGAGAGAAAAACTAAATATTAAGAAGGCAAAGACTGCACCCTGTTGAACTACAAAATAAGTTCCACGTGACAAGGCAAGGTGTGAAATCATGTACCAGAAGCCGTAGAATCTACACACAGTGGATACATAAACCCAGTAAATTAAAGAAATAAGTAGAGACACAGCAGGGGATATCCACATGTACAAGTGAATATCACAAAGTGACCTATCCACACAAAATGGATATCACGTACACAAGAATAAGTGGCAACCCCTTAACTAAGTGGAAAATCCACAAACCAGGAAGACCACATAGCCGAAGGCTAAAACAATGTGTACCTTGATAAAACAAATTATAATCATGTAGTTAAATTAAATAACATACATTAATGTGGCATTTCAAGTAAAAGCAAAATGACACGGGCATTGAATGCCTACCATGAAAATTCTGTTACTGACTAAATTATAAGCTTAAACTAATGAAAATTCCCATTAAGAAACCTGTAACAGATTAACTAGTTGAGAGAAGAAAATTACAAGTTAAGAACCAGTGTATGCATCGATAATCACACTGCAGGCAAACAATCTATACTTACACTAGGCCTAAAATAGTATAGGGAGAAATCCGTGTAAAAAGGAGTCCGCATCACCCACACTGAAGCATAAAAAAAAGTGTATAGAGACCAGCTCTAATACATAACTACCCTAAAATACTCACTCAAAGCTTAGTGCATTGATAAAACCTAGATTGGCCAAATCAATAACATATAAAGCTCTCTTTAAATGCATTCTTTGGAAGCAAAACACTCAATTAATGTATGAGTTAAAAATAGTATAGAACACAGCGTATATGACGTGAAATAAAAACACATTAAAATCCTATGTAAATATTTGCATTAAGTATTACAAGCTTATTAAATGGTTAATATAAACAGTAACAGATAACCATGTATGTAAAGCAAAAATTGAGAAAGCTTCAAATTTCGGTTTTGCTGTAAGTGCAACGCAGGCAAAACCATTTTTTAAAAATAAGGAAGCTACAACGCTTGGTGTTGCTGTAAGTGCAACACAGGCACATTCATTTTTTTTTTAATAAGAAAGCTACAATGCTTGGTGTTGCTGTAAGCGCAACACAGGCAAATTATTATTTTTTTTTAAATAAAGAAGCAACAAAGCTTGGTGTTGCTGAAAGCGCAACACGGACAAAATCATCTTTTTTGTTTTAAAAACCCCACGTTATAAAACCGAGAATTACCACACCCTTTCTCTTTTTAATTTTTTTTTAAACTATGACAGTAACTTTGTTAAAGAAGAAAGTTCTGTGGACAAATCTTTTCCGCAGATATTTCCAGCAGATCCTGCGATGTGGAGCTTATTGAGATTGCTACGATCTCTCTTTGCGTCAGGAAGGCAATGAGTTGTAAAAAGGGTGAAAGATCCTTCTGAACCCGTACAATTCTCACCAATAAAGTGGACTCCACTGTAGGGGTTTCCAATCACAATGCCTAAAGGTAATGAAGTGACACTCGAAATTTCCAAAATAACCGGAGCGTCATGTAAACCCCGAAAGAAGTGGCAGACAAACTCATGACAAGGATTATGAAACTGTAGCTGGCATCACGTCTTCTGACGCTTAGACCGGGTGGCTCTCGGCAGGTTCATGCTCTTACAGACTCCCACCATGTCCTAGAAGCGGTGGAACTCCAGATATGGACTGTGCTGAGACTCTTGTGACGACGGCAGTTCATGATACGGAGGCTCGAGGTAAGAATGTGCCTCGTGGATAATTTGAATGTCGCATGATGCATGCCTGCAACTTTCAAATATTCCCACAACGCTGAGAATGTGCCCATCCTTAATATTAAAACGACCAAGTATGTATTAAACACCGTCTGACCCGTATTAGATGAAAAAGACTTCACAATCGCTTGTTGCCGAGCTAGTAGTCTGAGGCCAGATCACGAAAGTGTTCATTCAAAAGACGAATAAACCAAGATTAAGTACTTTGAAAGCCTCACTAGATGGCGCCTGATGCACACGCTGTCAAACACAGAGTGCCTTTAAGTAACACAAACACATTGAAGATAGCTGTCAACCATTAACTCCCGCTTGACGAGTGGATCCCACCCTTGTCGCCAAATGTAATAAGATGAAATGATGAGTAGAAGACGGGGTGTAGCATATGAAGGATGCTTTATTCATTAGATGGTAGATATCAAAGGGGGACCCCACCAGGAGCAGCTCACTTGCTGCTCAGCCCGACTCTAACTCATCCTCACACTCACACACAAGCATTCCACCACTCCATTCTCACGCGCACCAACATTCCACTAACACTCTACTTATGGCTGAGCAGCAAGACCTACAACTAGTCCACTACACCATGGCCATTCTGTCTACTCCATAGGTCAGATAAGCCCAGTCCCCAAATACCCAGTCATTCACTCTGACTAACTAGACGGCCCAATAGTACTTCATAATATCAGGACCATCAGCTATACGAGAGGTACCTCTATTCCAAAAAAGTAGATGTAATTCTGCATTCACTTTCTGGAAAAAAGCTTACAGAATTTGAAAGGGCGTATTCTGCAAAATATTTACCAGGTGCGTGAGAGTCATCCCATTTTAAAAATTGGGCATGGGGCATGGCCCATCAATAAGAGCGGACATTTCTGCCAGAGGTGTACGGACAAGTTCTTCACATAGAAGGTCTACGCTTTCCTAGTCATATACACCCCCAGGTTTTTAAACCCATTCTTTTAAATTGGGACCTTACATCTAGATGTCAATTTTAGTATTCCTCCCACCAGCACTCTCCAGAACAGTTCCCAAATGTGTGACATATAATAGGACATCGCCTGCATATAATGAGAATTTTCATCCCATTCACTGCACACTGGAATACACCATGTAAGGCGATCCTGATGCACCAAGGTTGCCAATGTCTCAAGGACCAAAGCAAAGGCATGGGGGATAAGGGGCACTGCTGTGTTGTACCGTTCTTGAGGGAAAACTAGTGGACACCGAGTTATTAACTTGTACTCAAGCCAATGGCTAAGCGTATAAGAGCCTAACCCACCCAATGAACCGAGGGCGAAAACTAAGATGTGCTAGAACAGCAGCGAGATTAAAATAAAGCGGATTCTGTCATGTGCATAGCCCCATAAAACCTCCAAAAGCTCAATCCTGTTACACTATTTGGCATAAATTGAGATTGGTCTGGATGAATAAGAGATGTAATCACTGTTTAGGATAAAGCGATAAGGCCTTTGCCAAACCTACAGCCACATATTTAAACAATTAAATGGGTCTATAGGACCCACAGTCCTTTCAAGGACTACCCTCTTTAGGAATTAACACTATCACTACTGTTTCTTGGGCCCACAGTAAGGTGCCATCTTTCCTGGCCCCTCGAAACATATTCACTAGATGTCAAACATGCATTTACATAACTCAACCTGTAGGCCATTTGGCTACACCACCTTCCCAGATTGCAGAGTGTGTGCCGCTGTGATTCTTTCCATTACTGTCAGGTCTACCTCTAACATTTCTCGGTCTTCCTCAGTCAGCTGGGGGAGGGTTACACTTCAAAAAAGTCCACACAGTACCTGACATCTCTGATGTATATATATATAGAGAAAGTTTCATATTAATCTGTAAAAGCCTTGGCGATCTCATTTCCGTTAGTGTATCGCTTTTTCTCCCCATCCACTAACTCCGGGACCCAACTACTTCCCTCATCCCTCTTATCCAGCCACACCAGCTGTTTGTTAGCCTCATCCCCTGCTTCATAAAGGCTATGCTGGATGACCACAGCCTTGGCCCTGGTGCTATCTTCCATCAACGCCAGTAATTCATGTTGGCACAATTTTAGCTGATGCCAGCCAGTGTGGGTGAAGCCATCACCCCTCAACAATTTGAGATTCTAATCGAGCAATATCACTCTCCAATGTGAAACTGTGAAGCATTTTCTCCTTATAAATCGCCCTCTTTGGGCTTGGGCATGACTGTTTGAAATCCTACCACAAGATTGCAGACAAACTCACTGACCCCAGGTTTTCCTTAAAAATTAACTCAGTCAATTTCCTCATACTTGATTTGAATTTTCTGTCTTTGAGGAACCACGGGTCCATCTCAGGGGGTAAAACCTGATTTCTCACCAGACATTCGAGCACCGCTTCAACTAGGGAATGGTCTACCACTCCTAGTGGCATGTGTGAGGACTTCTTACAATCGTCCAGGTGGCGAATCTGTGTGATCAAATAGTCCAAACAGGTCTGGCTGCCATGAACCACCAACATGTGGGTGAATTGCTTGCCCTCAGGGTGCTGATAATGCCATATGTCACTCAAACCCAAACATCTAATTCTATGGTGACCAAATCCTTCATAACTCCTCTCAAAACCAGTCTACTCTCTGGTAACTCCAAAAGCAGGGGTTCCAACAGGTTAAATGTAGGCACCTGCAGCCTGGGAGGAATATACACTGAGCAGATATTTATGGTGTTCCCCTTCAAATTGGCCACTCACCGTCATGAACCTGCCCTGGGTGGGACACTCAATGTTTTCATGTGTGTAAAAGGCAGTGTCCTCTCACATAGTTCCCCAACCCTCCTCAATCAGTGATGCAATCAAGGTTGGTTAAATGCAACTACTCACCTGGGAGGTTCTCAAGGCATTGGGGGGCAGGAGGGACAGCTTTGTTGAGTGCTGGGGTCACCCGAAGACAAAAAGAACAATTGATGGACAGAATGCAAAACACTGTTATACATTCAACCCAGTACAGAAATCTGGGCCTAAATCCATCGCTTTTTTGCTTACCCTGACCATTCCAGTTTGAACCCAGACATATGCAAAGCAGTCTTGACCCTGTGCCCCATGGGATCAGTCCATCCCGAACTGCCAGGCCATGTCTCTCCTGGACTGGAATCAAGCATCCTAGGACCTGTTTCCGGGTTTCATGCCTCATCAGCCAGGATAGCTTGACTCCCAGTGGCATGGAGAGCACGGGACCCACATCTGGGCAAACCGTTCCACTCGGGGTGATAAATGCAAAAAGAACAATTGATGGACAGAATGCAGAACAATGTCATACATTCAGCACAGTACAGAGATCTGGGCCTAAATCCATTGTGTTGTTGCTCACCATGCACTTCCAGTTTGAACACAGCCATATGCAAATCAGTCTTGACCCTGTGCCTGATGGGAACAGTCTACCCCGAACTGCCAGGCCACGTCCCCCCTGGACTGGAAAAATGCATCCTAGGAACGGTTTGGGGGTTTCACCCCTCATCAGCCAGGATAGCTTGACTCCAGTGGCAGCCAGGTCTTGAGGTCCTTCCTGAACTGGGACAAGGTGGTAGTTTGCTGGAGGTGGAGGGTGTTCCAGGCTTTGGCTGCAAGGTGTAAGAAGGACTTACCTCCTGTTCTGGTCTTGTTGATATGTGGGACGGTGGCCGGAGAGAGCTGGGCTGATTGGAGGTGTCTGTTTGTGCAACGAAGGAGTGATATCTGTTCAGGTATGCGGTTTCTGTGTTGTGCAGCGCCTTGTATGCGTGGGTGAGTAGTTTGAAGGTTATTCTTTTTTCTGGCTGCGGTGTTCTGGAAAGTCTGGAGTTTACCAAGGAGCTTCTTGTTTATTCTGGCGTAAAGAGCGTTGCCATCATACAGTCTGCTACTAATGAGTGCATGCATGACAGTTCTTTCTGAATGCAGTTGGGATCCATCTGAAAGTCTTTCAAAGCATGCAGAGGGTGTTGAAGCAGGTCGAGGATAAGGCATTGAGCTGGCAGTTCATTGTGAGCGATGAGTCTAGCATGATGCCAAGGTTTCGTGCATGGGCTGTCAGGGAGAGGGATTTCTGAGGGCAAAGGTCCACAGGAGTTGTTCCTTGCATAGGGGGTGGGGCCACGGATAAAGAGTTTTGTCTTTTCTGAGTTTCAGGCAGCTCTTCTTCATCCAGTCGGTGAGAGCTTTCATCCCTTCTTGGAAGTTGTCTTTGGTGATGTTGGGTTCGTTGGTGAGAGAATGGATCAACTGGGTTTCATCGAAATAGGTGATAATATTGAGCCAATGGTTCCTGACTATGGTTGCAAGGGGGGCCATGCAGATGTTAAAGAGGGTGGAGCTGAGGGAGGACCCCTGGGGCACTCCACAGTTGGTCTATGTCAGTTCTGAGAGGTAGGGAGGGAGTGTGACCCGCTGAGTTCTGCCGATGAGGAAGGAGCGTATACAGTCGAAAGCCATGCTGGTGTCATGGAGTCTTGTGGATAGTGCGCGGTAGGAGACAGTGTTGAATGCAGCCGAGAGGTCCAGGAGGATGAGGGCTACTGTTTCACCTTGGTCGAGGAAGGAGTGGATGTCACCGGTGTCAGCAAATAGGGTAGTCTTGCTGCTGACTCCCCTTGCTCCGGGAACCTGCGGTGTAACCAGCATGTGCTACCAGTGCGTTTCCAAATCTACCGACTGTTTTATAATGATTCCCCATCATGGGCCTTTCTTGTAATAAAATAACATTAGAGAATGCCTCTTAATGAATTGCAAAACCACTGCTCTCTTTATCTCACCATTAGGGCTATTGACATTCCAGGTCCAGACTTTTAGAGACTGCCCCTGAGTCCTAAACAAAGAACTAGCGAGCATAATCTCAAATTCGTACGCTTCCATAGTAAAAATTGTGCAACCGCCTCTCCTTGGATCTGACCCTCGGAAAAGCATCTGTCCAACTCCCACTGTAATTAGGCATGGATATTCCAAACTGTTCTGTTACAATAACAACTTAACTTTCCCCAACATCGAACTCTTTCCCCTCCCTGAAAGCTTGCTAAATAGATCTTGTAGTTCCCAATTTCCCCACTTGCAGTGCGCCTGTCACCCAAATTATTACATTGACTAACGATTAAGGGAGTACCTCGGCTCTTCTGTGACAACCTATGAAAAAATGTATTTGTAACATTTACCCCTGTTGTACGGTACTGTACTGGGATCCCTAGTTACCCATAAGCCAATTGTTGTCCTGGTAGGTGTCTCAGAATTCTCTGTATTGGTCCCTGCTTAGTTTCACCTTCCTCTGAGTGCCAGCCAAATCCCAAGCCCCAGGCAGGTGTTGATGCAGAGTCATTCAACAGATTACCTTCAGGAGAAAACATACTTATAGAGTACTTCACACCTCATCATCCCTTCACACTGTCTCTGATGCCTCGCCTTCAGACTTCCTCCCTCCCGGATCAACCACCATCTTGTCTCTTTCTCAGGCCCTCTACAAACCTGCAGTGTTCCTTTGCTTCCATTACAACAAGCCACATGCCACCCCTCCAGCCATTCCCGGGCCATGCACTACCCTCGGCTACCACCTGAAGCTTTACAGAGAACAGCATCATGTACTTAAGACTGCATTCTCTGAGTTCTCTCTTCACTGCTTCGAAGCAATGCTGCTGGGCCTACACTTTTAGGTTAAAGTTGAAGAAGAAGCGAACCAGGGCATTTTCATAATAGAGTTCTCCCCTGGCCTTGCCGCTTGAAGAATTGCATCCTTGTCACGATAATTAAAGATACTGGCTATTATCGCTATTATTGGGCGGGGGTACAGGGCCTGGTGCACCCTTTCAACTAAGAAAAATTTGGACAATCGTTTGGGGCGTAGATTATTCAGTATAAAGTCCTCCAAGAAGAGAACCTCACTGGGGCCCTCTGCCCCTTCTGGCACCTCCACCACTCTGATATTATTTCTGCTTGCCATTCCTTCTTGGTCTTCAAGCTTCTCCAATTGCCAAGGTCTGTCTTGTCAAGGATTGTTGTAAGTTGGATCCGGGTTATCTAGACTTTTGCTGTTGTTACCTTTTCACTGAGTTTTTGACAGTCTGCTCTGATAAGAGTGACCTCTATTTTCGCAGTATATATTTTGTACTCTAATGTGCCCTTAACATCCTTTTTGCAACCATTATCGCCCGCAGGGATGTTTCCTTAGCTGCACTCCCCTCTGTCGCCATAGATGTTTTTTGGATTGCATAATTGGAATTTTTGGGCAATTAGGGATTTCGTATAATGTCCAGATCACTGGGCCAGGCTAGCTTTTGCAGCAGAGCTCATTGTTAGGGTCTGGGGCTAGTCCTCTCTCAGTGACCATGTACTGACATCACATGACCTTGGGCAGTGGGATAAATATTGGTCCTACCTTTGTCTCATTGCTTGATATTGCCATTGTATGGATTCTGGTATCCTGCTCTCCTGATCGCTGATTGCTGTTGCTGAAGATTCCTGCTGTCCTGGATTCTTTTCCCCTTCTCTCTCACGGGCTCGTGAGAGAAGTTTATGTCCCCTGTCTTGGCTGTCCTTCCCCCTCTGTAGTTAGTCAGCTCCTTGTCCCGGGGTTTGCTATTCCCTCTCCACTTCCTTGTTATTTGTCCCAGCGTTTGTATTTGTTATTAAGTGTGCGGGGGCTCTCGTTCACTGTGACCGCTTTTTATTTGGTGCCCTTGTTTGAAGGTATTCTGAGAAAACGCAATGAGTAAACGAAGCGTTTAGCCTCGTTTTAGCGCGTCTTACTTAGACGCCTCTTTGCATCATTGTAAGGCGGAAGTGACGTTTCGGGTCATTCCGCGAAGGGCCGAGTAAACAAACGCTGGGATTCTCGGTATTCCCGAGTGTCTCATACCAGTCCCTTTCCCTTTGCTCTTTATTTATAAAACGAAGGGGTTTTTTTCTGGCATAGGATAAACCCTGTCATAAGACCTTTTTTTCCCCTCGTGGTGCAATGGAAAAAACAAAGGACACTGTCATTATGTACTCCTGATTGGCTATTCCATACAAGAGACTTTATCTTGAATTGCCCAATACCTTTACTTTTGTGCCCAGTGCCTTCACGAAGCAGAGCCAGCGCTAACCACTGGTGCAGAAGCGTGAAGGAGGGAGCTGTGTCCTATCATTCTATAAGGGTGGAAGACTTGGTGTCTCCTCAATATACCACCCTCTTTTCCGGTTCATTGGCGCACTCATAGTGGTTGTCTTATGAGTGGCCAGTGGGCAGGGGAAGGGGACTGGTGCATGCTATGTTCCTGCAGTGCTCGGGCTGGGTGGAATCCAACAGAATATCAAGCCCAAGTAAATTAGCACTGCCCGGACGAGCATGGATAAGGACAGGAATTCATTAGGTGGGAGTACGAGAGGTCCCTCAATGCAAGACATAATGGGGGCTGTGCATACTTTACAGGCACAGGTCCAGGATCTACAATAAGAAAACCTAGGTCTAAAACAAGAATTGGTGGCTGTTAGGGCCAGAGAGCAGTTGCAACACAGGGGGATGGGTCCTTTTATACAGCCTGCTACCTTTCAGTATGGTGGAGGAGCGGGACAAGGTGTGGTTGGTGGTAGCAATCCCATAGCTGTAACAGTGACATCTCCTGTTGAGGTTCCTTTAGCCCCTTCTGAGAGATTTACTGGGGATAGCGACAAGTTTGGGATGTTCATGAACCAGTGTCAGCTACATTTTATCTGTAGACCGAGTGCCTTCCCTGATGACTCTGCAAAAGTCGCCTTCACGATATCCTATTTGGCTGGTAACGCTGCCCAGTGGGCTATTCTTTTGGTGGAAAGTGATGATCGTGTGCTGTATAA
Organism: Lissotriton vulgaris; assembly: GCF_964263255.1. Lineage (NCBI taxonomy): Eukaryota > Metazoa > Chordata > Amphibia > Caudata > Salamandridae > Lissotriton > Lissotriton vulgaris. Next base: position 167,443,034 of record NC_141688.1, on the reverse strand, counting down.
TTATTCAGCGTTCAAGGAATTGATGCGGGGTTTGTTTGCCAAGCATGCGTTCATGCAGGCGAGCGAAGCAGAACTTTTGAAACTATGGCAGGGCAGGCAGGATTTATTGTCTTATATAGCCTCCTTTAATCGGTTAATATCTGAGACTCATTGACCAACTGAGAAAAGGACGTCCTTGTTCTATCAGGGTCTTTCTGAAGAGCTCAAGGACATAGTGTCACAGGTTTTGAATTCACCTGAAGACTGTGCGGCGTTCATTGACCTTGTGGTCAATTTAAATCATCGGGTATCAGAACGGCGTGGAGAACGCAGTCGGTTTCAGGCGTCCCGGAGTAGTTATGTGAGAGCTGAGACAAAGTCAGTAGGGGAGAGTAAGACATCGCCCGAACCCATGGAAATAGGAGGGGTGAGGGGATCTCTGACCCCGGAGGAGAAAAAGAGGAGGAGAGAGAAAAATTTGTGTCTGTATTGTGGCCAGAGAGGTCATTTCTCACGGGAATGTCCTGTGAAGCCGTCAGGTGCAGGATTTGGTAAAAAGGTAGCCTGTATACAGGTGGACCATGGGACGGGTGAAGAACGAAACAAACAGTATGAGGTTGTTGGAGCCTTAGACCAAGCCCCAAGACATTTTGTTATCAATGCCCATTTGTTGCTTTCAGTACACAACCATGTCCCTGTGTCGGTGTTGCTAGATTCTGGTGCTACCGGAAACTTTATAGATATCTCTATGGCAGAGAAACTGATGATTCCGTGTCAGCTTAAAGAACAATCTTAGCCAGTGAGGGCTATCGATGGGACTGAGCTGGCATCTGGTTGCATTACCCGCCAGACCGCTCCCCTGTGCTTATTATGTGAGAATGGGCATTCGAAAATGGTGATTTTTGATCTGATTGATGCCCCTTCTTTTGGTTTGGTGTTGGGGGTTCCGTGGCTGCAGAAGCATAACCCCAAGATTGACTGGGTACAGAGATTGGTGACGTTAGATTCAGTGCATTGTCTCAGGAATTGTTATACCGTGGCACGTGAGCGGGTTAACCCTTTGTCCTGTGCTGTGGCTGATGTGGGATCTGTCCCGCCACAGTATTCAGCTTTTAAGGATGTTTTCGATAAAGCATGTGCCCAAGGTCTACCATCGCATAGATCTTACGATTGTAAGATCGATTTGGTACCAGGGGTTCCGCTACCATGCAGCCGAGTATATGCACTGTCGGAACCCGAAGAGATACATTTGAAAGGATACATCGATGAGATGTTACAGTTGGGTTTCATTCGTCTCTCCTCCTCTCCTGTGTCATCAGCCATATTTTTCATTCCCAAGAAGGAAGGGACGTTGAGGGCTTGTGTGGATTACAGAATCTTGAACACGGCCACAGTAAAGAAAAGGTACCCTCTTCCACTCATCTCTGTGTTACTGGACCAGCTCCGCAAAGCAACGGTATTTACCAAACTAGATTTGCGGGGCGCCTACCATCTTATACGGGTTCGACCCACAGATGAGTGGAAGACGGCATTTAAAACCAAGTATGGCCTGTGTGAGTACACTGTTATGCCATTCGGCTTATGTAATGCGCCAGCGGCATTTCAGTTTTTTATCAACGAGGTCCTCAGCAAATATCTAGACCAAACAGTTATCGTCTATTTGGACGATATCCTTGTCTATTCTGAAATCAGGGCAGAGCATACTGAACACGTGTTGCAAGTGTTACAGACATTACAAGAACATCAACTGTACGCTAAGTTGGAGAAGTGTCAGTTTAGTCCCCCTGAGGTGGAGGTCTTGGGATTCATCATTTCGGCGGAAGGTATCCGGATGGACCCAAAGAAAATACAGGCCTTTGTGACCTGGCCTGTGCCGACCACAGTGAAGCAGATCCAGGTGCTCCCCTAGGCTTCGCCAATTTTTATCGGCGGTTTATATCACATTTCTCCGATATAGTGGAGCCCATGACCCGCCTCTTGAGGAAGGGCATCCCCTTTGATTGGACCAGTGAGACTCAGGACGCTTTCCGATTATTGCTGAAGCAGTTCACCTCGGCACCTGTGTTGGTGCATCCTGATCCTGCCCTGCCGTTTTTTGTAGAAACTGACGCTTCTATGTGTGCCGTGGGTGGGGTGTTATCCCAACGTGATGAAGCTACTGGTCATATGCATCCCATCGCCTTTTTCTCTAAAACATTGTTGCCAGCGGAACGTAATTACACTGTGGCAGAACGGGAATTGTTGGCGGTAAAATTGGCTTTTGAGGAGTGGCGCCACTATTTATGGAACACTAGGCATGTTATTACCATCTATACTGACCACAAAAATCTAGAGTTTTTTCGTTCTGCTAGGACGTTAACACCCCGACAGATGCGGTGGGTTCTATTCTTCAATGAATATGACTTCATCATTATCTATAGACCTGCGGCTCAGCAGATTAAATCTGATGCTCTTTCTCGGATCCATGTTGATCCCAAGGAAGAAAGTTCCTTGAGTGAAGGCAGGGCTATAATTGAAGGAGAAAGGATTATAGGGGCGTTGACTATGGATGACTTTCCTGCACTAGTGAAAGAGAGGTTACACCTGTTGGATCTGGCTCCGTGGTTGTCATTGCCCCAGGTTACTGTAAAGGAGGGGTTATTGTATCATGAGAGTAAATTATTTATTCCCCCCGTACTGAGGGATGTGGTTTTGGAGTGGTGTCATTCCTGCGCCTTGGTGGCGCATCCAGGGATACGGAAAACGAAGGACTTGTGTATGAGGTGGTTTTGGTGGGAGTCCATTACCAGTGACATTCAGGGATATGTGCGTGCTTGTCCTATATGTGCCATCAGCAAGCCTTCGCACTGTAAGCCCTCTGGGCTCCTGCAACCCTTGGAGGTACCTCCTGCCCCTTGGCACACCATAAGCATGGATTTTGTGACCGATTTACCATCTGTCTCTGGATATACCGCCATTATGGTGGTGGTGGATTTATTCACCAAAATGGCGCATTTTATTCTGCTTTCCAAAATCCCTACGGCAAAAGAGATGGCTGTGGTTTTTATGTCCTCAGTCGTACGGTTACATGGGTTACCGGCTGTGATAATATCTGACCGGGGAGCACAGTTTGTGTTTAATTTCTGGACTGAGCTTTGTTTGGTACTTAAGACGGAGATACGATTGTCTTTGGCATACCATCCTCAGTCTGATGGTCAGTCTGAGCGAACCAATCAGACGATGGAGCAATATTTGAGGTGTCTGGTTACGTCTTTGTCATGCGATTGGGTGACTACTCTACCCATTGCGGAGTTTGCCTATAACTACAGTCTGCATTCCGCTCTGGGTATGACCCCTTTCTATTGTTCCCTTGGATACCATCCTAGAGCTGTAGCTATCCAACCTACGGGACGCGTACCAGTCATTGATGATGTGTGTGAGCGATTGAGAGACATCTGGGGTTTGGCCAGGGAAAGCTTAGTTGATGCCACCAAGGCTGCCATGAAGGTACAGACAGACAAACATCGGGTCCCGGCTCCCTCATATAAGGCGGGCGATCTAGTGTGGCTGGCTTCTCGTAATCTGAGATTGCAGGGATCACGCAAATTGCAGCCTCGGTTTGTGGGTCCTTTTCCAGTAACTCAGGTTATTAATCTTGTGGCTATGAAGCTCAGGTTACCACAAGACGACGGGGTGCATCCCGTGGTTCACACATCCTTGCTGAAACCCTACATACCCTCGGTTCAGGTGTTGCCCCCTCCTCCGCCCGTGGTGAAAGATGGACAGGAGGAATTTGAGGTGCAGGCTATCCTAAATTCCAAGCGGGTCAGGGGTCGTCTTTTCTATCTGGTGGATTTGGGAGGGATACAAACAGGAGGACAGGACTTGGGAGCCAGCTGGGGGGGTGCATGCACCACGGTAGGTTCGAATGTTTTATAGACAACATCCCTTGAAACCCCGCCCGGTGGGGAGGATCATTGGGGGGGGGTACTGTTAGGGTCTGGGGCTAGTCCTCTCTCAGTGACCATGTACTGACATCACATGACCTCGGGCAGTGGGATAAATGTTGGTCCTACCTTTGTCTCATTGCTTGATATTGCCATTGTATGGATTCTGGTATCCTGCTCTCCTGGTTGCTGATTGCTGTTGCTGAAGATTCCTGCTGTCCTGGATTTTTTTCCCCTTCTCTCTCACGGGCTCGTGAGGGAAGTTTATGTCCCCTGTCTTGGCTGTCCTTCCCCCTCTGTAGTTAGTCAGCGCCTTGTCCCGGGGTTTGCTATTCCCTCCCCACTTCCTTGTTATTTGTCCCAGCGTTTGTATTTGTTATTAAGTGTGCGGGGGCTCCCGTTCGCTGTGACCGCTTTTTATTTGGTGCCCTTGTTTGAAGGTATTCCGAGAAAATGCAATGAGTAAACAAAGCGTTTAGCCTCGTTTTAGCGCGTCTTACTTAGACGCCTCTTTGCATCATTGTAAGGCAGAAGTGACGTTTCGGGTCATTCCGCGAAGGGCCGAGTAAACAAACGCTGGGATTCTCGGTATTCCCGAGTGTCTCATAGCAGTCCCTTTCCCTTTGCTAACCCTGTCATAAGACCTTTTTTTCCCCTCGTGGTGCAATGGAAAAAACGAAGGACACTGTCATTATGTACTCCTGATTGGCTATTCGATACAAGAGACTTTATCTTGAATTGCCAAATACCTTTTACTTTTGTGCCCAGTGCCTTCACGAAGCAGAGCCTGCGCTAACCACTGGTGCAGAAGCGTGAAGGAGGGAGCTGTGTCCTATCGTTCTATAAGGGTGGAAGACTTGGTGTCTCCTCAATATACCACCCTCATTTCAGGTTCATTGGCGCACTCATAGTGGTTGTCTTGTGAGTGGCCAGTGGGCAGTGGAAGGGGACTGGTGCATGCTACGTTCCTGCAGTGCTCGGGCTGGGTGGAATCCAACACTCATCTAGTGCTTGGCCATTTTCGCCCCTCTAAAATAGTAAATCTTTAGTATTTTAATACATAGCAAAACTACTATGTATTTTAATACAGTTAAGGAAATTTTAAATTTTTACTTATATAAAAATACACACATAAATATGTATGTGTGTGTGTTTCTATATACACATGATATAATATAACATTATTAAAAAATATATTTTACGTTATATTTCATTTTTCGTGTTTTTAATTGAATACAATAAAAACATATGGAAATATATAATTGTTAAAACATAAACAATTTTAACAAATCAAATGCAAAATATTAAATAAATTACCAAATTATTTAAATGTAAAAAACAAAAAAAGACATGTACAAAAAATATTGCTAGACATAATTATATATATAAACAAACTATATAAAATTTAACAAATAAACAAATGATAATATTAGATATTTTTAAATCGTATTGAAAAAAGTGTTGAAGTCTGAAAATAATAGATATACTATTCCCAACCCATGCTATGCAACAGTAGGGGAAACATTGGACTCCAGATGAGTAACATTTACCATTCCCACCCCAGTCTCCGCAACAGTAGGGAAAGCATAGGACTAGTGAGGGGTTACATTTTCGTTTCTCAATCCAATCTGTTCCACAGTAGGGAAAGTGATGGACTCCAGAGAGGTAAAATATACTATTCCAACTCCAGTTTATACAACAGTAGGGAAAGTGTTGGACTTTAGAGGGGTTAGATTTACTATTCCCACTCCAGTCTGTAAAACCTACTTCACTTAAGACACATAAATTATAGGAAACATAATAATCCTATCATTTTTAACACATATAAAACTCTTACCATAAATAGGTTCATTAACCAAAAAAAATATATTTACAAAAATATTCAACTAAACAATCAACATGATTATTTAACAATGTAAAATATTAATTAAAAAATGGACATTATTTATTACTTAATTAACTTTACGCACTATACCCTCACAAACATAGCAGCCCACACTTAAAGTGGAACTAAAATTATTAAATGTAACACTATTAGCATAATTAATTACACAAGATTTACTACATTAATATTTCAATAACTAACAATTACCAAATTATTGACTGGTTAAATTATTTAATAATTAACTTTCCACCATATACCCCTAGAAACCCTGCAGCCCACACTTAACATACAACTTCCTAATAATATCATTATTGAACGGTTTTATATTTACTAATCAATTAAACAAGTATTCATAAATTAATTAATTGTTAATTCATTCTTACTTAATTAACTCACCACCCTACACCCCTACAAACCAAGCAGTTCACACATAATATTTAACTTAACAAATAAAAGTACACAATTGACTTAATTAATAATCAATTAAATAATTATAAATTAATGAATAATAAAATAATATTTATTAGACCTAAATTACTTCTCACCCTATAACCCCACAAACTTACCAACCTTCTCCGACAAGAAATATACTATTAGCGGTACTGGCAAAATTACAAACTATATTTAAAAATATTTTAACAATTATACTAACAATAGTAACCCGTAAAAGTAATACATAAACTAACACAAATGAAATTCATTTTGCAGCTCTATTATTCAAAACAATAATAACAACGACAATATTCTTGAAAACAATATTGCTTACGTAGGAATTTGATAGTATTGCCTGCAATACTCCCAATATTTTTGTATCACAATCTTTTTCTTTAGTATTCCTACAACCCACATTCAAAACTCAACATTTTTTTCAATTACCATATCTGCTCTGCTTCCAAATATAAATTAAGGCGATGCAATTGAAATTGGAATCACTACAGGCTACAGTGACAGGCCTATGACATGTTTAACAGTACTACCTTAGTGGGTGGCACAATGAGTACTGCTGACAACTAGTAGCAATCACTTTACTGGCCGGCTCGGTACAGGAAATTCAATTGTCTAGGGATTTACAAGTAAAATATATGTGCAAAATGGTTGTAGGTCAATTCAATCAATCAATGCATTTGTAAAGGACATAGCTATCCTAATAGAGATTCCTAGTGCTACAAGCACAGGAAGGGACGGAAAGAATTTTAAAAGGGCCACATTTTAAACAATCTACAAAACTCCAGCAACAACATGCAAGTCTGAATTAGTATGAGGGAGTTCCATAAAGTAAGGCCAAAAACAGCAACAGGTCTGCCTCCCTGTTTCACAAATTTATAGCAAGGTATCATAGTAAATCTGATTCTCTGATGTAGATTATCCCTAGCAGAATAAAAATGCACCTGTACCCTAAGGTAGGAGAGCCACCATCAAACAAAGTCTTGTGTATAAAGCACACTGTTTTAAAATGAATGTATTAGGTAACCGGTGGAGAGAGCAAATTAAATGGCAGCACAGGAATGCCCATGGAGATGACAAAGCAGATGTTCTGCAGAATTTTGTACATTCAGCAATTTTTTAGATGCACCTAGATAAAGCACATTACCGTAATCTATCCTGAAAATATTCACACTCAAACTATAGTTTTTTTGTGCCAAGAGAGAAAGAATGTCAGGGGATTTTCCTAATAGACTTAAGTAACAGGAAGTCCAAAAAGAGCTTTAAATCCAGTGAAATGCCAATGTTCCTAACCACCTTACAAGGAGTGGGCAGAGGTCCGAGATCAGTGGACCATCAAGAAAGGCCTCAAAGCACGGGATGATTACCAACCACCAGTAGCGGTCGGTGGTGGGAGTAGCTGCCGGGCCGTGATGGGGGGAGGTGGAAAGGCAGGGTGGGGGGAAGTAATCTATGGATTATGGTGGATTACAGGTAAATAAACATATAAATAAATAAAACAAATTTTGTTATGTGCACTGCATCGCATTTCAGGTCGGTACACCGGGTATTCCTGAGCCGAGGGGGAGGGAATCACTCGGCCCAGGATATCCTGGATAAATAGTGCCTGCCACGTATCCCCATTGGTTAGAGGATTCCTGCAATTTCAAAGTAATATGCCGCGGCATCCCGGAAACATGTATTCGATTCCAACTTAACTTCCTGGAAACAGACCGTGAATGCATTGTTGGCGCAGTCTGTCCCCTAGTGATTACAGAATTGTGCTCATGGGAACTATATTTTAATAGTTCCTGAAGTGTAGTGTATATTCTTGATGATGTTAAATACAATTTACAGGTGACTGACCGTGACAGTATCATGAAAAAGCAAGTCATATTTGTCAGTTCCAAGGGTATGTAAATATGTCCGAGAAACTTGTTGTGCAACTGATAATTGTGCAGCATTTTCTGCAAATGAACATGCTTTACGCATCTGGGTAAGCTATTGTGTCATTTTTTATCAATACCCACAACAATCCTTCGGTATTGTTTAAAAATTGGTACGTAATCTCACAGTTGTATTCATAACAACCATGTAATATTCTTGACACTCAGAAAACGGAAGGTTCATGCCTCCATTTAATGCGACTGCAATGTTGAACACATCAATGTAAAATTTGTCCGCCGGTGAAATAAACCGGACTATGCATAAATGGTGGAAAAATATGCACTATTGGCATCAAGTCACCTTATGGATATCAAAAAAGCACGATTGACCCGTGCTTTCACAAACAAATAATGTCACCAAGAAAACTATATTACTTGGTAACATGTGTCTTATATATATCTCACTTTCTAATCAGCTGTGAGGCTTAGCAAGAAGGAGCCTACGCAATGTATGAAGTGTTACCTGATTATGCAGGGTGTGACATCAGTGGGAAAAGATGATTACAGAGTAACCCACGGAACATCATCATTCAACCCCTGACTGTCCGTCTTGAGTTTAAATATCCATTTCTGTTCCTTGACAAACAAGAACTTTGTAATGGCACTCACATGCGATGGAACAAATGGTTTTTCAAGGACAAGCCATTTTATATCCTCTGCTTTGTGTTTCAAGGTTAAGAAATGATTAGTCAAACGTGTTGACTGTTTGTTGCACCTAATCGTGCTCTTGTGTTCACTGATCCTTTGTTTAATCTTACGTATCTTAATGTGCATGGACACGTGATCTTGTAGATTACCCTTTCTGAATTGCAGTTTGTGTGTCTCTTTAAAATCCATGGCCTCCCAGTACCTATATTGACAGATTTAGTTGTCTGAGTTTGGGGGCATGCAGTGCAGGACCCACACGCATAATGGCCTTGGACAGGCGGGAGACCCCAGAGTGTATTAACTGAATCTTGGACTTGGGTTCTCGGTCTCGTGCGGACCAGACAGTCTTGCAGACTAGTTCCCCTCTTGAATGAAAAAAGAGGAGGAGGAATAGTCTCATTCGCCACATTACGGATCCTCCAATGTCTACGCACGTCCTTTGTACTTGATGGGATAATGTACTAAATGTATTCACAAAGGTCAGTCTCTGTAAAGGTTGTTTTTCCATTGGTAAATCAAGCAAGGCTTCACGATTATTATTAGAGGCCCTTTTCTTTACTTGTCGCACTAGGCGTGTGGGATAATCACGGTTCTTAAGTTGGAGAGAAAGTGCCTTAGCATGCACTTCAAAATCCTTTTCCCAGTCCAATTCCTACATATCCGTAAGAATTGACCAACTGGTAAGTTTTCCTGAAGGGCCCTGGGATGATGACTCCCAAAAGTCAATAAAGAATTCTTCACCATAGGCTTCCTGTAAAGTTCACTCCCAAGCTTTCCTTGTGTGGGAAAAATCAAGATATCCAAAAAGGCCAGTTTTGCTTTATTGTATTCGACTGTAAACTTCAGAAACCTGTCTGGTTGTTAAGCCAGGTCTGAAACTCTAGAATAGTAGTGACAGTACCTCGCCAGACGACAAAAACGTTGTCTATGTATCTCTTCCACAGCAACACCTGATGTTGAAAAGGGTTGCTGTGGACAAGAACACACTCTTGTTCAAACACGTGAAGATACAGATTGGCAAGACTAGGCACAAAAATGCTGCCCATTGATGTTCCAGAGATTTGTAAAAAGATGGTATCTTCAAATCTAAAAAATAATTCTGTCATGGACAATCTCGCACACTCCATAATAAAGTGTACTGGTGCAATTCTATTAAGTTCCCTGGTCTCCAAAAGGCCTCTTATTACCTCCAAATTTCTTCTTGTGGAATACATGCATAAAGTGATTCCACATCGAATCTGACTAAATAGCCAGTCTCGGTATCAAAGTCTATATCTGGTAACAACCTCAGGACATCCTTAGTGTCCTGAAGATAGCTTGGCGTTTCCTTAACCAAGGGCCTGAGGAAGTAGTCAACAAAGGTTGACAATGGTTCTAAAAGAGAACCGATAGCAAAGATAATGGGATGACCTGGGGTTGGCCTCTGGACTTTATGGATCTTTGGTAAGACGTAGAAGTATGGCATGATAGTGTGACTTGTGATCAAAAATTGTGCTTCTTGTACAGTAATCCACCCTTCTGCTTTTGCTTCTTCTACGAGATACCTTATTTCTGTCGCTAACCTAAGCGTGTAATCTATTGTCAGTGGTACTATGAGCTGGGTGCCATCCGCATGCATATTAAGAAACAGGTTGTAGTCCTCATCTAGATCTGCCAGAGGACAAACATAGATTGCTGGAAATGGCCCTTCCTGCCGGATGATCACACACTGTCTGCCTTCCTCCTTCCTTTTTTGCTAACTTGTTTTGTTGGCTGTATGATTCTGGGCATTTTAAAACTGCTAACAATTTCTAAACTGCATATTCTCTGTACTCAAAACATGGAAACATTGTATTATCCACAATTGGCATATTTATTTTACTCTTAAATCCCTAGTAAAGTGCAATAAATGTGCCTAGGGACTGTAAATGAAAAGCTTGGGCCACCCAAATCCAGGGGCATTTAGACATGGCTCTCAATACCCTCCACAGCAGTGGCCAGAAACCTGGGTGTGATTCCTAACTTTTCTTCAGTGCCCAGGGATCGGAGATAGTAAAATTATGTTTCTGGATCCTTCGTATGCTCAGGAAAATTCTGTGCCTTCTCTCCCACCAATCTCAATTCACGGTGGTCAGGGCACTGACATTATCTAGGCTAGGTTACGTCGATGTTTTGTACCTGAGTCTCCTGGACTATATAGTCCAGAGTTTAGAAGTGGTACAGAATTTGGCAGTATACTTTATCTATTAGCCACCAAAACACGCCTCAGTATCTCACTTCCAATGGAAGCTTCACCATCTTCCAGTGCACAACCACATAGTGTTTAAAACCCTGACACTTGCCCACCAAGCCCTTCACAGCAAGGGTCCGTCATACCCTGAATGAGAGGATCAAGGAGTACAGACCAGGTCACTACGCTCCAGTAACGCTAGCTTGTTAACAATGGAAAGGGGGTCCTCCCTCATGAGCAGGGGAGCAAGCATGTGAACCCAGGTGCCTCTTCACCTGGGATCAATAACCGAGGAAACAACTTTCTAAAAAGCACTGAAGATATGTGCTTTTGAACTTTAAGGCTTTTTGGACCCCTATTGGTTTCTGCCTCTCCTCACCTGTTCGTTAATGATGAGCACCTGGAGATTTACTGAGTAGCTGTGTGCTATACATAAGGCACTCGTTCATTCATTCACAGCTCAGGCCTGCCACTTCAGAGCCTGTGTGTGCAGTTTAAACTGCTGTTTTGACCTGGCCTTGAGGGGTAAAAGTTGAAGCTATCAGAAACTGTTTTATTAGTTATAAGGCTATTCTGAACCTCTTTACAGGGTGAGCCAGTCATAGGGGGCTTTACATTTATCATTTCCCCATTTTCAAGGGAATTCAGCAGGTCCAAACAAAAGTTGGTTTTAGTTTCGACTTCACCAGACGTGTATGTATCGCCCCTGATGCGTTATTAAAATTCTGCTCAAAAAGCTTGGGAGATTCACCAAGGGTATCCACCTGCTGCTTATTAAGTTATTAGAAGCTGCATTAATTATTTTGACCGGAGCTTTTTCGATCTGCTGGGGGACACTTTTTGGGTGGCGTTTTTTTTCCCAAGGGGGCTTTTTTTATAGCACAGGTATTTTTACAGGGTGATTTGAGGTCTTTTTTACTCGTTTGGATAGTGGTGGCGAATTGGATTCAGATGGAGAGATTGATTGAGCGATACATTGAATACACTCAGTATCTCCTATACCCCCACTCACCTCATCACCACTTCTGTCACTAATAATTGTAGGACTATTTGTAGTGCCCTTTGTACCCATAGAAGTGAGGTGAGGTGAGTTGAGGTTACTGAAGTTGTTGTAGATTCCCCACAGGTTGACAATGATTCTTCAACCGATGAAATGTGCCTTTATTTTGCCTCCATAAAACCCTGCAATGCATTTTAGTAGCAACAGTTGAGATTTGTTGGAAGGCTGAGTCTGGGTCTTGCTCACAGTAACAGGGTGCACTCTCTTTCACATATTTAATAAAATACTTTGTTTAGATGGGAAGGTCTTATCAAATAGAATCAGGAGATTTGTACGACTTAAAACACTGAATTAGAAAGGCAATACAGAGTTGTTACAGAAATGATTATCAGAGTATTAATACACCACCTGCCCGCTGCCAAAGACACAGCTAAATTCCACAACTCCCTGGTAATCAATGGTAATCATCGGTACAAAGGGGCCCAATAATTAAGTGTTTGCGTCTCAGATCTAATAGAATCAAGTTCAGCTTCCGGTTATACAACCATAAAATATCTACACAAAATGTCTTCAGTGAATGCAGTACATGTTTTTTTATATTTTGCAAGTAAAAGGGAAGGGGAGTTAAAGATGCAGTTTGCTGGTGCAAAGAAAAGTTCCTTGCATGCAGTTCGCCTTGTTTTGAAAAATGCTTGCCGTGCTGATTTTCAAGTAGTACTTAGACTTGACTTGACACCCTCCGGGTCAGGGTGCACAAGACGAGACAAGGGAGTTTGCCCCACCCTGCTTCCTCCTGTCGCTGACAGGCGTAGGACAGGCCTGCCCTTGACCAGGCCTTAGACCTGGCGCGGCCTGCACTGCAAGAGATTTTACACACTTTTGTGCAGCCTACACCTGAGCACAACACTGTTTCCTGGTACTGGGAGTCTCTCTCCAGAGATAGCAGCAAACCAGCAAACCAAATAGCCGACACTACTAAATGCCGGTGCATAAAATGCTCGTGGCCAGCCTCAGCGATAGAGGCAGCTTGTTCCAGAATCTAGCCACTAGCACTTGGGATGAGTGTCAGCCACGGCGGGCTCTCAGACACTTAGGGATAATGATTAAGTGTTGGTGTGCTGATCTTAAGGATTATCCAGGTACGTAGTATGAAACTCTTCGACGGATGTAATGAGCTCCCATGCCATGTAGAGCTTTAAAGGCGAGGACAAGTGCTTTGAAGAGTATTCTGTATCGGACAGGCAGCCAAAGCAGCTTCTTAAGATGATGGGAGTTCCGATCTCTAGGTCCGAGTCTCAGCACTGCCCTGGCTACAGCGTTCTGCATGGCTTGCAGTCTATTGAGCATGAACTCCGGAAGGCCCAAATAGAGAACGTTGGCATAATTCAATCTGGAGGTAATAGAGAAACCTGTGGAGCATTTTCAGGAGGCCGAAGCATGTGCCCACTACCGATTGTACTTGGGGCGCCATAGATAGGGCATCGTCGAATTTCACTCCGAGGTTCTTTACAATTGTAACTGCTGACTGCAGAGGAGATATGTCAGAAGGCCACCATTGCTTCCAGGCATCAAGAGGGAGAGTACCGAAAAAGATAATTTCAGACTTTTTCACATTACATTTAAGATGATTATATCTGAATCAGGCAAAAATATCACTCAAGCATTTATTAACCTTCTCCCCATTAAACTCCTCCCTCTTCCTGCAAGTGAACAGCAGTTGAGTGTCGTCGGCATAGGATATAATCATAGCTTCGCAAGCTTCCGCCAGGGTTGTGAGGGGAGTCATGTACAGAATCAAGAGTACAGGTCTCAAGATACATTCCTGTGGCACACTGACCTTCAAGGTATACATACCTCTTGATTTCTATCCTCCAAGAAGGAGGAGAACCACTTCAACACCGTGCCCTTAAGTCCACACTCCCGTAACCTCTGCAGGAGACTTTGGGGCACGGTGTTCAAAGCCGCAGAGAGGTCCAGAAGTACCAGGACAGCTTTGCCGCCTGTATCCAGGGTCTCTTCGATGGAATCGGAGACCTCTAGCAGAGCTGTTTCTGTGCTAAGATTCTGCCTAAAACCTGACTGACTTGGGTGAAGAAGATTTTTGGCTTCAGCAAAATTGCTAATCACTGAGTGCACATATTTCTCTATTGTCTTTGCAAAGAAAGACAGCAGAGAGGACGGTCTATAGTTGGATAGGACCATGGGATTGGCTGTGGGTTTTTTCAGTAAAGGGCTCATTTTTGCGCTCTTCCAACTGCCTGGAACCTGGCCCTAAGACTCATTCAGGACACTGTTTACGTTGGGATTTAGAACCTCCGCCATTGAGGCCAGAAATTTAGCGGGGCACAGATCCACAGGAGTGCCAGATTTTAGGCCCTTCATTATTGATAAATACGTCTTCGGGGACAAAGGAGGAAAGGTAACCAGGGAGGCCATACCATCCTGATTCTGGAGGGCAGTTGATAAGAGAGCCATCACTTCTTTCTCATCCAGACCACACAGAGATGACTGAATTATTATAGTCTTCATATAGAAGAAGTTAGCTAACTTTCCGGTCTAATCAGCAAGGGGAGGGGAAAGCCTAGTCGCAGCGCTAGCTGCAGAGAAACTCTTAACAATCCTAAAGATTTCTCTGTGTTTATTTCCAGCGGACTCAATTTTAGATGCAAGAAACTCTTCTTGGCATCCTGAATGTTTGTGTGATATTGTCTTAAGGAAATGCTATACTTCTTTTTAGTTTCCACGTTAAAATCTTTTCTCCATACTCTTTCCTGGCATTTACAGTCCTTTTCACACTGTCACAAGGAGTCGTTAAATCAGGGGGCTGAGCATCTAACACTTTTAATAGGGTGCAGGGTTAAAGGAGTGCTAGATAAGGTACCCTGCGCAATCCACTTAACAAGGGCCTCCGCATCCTGCTCTATGTTGCCACACGGAATAAGAGAGTTTTTGTCGCGTTCATATTTAAGGGCAGCAGGGGTAATGTTTTAATCTGGAGGCCACTGGTGCGATAGCGTCATTGATGGACTTCAGTAAAGCCTCTGCCTTGCCAGGTGTTCTGTATATTAGGACTCCCGCTAAGCACTGATGGGGGGAAAGGGTAGCCTGGAAACATAGGCACTCAGTCCCTTCAATATCTTCCATAGGAATGCAGGAGACGGCTATATCCAGTTTGCTAATAATGGCGACTACACCTACTTGCTTCCAACACGATCCTTCCTAAAAATGGAACAACCCGGGGGAATGGCTGAGGCTATGGTCGGATTTGATGAATCAGATAACCATCTTTTGGTCAGGAACATGAAGTGCAGCTTAGTTTCACATAGCATATCATATATGTGTAGATCATGTTTGTTTAGTGAGCAGCAGTTAAGCAACAAACCATAAATGTCTTCTAGTTTCCCTGCCATTAAACCCGGATTCGGCAAAAACGTTTTCAGCATATTAGGCGCTAATATTCTATACAGGGTGTAATTAGCGGCTCCCCAGTTACAGTACTGACAGCACCATAGTAAATCACCATCCCATATATTGATTTCATTTTTACAAGAGAGAGAGGGGCCCAGCTCCATAAAAGTCTCCCTACTGTAAGTTAGACCCTTAGTCTGGAGTGGTGCAAAACCGGCAGAATGTCTAGCCCTAGCCGGTTAGTAAGACATTGTTCTGCATTCTGTCCATCAACTGTGTTTTTTGCAATTTTCACCCTGAGTAGGCTGGGTATGCTCAGACGTGAGTCCCAGGCGCTCCACATCACTGGAGTCAAGCTATCCAGGCTGAAGAAGGCTGATAGCCAGAAACTGGTCCTTGGATGCTTGATTCCGGTATAGGAAAGACATGGCTTGGTAGTTCGGGCTGGACTGTTCCCATGAGGCACAGGGTCAAGGCTGACTTGCATATAGCCAGTGTCTGACCTAGGGTGGTGTGGAGTGCAAAAAAACGATGGATTTAGACCCAGATCTTTGTACTGGGGTGAATGTAAGACATTGTTCTGCATTCTGTCCATCAACTGTGTTTTTTGCAATTTTCACCCCGAGTGGGCTGGGTATGCTCAGACGTGAGTCCCAGGCTCTCCACATCACTGAAGTCAAGCTATCCAGGCTGAAGAAGGCTGATAGCCAGAAACCGGTCCTGGGATGCTTGATTTCGGTCTAGGAAAGACATGGCTTGGTAGTTCGGGCTGGACTGTTCCCATGAGGCACAGGGTCAAGGCTGATTTGCATATAGCCAGTGTCTGACCTAGGGTGGTGTGGAGTGCAAAAAACTATGGATTTAGGCTTAGATCTTTGTACTGGGGTGAATGTAAGACATTGTTCTGCATTCTGTCCATCAACTGTGTTTTTTGCAATTTTAATACTTGTCTTAGCTGTGGAATAAGTTATATAAGATAAGGTTAATTTCAAACCCATTTGCCAGTTTCACTTTTATGTCCTAATAGCGACCTAGTAGAACGTAGAATAAAGGGTAGAATAGTGGGTCAAAACATTGAATAACATTTGGGTTGTTTACTAGAGCTTAGTGGCTGTTCAATCAAACAATCAAGTTTCTTGTAAGCATGACTACTCACCTGTTATGGTCTCAAAGCACTTAGAGGGTAGGGGGGGTCTGCGTTTCAGTCGAAGAGGCAGGTCTTGAGTCCTTTCTGAATTGCCGCAGTGATGGTGATTGCCTGAGATGCAGAGGCAAGGAGTACCAGGTCTTTGCAGCGAGGTAGCAGAATTTTCCTCCAGCCGTGGACTTGCCGATCTGTGGGATGGTGGTCAGGGTAAGTTGGGCGGAGCAGAGACAACTATTGGGAGTGTAGAAGGAGTTGTGGTGGTATGCAGGTCTGACATTGTGGAGGGGTTTGTAGCCATGTGTGAGGATCTTGAAGGTAATTCTTTTGTTTATAGGAAGCGAGTGATGGTCTCTCAGATGTCCTGTGATGTGGCTGTGGAATGGGATGCTCAGGATGAGTCTGGCAGATGTGTTCTGAATGTTCTGCAGTTTCTTTAGGAGTGTCTGTGTTGTGCTGGTGTAGAGTGCATTGTCGTAGTCGAGTCTTCTGCTGACAAGTGCATGGGTGAGCATTTTCCTGGACTCAGTTGGGATCTACTTGAAGATCTTACGAAGCAGGCAGGGCATGTGGAAGCAGGAGGATGAGACAGCATTGATTTGGTGGTTCATTAAGAGCGAAGAGTCCAGGATGAGTCCAAGGTTTTGTGTGTGCTATGTGTGAGTAGGGGTGGTTCTGAGTGTTGCGGGCCACCAGGAGTCATCCCAGGCAGTGAGCGTGTAGCCCAAGATGAGGACTTTGGTCTTGTTTGAGATTAACTTGCAGGCTGCAGTCCTTCATCCAGGTGGCGACTGCCTTCATCCCATTGTGGAAGTTGCTCTTGGCAGCTGTGGGGCTCCTCTGTGAGGGAGAGAACCAGCTGGGTGTCATTGGCATATAGAGAAGATGTTGAGTCTGTGGCTTCTGCTGATGACTGCAAGCATGTCCATGTAGATGTTGAAGAGAGTGGGGCTCAGGGAGGATCCCCCAGGCCCTCCGCAGCTGATCTCTGTGGTTTCTGAGTTAAACAGTGGGAGTCTGACTCTCTGTGTTCGTCGGGTTAGGAAGGAGCAAATCCATTCTAGGGTTTTGTCATAGACGCCGATGTCGTGGAGTCTTGTGCAGAGGGTATGGTGGGAGACGGTATCAAGGTGACTGAGAGGTTCAGGAGGATCTGGGCAGGTATTGATTAATAAAATCACATTAAACACTATTTTGAGTTGGCAATACTTTTTCCCCAATTACATTTAACGGCTGCCAATTGGTCGCTCCCATTTGTGATATTTAAAAACGTTCATATTTTGGAGCACTTATACGCCAAGCCCTGCAAATTTACCTTACAAAAAACTTTTGTTGTCTTTATGTAGTGTAATTTCGTTGTTATTTGTCAATTTTACTGATGCTGAGGGGCAATTAAGAAATTGTACAGTGCAGAACAGAAACCAAAGTTTAGTGTTGCTTTGTATAAATGGGAAAACATAGGACTAATAGTTTTCTATAAGGATATGGTGGTTCTGCTGTCATCCCCTGTGCTCAAACAGAGCACCTAGTGCCATGCACTCAGCTTTGTACCATAGAAACATTTTGGGGGGGGGTGGTCCCTAGTATAAGTTGTGAACTTGAAGGGTATCTTTCCAAAAGAAAGCACTATACTTGAATTAACTTTTATATGATTCATAGTTCGATCGCATGGTTCCTGAGGCGTGAGCCGGGAACAGTGGTTTATTTTAAAAACGAAACTTTTAAAAATTGTTAAAATTGTATTTTGTGTGTCATTTAGCTGGAAACTGCCCCCTGAGCACTCCCTACCTCCGTTTCAGACCTGCGCTTTGCAGCGGGGGCTACAGCAGCCGATTCGAGGCTGCACAGAGTAACACCGCCACCATCTTGTGTGAGTGAGAGGGCGAGCAGATTACTTGCTCGGCCCTCCCACCCTGATTACTATAAAATGGCACCTCCTCCCCGGAAGCGCAGCGGACGGGCGCAGCGGGCGCGCTGGCAACCGACCGGGACCTGGGGCCACCGACCCTGTGACTTTTTTAATGTATACTTCTGCGCAGCTCCTTGCCCATCAGGGCAATTGGTCCATTAGCCCTCCTACGCTTGAATGCATAGCAGCCCTTGGAATTTTAAGCCCTTTCCCCGTTCCTACCACTGTTTTACCACCTAAGCCCAAGCCTGCTCCTTACCCGATGTGTCCTCCTACTCCCCCCTTCCCTTACCCTCTTCTGCTCCTGCCTACCTTCTTAACACTCGCTCAGCTGGCAAACACCAACTGGAACTGTTCAATCTCCTCGATACTGAGTCCCCTGATTTTCTGTTCCTGACGGAAACGTGGTTCTCTACTGCCTCCGCGCCTTACGTTCTATCCGCACTACCTGCTTCCTATTATGCCCTTCGGGCAGATCGCCATGAACTGGTGGAGGTGTGGCCATGATTATTCGGTCTCACCTCCAATTCCAACTCTTGGTCTATCCTCCTATACCTATTGTGGACTTCCTAGTCGCCCGTTCAATGAACCTTCTAGCTCACCCTTACCATTGTTCTTCTATACCGACCCCACCAAACTATGCCTCACTTTGTGCCCGCTCTTCAAGATTTGTTGGCCACTCTTGCTATCAACAATTTGTTTGTTCTCTTACTGGGTGACTTCAATTATTGGCCTGGTGACCCTAGGGAAGATCAGACCTCTAAATATTTCTCCGACACTCTCAGTTGCTTTAATTTCACTTCTCATATTCATGCCCCGACCCATGTCCATGGCCATATTCTTGATCAGATTTGGTCAGCTGGTCGAACCATATCTCCCACTATCATTCTCCCCTGCACCTGGTCAGATCATTCGATCATCTCCTTTTCTATTGACCTCTCAGTCACCGACAGGCCCCCCTGCCCAAGAACATCTTAGCACGGAACTGGAACCGGGTGGATTGTAACACCCTCCACTCCTCCATGGCGACCTCTCTTCCCAATCTATCTGACCTTCCTCTCGATTCTCAAGTCGACGCTATTAATTCTTGGCTGTCCTCTTCCTGCAACCTGGTTGTCCCCCTCAGAAGGTTCAAGGCTTGTCGCCTCCATGAAGCTAACAAATGGTTTTCCAGTGACCTTAAAGTACTCAAACTGGCCCTTCGTCAGTCAGAGCGCCAGTGGAGGCGCAACTACTGCCCCCTTCTGCGGGACCGACACAGGTCTCTTCTTAAAAACTACAAGAGAGCTATTCTTTCAGCCAAACTGGAATATTTTTCGGGTAAAATTCTGTCAGCAGCTAACAAATCTAAGGAGATTTTATCCATTGTTTACAACCTGTCCGCATCAGACAGAGCTAATCTCAATCCCATCCCCTCCCAATCTCTTTGCCTTTCCTTGAACTACTTTTTTCTTGAGAAGATTGCTAATATTAAATGGAACATTCTCCCTCCATCTTCTCTTCTCCCCGCTGCTCCCCTTCCCCCTTTGCTTTCCTCCCTTGACCATTTTTCTTTCATCTCGAGGGAATCCTTCCTCGCCCTTCTCAGGAAGGCCAGGTCAGGCTCCCCTGCTGACTGTGGTCCGGCTCGTATATAAAGGGAGCTGTTTTCTGGCTGCCCTGACCCCCTCTATTCCTCCTTAATGTATCTATCTCCCAAGGTATAGTTCCTTCTCTGTTTAAATCAGCTGCAGTCATCCCCATTTAAAAAAAACAGGTTCTGATCCCACCCTCCCTGCTAATTTCAGACCCATTTCCTTGCTCACTTACCTAAGTAAAATCCTGGAGAGCCACATTACCTCATGCCTGTCGACCTAAATAGAGGAAAATCATCCCTTAGCCTCCCATCAAGCTGGCTTTCGCCCGGTCCATTCAACCGAATCTGTGGTCATCTCTGTTCTTGACGAGCTGAAGAGCTGAAGAGCAAGGCGGATTCCAACTCTCCCCAGGCTTTGGTGCTCCTTGATTTATCCGCTGCCTAAAAAATGAGCTAAAAAATGGTGATGGATCAAGCCCGGATCTGTTGACTGGGTAGGAGTGCTCTGCTTAATTCAGACACTCTGTCCATCACCACCCCCCTTTTCTGAATCGTTTTGTCCACCATAAGCGTGGAAGGGTTTCCTCAGACATGAGTCCCTTGCTCACTGCACCATCAGGATTCAAGCAAGCCGGGCCGAAGATGGCTGTAATGCCAGAAACCGGTCCCCGGAAGCTTGTTTCCTTTCCAGTAAAAGAATTGGCTTGGTAGTTTGGTCTGCCCTGTTCCCATGATGCACTGGGCCAGGGACAGACTAATTTGCATGTAGCCAGGTTCTGAGCTGGGATGGTGCAGTGAGCTAAAAAACGGTGATGGATCAAGCCCTTATCTGTTGACTGGGTAGGAGTGTTCTGCTTAATTCAGAGACTCTGTCCATCCACCTCCTTTTCTGAATCGTTTTGTCCACCATAAGCGAGGAAGGGTATACTCAGATGTGAGTCCCTTGCTCACTGCACCATCAGGATTCAAGCAAACCGGGCCAAAGACGGCTGTAATGCCAGAAACCGGTCCCCGGAAGCTTGTTTCCTTTCCAGTATAAGAATTGGCTTGGTAGTTTAGTCTGCCCTGTTCCCATGATGCACTTGGCCAGGGACAGACTAATTTGCATGTAGCCAGGATCTGAGCTGGGATGGTGCAGTGAGCTAAAAAACGGTGATGGATCAAGCCCGGATCTGTTGACTGGGTAGGAGTGCTCTGCTTAATTCAGATACTCTGTCCATCACCACCTCCCTTTTTTGAATCGTTTTGTCCACCATAAGCTTGGAAGGGTATGCTCAGACATGAGTCCCTTGCTCACTGCACCATCAGGATTCAAGCAAGCCGGGCCGAAAACGGCTGTAATGCCAGAAACCGGTCCCCGGAAGCTTGATTCCTTTCCAGTAAAAGAATTGGCTTGGTAGTTTGGTCTGCCCTGTTCCCCTGATGCACTGGGCCAGGGACAGACTAATTTGCATGTAGCCAGGTTCTGAGCTGGGATGGTGCAGTGAGCTAAAAAACGGTGATGGATCAAGCCCGGATCTGTTGACTGGGTAGGAGTGCTCTGCTTAATTCAGATACTCTGTCCATCACCACCCCCCTTTTCTGAATCGTTTTGTCCACCATAAGCGTGGAAGGGTATGCTCAGACATGAGTCCCTTGCTCACTACACCATCAGGATTCAAGCAAGCCGGGCCGAAGACGGCTGTAATGCCAGAAACCGGTCCCCGGAAGCTTGTTTTCTTTCCAGTAAAAGAATTGGCTTGGTAGTTTTGTCTGCCTTGTTCCCATGATGCACTGGGCCAGGGACAGACTAATTTGCATGTAGCCAGGTTCTGAGCTGGGATGGTGCAGTGAGCTAAAAAACGGTGATGGATCAAGCCCTGATCTGTTGACTGGGTAGGAGTGTTCTGCTTAATTCAAAGACTCTGTCCATCACCACCCCCTTTTCTGAATCGTTTTGTCCACCATAAGCGTGGAAGGGTATACTCAGATGTGAGTCCCTTGCTCAGTGCACCATCAGGATTCAAGCAAGCCGGGCCGAAGACGGCTGTAATGCCAGAAACCGGTCCCCGGAAGCTTGTTTCCTTTCCAGTATAAGATTTGGCTTGGTAGTTTGGTCTGCCCTGTTCCCATGATGCACTGGGCCAGGGACAGACTAATTTGCATGTAGCCAGGTTCTGAGCTGGGATGGTGCAGTGAGGTAAAAAACGGTGATGGATCAAGCCCTGATCTGTTGACTGGGTAGGAGTGTTCTGCTTAATTCAGAGACTCTGTCCATCACCACCCCCTTTACTGAATCGTCAAGGAGACTAGCAGCACAACCATTATTGAGTATAGAAGGGCCTGTATTAAAATCTGTTTCAGAGTATAGATATCTGGGTGTCATACTAGATGCTAGGGGCCGGGTAAGAATCAGTGGGCAGCATTACAGAGAAGAAATAACTCATTAACTGCAGCATTTGCAACCCTAAAGAATAACTTAAAGGCCTTTCCCTTAAACCATTACTAGAAGTAATGTCAGTTAAACACATTCCATCTCTAACATATGGCGTAGAGACCTTTAGAGAACGTGCTGATAATATCAGAGACAAGATGGTGACAGGTACCTATTGTCGCTTGTTTCATCTCCCTCAGCAGACATCACCAGCGCAATTTTGACTTGAATTTGGCCTTAGGCAGCAGAACCTAAACAGTTTAGGGGCATATTTGAAATGTTGGCTCAAACTACAGGATAATAACGCAACGCTGATGACAGTGATTTGGGAGGCAATAAGTGACAACAAACATAAGCAGGCCAACAAATACTTCAAATTGGCTATAGATACGTTTAAGGCTGAATAATGATGGGCTTTAATCCTTTTACAAGTGGCATTTAGCAAAGTGATAAATGGGTGAAGCAAAGCAATGTACGTGGTGTTGGATAAAGCAGTATTGGCAAAAGAGCCCATGCATGGACAGTGATTGCTTCATATGGTATGCTCAAAGCTCAGAGCTATCTAGGGGTTCTAAATAGCCAAAGGGTCAATTTTAAATTCATGAGGCTCCGGTTAGGCAACAGCCTATTCCGTGGGGACACCCCAACATGGAAAAAGCTGAGTGGGAATAGGACGTGTCACCTCAATAACTATGATAGAGAAGATATTTGTCATATCATCTGTACTTTGCCGGGGCTATTAGTTAAACATAGGAGGCTGCTGAGGCAGGATTTTAATAGTCTATTGATACTATTATGTCGCCAAGCAGTCATTGCCAGCCTGCAGGGAGAAGGTTTACAATTCACTGGCAGACTTTTGAAGTTTATAGAAAAAGCAGAGAGGAAATTGACTAATAGTGATCAATTAACAGATTGTTTAGTACTTATGAATTGAGGAATTGTACTTTAAATTATGTGGTTTTAAATAAGGACTTGGAATGGGTTATGTATGAAAGGTAGTGGAAATTGTATAAAGAGGTTTTATTGTATGAAAATTTGTATTACGATTTTTTTACTGTAAGTTTTTTTTAACTCAACCATACATTTTTTCATTCATTCATTCATTCCTAAGTAAAACCTGCCTGCTTGTTCATGAACTATCTCGTTAGTATCTCATTAATATGTTGCCCATATTGCTCTCGGAGAGCTTTGTAAAAAAGGTACAAAAGGCTATTAGTAACTTCCTGTGGCAAGGAAAAAAAGCGAGGATCTCCTCAAGTAAACTGAGGCTGGGGAAAAACATGGGAGGAGTAGGCCTTCCTAATTTCAGAAGTTATCAAATAGCTTACCTTTGCAAGCAAGGAGCTGTCTGGTTCTTTGATAACCCTAATTACAAACCACAATGGATAGATGTGGAATTACACCTCATCAAAGGAATTCCACTCCAAGCAATTATGACAATGCAGACCAATAAATTGGAACACTCTAAATACATCATAATAACTATTAAAAAAAAACCCTAAAACGACTGGATACTCTCTCTACAACAAAAATGGGGGCCTCAAATCTACAGGCAATCTGGAACAACCCTGTGATAAAAGTAAATAAAGAAACCATATTTTGGAAAGACTGGTCGCACAAAGGGATCAACTTCCTCAAGACCTATATAATAAGACTTCTCCGATTCCACTCTCCTACTTATAAAAGAAAAGGGTTTATCTGAATTAGAATTTTACGATTTTCTGAAAGTAAAAGTTCAGATCTCAAAACTTAGCTCTGTTTTTAACCCCCTCCCCCTCACTACCCTCAAGACTCGCCCAATTAATAAATGCGGGGCACAAAGTCTCAAGGATTTACAAACTACTACTCCCCGAACCGTGCAAACAACATTTGAATAACGTACCTAAATGGGAGGCAGAACCAAACAGCAAAAAAATTACACTGGACTGGAAGCAAATACTTTCAAACAAAAAATCTCCCCTACTCTCCCACAAACTAAATTTATGATCATAAACAGTTCATATTGGACCCCAGCAAGATTATTTAAATTAAATCTAATCCCGTCCCATCTATGCTGGAATTGCAAAGCATACACAGGTGACCTATCTCACATGCTCTTGCTATGCCTGATGCTACAACATTTTTGGTATCAAATTTTAAAATACATTGCGCAGACACTCAACGTCTCCCCAGCTAAAGAACTATCTTATATATTGGCAAGCTTTTTGGACCCTGATCTGATGGAGGAAGATGACCGCTTTCTGCTTGACTTAATGTCAACACTAGCGTGTAAAATAATCCTGTGTAATTGCAGCTGCAGGCCCATGGATAAGTTCCATGGGGCAGGCAGGCGGGGCGGGAGAGGGGCAGGGTGGGGGGTGGTAAACACCGGAATATGGATGATTGCAGGTAAGTAAACAATTAAATTACTAAAAAAAAATTTGTTGCGCTTCCTGCATCGCAAAATGCGATGGAGACCTCCCATTGGGATTATATTGAGGTTCCTTTTGGAATTTAAGAGTATACCGCTTCTAGTCTTAGCCCTTTGACACCAAGCCCTAGCGTCTCTCTTCTTTCCCTTCCTTCTTCTATACCTATTTCAGTCTCTGCTTCCCTATCCTCATCTCTTTTTCTACGGCCATTGTACTATTCATAATTCGTCCAACGGTAGAATTAGGGTTATCAGCAACTTCTAGAATAATATATTGTTCATAACTACATGCTTCAATCGGTTTGTTCATCATGGTTCTTTACAGAGGATAGCATAACTCAAGTGTATTGGCCTAACATGGATCTACCAAAGACAATTATCGTGTATGCTGTCTCTTCGATGACTTGGTCTCCAAGACCTTCTGCAATCAAAAGGCCATACAATCACTTTCATGTGCTCCTTTGCATTGATCCGAATGTAATGTAATGTCTCTACCACCATGTAGACTTCTATGATTGACTTGATGTATCTACAATACTTTGCCCTGTCATGCATGCCTGCTTGTTGCCAGCTACCAAGGGTTGAGCAAGAAAATAATTTATTAAGACCTTGTATGGACCTTATGTCGCGTTGATGGCCTTATTACCAGTGGTAGGTGCAGACTTTCCCCTACTAATAATCCACCTTCCACCACTCCTGCAATAATAAAAACGTGCTAGGCCATTTTGGAAAATTTTGAAGTAAAAATACTCACAGCCACAGAGATAATAAATGGTGCAAGGAACAACTATTAATATTTGTTTGTTATTATCATGGCAACCATCTCTACTGCATTATTTTAAAAATCCAGGCCCATATTTATCAATATTTCAGCTGTTCGGTATGTAGGGGAGAGGGCAGAAATGTGCTGTATTTAATATTATATAGCACATCCCTGCTATGTTCTTGCGCTGGTATAGAAACTGCTGCCTAGCGATGAAGCAGGCACGCTTGCACCATGGTGCAAGGGGGCCTGTGTTGTAACCAGCATTGTTTTTGTGAAGGAACAAACACCTTCCTGCACAAAAACAATTCCAGAGGCATTTTCCTCTTTACAATAAAGATATTTCTCCTTTTTACGCCTCTGGCGGGGAGGCGTACAAGTCTGACTACATTTCCAGGTCTTCCAGCATTGATAAATCTTGGAATGTGTCAGAATGCATGGGTGTATGTATGGGAATATCCATGCTCAATCCATGGTAGGCCTCCCTGTTGCAGATTAACGCAAGGAAGCGATTTGAGCTGGCTTGTGTTGCTCTTCATTTATCAAGCCATGCTAGGCCATGCAAAGTGGCCATGCATGGCTTGATAAATCAAATTTAGGTTTTGTTTTACACTTGCGTCCCCTTGCGTGGCGCAAGAACGACACAAAACCTTAAGAAATATGGGTCTCCATATCTCATGAAATCAATGGTAGAAGTAATTACTCTGCAACACATGAAGTTGCTGTTAACTAAAAATGTATATTTTCAGCATGATCCTTATCAACATTAATTACATTTTCATTAATAATTTTCTTTCTTTCATCGGTGGCAAGGCCAGTAAGATTGATTTGATATCATACATAAAACAATATGCAAATACAGTTCTAATCACTGCAGTTTCATGGATTCAGAGCTTTTTTTTATAGCTTAGTAACACACATGCGATAATTAGATTTACCCAAGCCTGCATAGAAGCATGGACCCTTCATGAATTATTTCCTAGAATTTCTAATTAAAAGAAAAAATGTCGTATTCAGCTAGTCAAGTGTTATTCAGGTAAATTAATGTAAATGTTTTTTTTTTTGTGTATGATTTCATTGCAACATTCCCCGACCAAACTATAAATTCAATACCATATTCTTAATTGATTAATGGCATAATAGTGAATCATAAGAGGTACACTTCAGAATGTTTACTAATCATGCAGCGTGATCTATTTTGTGGTGGTCAGATGACTCTCGTAACTAAAACAGTTAACACAACATATCTATGACATGGCAACCCATTAGGGAGATTGCTTAATCGGGTTTGTAATTATGTATATTTCCTCGGATAATATCATTTTTTTATTTTTACAATGCAAATGCTTTCATTTCAAACATTTTGAAAGCTGTTTGCATGGTTCAGGTGCCCTACTGATTAAAATGGCTGGATATTTGATAGAAATGTTTAGCGTGTACTATCATATTAAAGATCAAAGTTTATTTTAATGTGGTAAATAACTGTGTTTAGTTTGCTTAATGCTTTGGCCCAGCAATTAAACTTCTCTTAAATTTCTTATATTTTCAGGCTTCTGGTATACACGATTCCCCCTAAAATGCTTGTAACACCATCGCAGATTTCCGGCTAAAACCCACCCTAATAATTTTGTTCCAAACTGAGCCCTGGCAGAACAATTCATTTCGGTGGGCGAACCAACCGGCCTACCATCTCATCCTACCAGAAAACTCAAGTTCCCCAACAATTCGGTTGAAATAAAAAGGGATACTCTAATTCCCCATATCTCCAGTTTACCTATGATAATCCAGGGGACTACATAGCCTGCTTTTGAACATTTTATTTCAGAAAAAAAATTATTTTGATAACAGCAACTCATTGGGAAGATGAAACTTACTTTACCATTAAAGAGATGTGAAGGAATTCACTAACTGCTCTTGTAATTTTAAGATAAAGTACCTCCTACAACTTTGTTCAATGTAATTTATGAAAGCTACCATTTTGGATTTCATTAAACCTTTCAAGTTTGTTAGGATGGACTCTCCGATTCCAGTGGCCTGGTCTTATAATTTCCTATTCCCGTCCATTCATTGAATTTCAACCTAAAAGCTCAAGACAATTGGTCAGATACCTTAAAAATATCAATCACTGCTCCCTGTAATAAAAATAAAAATACATCTCCTCTCCTTGGACTATCCCCATGACCCATGCAGTAAGTTCTCTTTAGGGCCTACAATGAGTGATTATTATTTTAGCCTAACTACATGTTGTAGGCTGTTTTGCTCTGGACAACCACACGTAACATGTTTTATTTTGTGCCATGGTATTATTTTGGAAATACGGTGCTCATGTTTTTATTATTCAGTACTTGGGATTCAGTCTGAGCCTATCAAGCAAGGTTGAACAACATAGTGCCCTGTTTCTTGTGATCATCAGCAACATGGGGGTTTATTACTATGTCGGGAGGACATGACTACCTAATTACGATGCAACCACACATGGTGCTGTCGCATACTCACATTTCCCTATGGGAGCATGTGTTACAGCCATGAATCGGCTGTAACACAATCTCCCATATGGAAATGGGAGGCTGTGTAAAATGCTGCCCATATGGATTAGCGGCCAGCCTCTGACTGGTCGACAGGCTCCTTGAGCATGGCGGAAGCCAGCCAGAATGATGGGCCTGTTTCACTGCCAACTGCCTAAATTGTAATTAGTCGGACGGGAGTGAAGCCGGCGATCTCGATAGGAAAGCCGCCGACGTAAGGTCGGAGGCTATTTGACTGAGATCTTAATGTGCCCCTATGCCTAACATTTAGAGATAACAAGGGGTGCAGCTGCTCTTTTCCAGCAAGGCACTGCTTATCATATAAAACAAGAGTTACTTGTGGGAAATAGGAGTATTCTAGCAGAATGAAAGGTCTTGGAAGAGGTGCACCAGCCCTGCGCAACCTGAGATGCAGACCACCTAACTTCAAACGTTAGGTATGGAGTCTGGTTCTAATACCAGAGATCACTGATATTTCGCTGTGCTTAGGTAGTGAGTGTAAGTTAAGACAGATATATTGTATATAGATTGCTCATATTGTTGATTACTTTGCTCAGTTATATGTATTTTCTAATCACAGCATGGTTCCTTCATAATAGAGCACAACAGTTTCAATAACTATTGCAAACTTTCCGTGCATCTCTCTTTGTTTTTTTGTGGGCAGGCATGAGTGAGAAAATGAAAGGTGATGATCTGTTTCGAAGATTCCCTTTGTGACCAAAGTGACCAAAATGTTGTGTTCTAGGTTACCAATTTACTTCTTACTCTGGGAAGGTTAGGAGGGCAGGTAAGGAACTGTGAGCTAGCCATATTTGGTTCTATAGGTACTGATGTGATATGGTGACCCAATCGGATGTCCTTTTATCCCAGACACAGTTCGGTTTCCAAACAGAATCCATGCAACACCAAGAAAATCACTTGCTCACAGATCAATAAACAGACAGAATTTTTGAAATCATGATGACATACACTCTCAAAAACCTAAAATAAATAAAAACTGAATGGATCTCATTGAATTAATGAGTAAAGGAAAAACATGTGAGCTGCTGAGCGAGATTTGCATTAGAAGACCTGTTCAGAGGTCCTAGAATATGGTTTAAATAAAATCAAAAAACACAGAAACGATAAATCCGTTGAAATTGACTTTTGGTAAACTGGAATTAATTCAAGCCAAACATCCTCTTGCAGAATAAAACAGTGAAAAAACGTATACAATCCCTTGATTAAGGTTCTAACTAACCATGCTCAGGAGCTGCATGAAATGTGCAAAGTTATTTTAGGAAAAGCTGAAGAATATTTATATCCATCTTACTAAACTTCCAGAAGAACAATGTACATATAAACAAGTAGTAAAAGCAAACATGATTTGGTCAATGTTCCAGGACACCAATCAGAATGAAGTCCTGGATGCAATCGCTAAAGCAAGATTTTTATCTCACTTCTCAGAGTACATAAGAACTACTAATATGAAAGTCTTTAGACTTTTGGCTACACCATAGTAGACGAACAAGATCAATGGATCACTCAAAGAAGGGAATGCCTAGATCAAGTCTCATCAATCTTAACAGAACAGGCACTGACAGTGAAGGTGGTTTGCATAATGTTCACCCAGTATAAAACTGCTATTTATGGATCTACTTACAAAGTTACAAAGCTGTATGGTGAAAGCGCTGAATCAATTTTTCATGGATTGTGTTGTACTATATGAATCCATCTGGTCTGGGGCTAAACAGCATCTTGGAGATAGACGTTTTTCAAAAATGGAATTAGCTTTTTCCAACTATATGCCGTTGACACATGAAATCTAATTCTAGAGAACATTTCAATGTAGTGAGCAACCTTCATTGTCCATGACCTCCTGCATTGATGACAATTGTAAATCAATCATACAGAAAATCTCTTTCTTGAATACCTTCCTCCTCCAGGAAGGGATCCCACAAGGTTCTATCCTATAAATGTTCTTAAACATATACATTTACCCCTTATCAAATAACCAGTCAGAGTAAAAATAATCGCATACCACCACTACGCTGTTGATATTCAGGCTTCTGGGGAAATATCTTCACCTAATGAAATCCCATTCCTTGCCCTCATTTTTACACAATCATCATCTCAAACTCAATTGCATTAAAACAAACTTTCAGCTGCTTGCTCCTCCAAACTGCTCCATTCTTCTGCCAAAAATATCTCCATGCCGTGGTAAATGAATGAATAATGAATTATGAGCAATATTCTTTGTGTTCTATATTAACTGTTCTCTAATAATATCCTAAAGCAAACACAAGGAGATGATGAACAGAGCACTGAAACTTTTCAGACACTCACCCCCAGTCACAGATCTGGTTTGAATCCATCCTCGTACTTTAGCTCACTTCGTCACCCCAGTTCAGACCAAGCCATATGCAAATCAGTCTTGACCATGTTCCTCATGGGAACAGTCCAGCCGAACTGCCTAGCCAGGTCTTCCCTGGACCGGAAACAGGCCTCCTGGGACCGGTTTCGGGGTACACCCCTCATCAGCCAGACTAACTTGAATCCAGTGGAAAAGTGAGCAAGGGACTTTCATCTAGGCATACCCTGCCAATTTAGGGCAAACAAAGCAAACACAAGGAGATGATGAACAGAGTGCTGAAACTTTTCAGACACTCACCCCCAGTCACAGATCTGGGTTGAATCCATCAGTATTCTTCAGCTCACTTCACGATCCCAGTTCAGACCCAGTCATATGCAAATCAATCTTGACCATGTTCCTCATGGGAACAGTCTAGTCTGAAATGCCTAGCCAGAATGCAGCACACAAAGAAATAGGAATAAATGAGAAGAAATAATTTTTGTCTCCTCGACACACCTCCCCTAGGGAGGCATAGGTGTGTAAATCTTGGAATGCTTCAAAATCCATGGGTGTTGAGTGAGAACACCCACTGCAATGCCAATGGAGCCCCTCAGTGACGCAGAGTAAGGCAACGCAACAACTTGCACTGCTTTGCCTTAATCCATATCTACGAGGCAATTTAAAGACATGCAAGGTGACTTTGTGTGGCCCTGTAGATATGGGTGTGCACTCTGGCCATGGGTGCATTAAAACAAGTGAAGCACCGCCGGTGCAATAGGCTTGCAAATAAGCCCTACAGTATTTTGCAATCTCCTGGATTACTAGAAACTTATTTGGAGGGTTTAGATATGCTAGCTGGTCTGAAACAGCCTTTGCCAGCACATTAGAAGACAATTTTCTGTTCTTTGAAGCACACAGGAATGTAGCACTTACATTCATTGAGAGTTCAGCAGCTTACACCATTGAGAGCCACGCTATTTTATTCAACTTAATTTGAGCCCGATGTTTTGTGTCTTGATTGGAAGGTATCTGATCATACCGCTTCAACCATAGTCAAAAGGCACCGATTAGATTAGTGATATCTTATCATAAAATATTATTGAAAATGCAATTAGTGAATCCATTGTGGGTGAGGGGACTGTTTCAATGTTTCATTCAACTCTCGGAATTGGCTGAAATTGCAGACTCTACATTACTCTTGTAATGCAGGTTTTCAGTCAAATTCCACAAATTACCATGTGATGGAATGTATTTTCCCTTTGCATTAAAAAATACAAGATTTGGCGTCCACTAGCACCATTTTCTAAAGCAGGCAGTCACAGATGTTCTTGAGTGGTCACTCTCAGAGCGTTGCTTCTCGGGTAGATTTGCTGTCGCACGAGTTGCAGCAAAATCAACTGAAATGGCCATACTCTCTTGCACAAAGTGCCTTTCATGCTGATTTTCCAGTACTGTTCACCCTACTGGTGCTAAATTGCAGTGTGACATGCATATTTCTGCAAAGTGGCAGAACTCCACTGAGTTTTGCAAAGTTTTTACGTAACTCCATTGAGTGAGACTCCGTTAGTTCCGCCCACCCCTAGTATCCATATGCTGTTTCCTATTTAACTTCTACATGTATCCTTTACCCAAGAATTATTATGTAAGCTTCCAAGTGTATGAGAAAATAACAAACAAGTAAAGTACAAGCTGCACAAAACATCAGTAAACCTGGCAAACAACCACTTGTCTGAAATATGTATTTGAACAAATGAAGGACTGTTTCTTCTGTCTATGTAAACTCTCACCACTGTAAAAAATATGCATTGATAATTGAGGGTGATGGAGGTCCAAAAAAAGGAATAAGGCCACAAACCTCTTCAGGAAAAACACAGTTTAAATAATTTGAACCTAGGCTCAAGGCCCTGGTGTAGCTATGGCACAGAGCAGGTAGGAAACATTTGTATAGTATTTAGCAGTAACAAAACAGTTAAAAAGTAAAAACGAAACCCAATTAAAATCCGACAACCAATTTATAAAAATAGCGAAAAATCTAATGATTGAAATGGTCACTTCTAAGGCTCCCAGGACCTCAGTGAAACCACCTAGGACCAGGCATTACTCCATCAAAGACCGCCAGCAGAATCCGGTTCAGGTGCAGTTGCT
Source organism: Lissotriton vulgaris (assembly GCF_964263255.1). Lineage (NCBI taxonomy): Eukaryota > Metazoa > Chordata > Amphibia > Caudata > Salamandridae > Lissotriton > Lissotriton vulgaris. Next base: position 167,410,393 of record NC_141688.1, on the reverse strand, counting down.
GGGCCCTTCAATAAAAAGACTTCTGACAGCTTGTTATGTCTCTGTAGCCACATATGCGGTCAGCAAACTGACCCTTGCATTCCACTACACTGTTCTGGGTAAAATGGGAACAGGACAAGCAGTTCAGGTCTCCACACAGGTCACAGACATCAGGTCTAGTCCTCTTCTCTTTTTTCTCAGGCCCAGAAATGTTCTGATGAGCTGTGGGAAAGGTGCCCCTTTTGTAGGATTTAGTAGTTAGTGGGTTGTGCCAGGTCTTAGACAATGATAAAAATTTTTGCAGGGGCAACCTTTCGAATCATTTCAGCCAAAGTCTGAGAATAGCAAAACTTTTCTGCCCTGGTTGCTGGTGGACTAGCCAGGGTATGTTTAGGCGCAAAATTCCCCCCCTCGTCCTTAGCTACACCGGACTGGTGAAAAGCTAGCCCCAAAAAGCTCAGGAAAAAAGGCATCTCTTCCCTAGGTCTCCATTTACACTTGGACTATCACTGGGCAGGCATCACCCTGGTTGCTGTCAAGTTAATGAAGCTCTTGAACCCTCATTAACTGCCATGTCTGTGCTATGAGCCATGTAACTCTCACCCATGTCTTCCTGCCAAAAGCACCAAGCTATTGTTTGTACTCCGGGAACAGCTTTCGGACCTCATTAAAGGTGTGAGCTAATGCTAATTAGTCTACTGGAGCCTCAGAGAGACAAAAGCCTCGTATCACTTTTCCTAAATATTTATTAAAATCTAACTCCACCACTGAATTGGATTTTGATAACCATTCTTCATTCTGGTAGGTTGTCCCACACCAGAGATAGCAGCAGTTTGATTCTTCTCACAAGGCTGCTAGAACCGTGAAAATAGTTTTTGGGAGCTAGTAACTGTGGGTGCATGCCAACAGTTACATTCTTGTATGTACCACTGTCAAATACCAGGCACCTTCTTTTTAGGCTATAAAGCATACTGATTAAACATTTAAAAGTAGAATTCTTTCCTGTCAAAAAGGGTTATTTTGAGACATTCATCTGCAGGATTTAACAACCAAAGGAGTCAAGCTACACAAGGAGGCCTGAAGACATGTTTCCTTTGTTAGCTTAGTGGATGACACAACAAGTGCTTCAGTCAACAGATGACATTGAAAGGATCTTTGTCATTGTGTATTAACTGCAGAATATAGAATTGCCATTTTTTAGGGTTAGAGAATGTACACTGGGGAATGTCAATCAATTTTTTATCAATCAATTTAGTTTATAAAAACCATAAACATAGAACATTATAGTAATTTATCAAAGCAGTGACATAATTATTATAGAAGTCCCTTTAAGGCGTAAACTGTAATGCAGCAATAAGGCCATAGCAGCGAGTAATAAGCAATCCCATTTAAACTTATATCAAGAAGGAGAAATATAGCATTGAGAAGGATGGTACTTTTCTCCTAATATTACAGCAGATTTCAAATACTGTGTCACATCACAAACAGTGGGTTAATCAATAAAGTGTGTGATGCAGAAGATCAATACTGATACCCATAGAAAGTGTAAAGTGCTACTAGTTCTGCAGCCTGAACAACATAACCATGCCCTTTTAAATTTCCTAATCAAGGCATACCAGAGTCAAAACTAGGGTAATAAAGCGCATCAATCAGACAATAACAGTTGAACTTTCCACCTCCCAGCTGACCTGACCTCACCTGATCCCTACTTAATGGCAGCTGCTGCGTCGCAAGAAGACCAAGACCACTGACCTGGTCAGTGCGACTGCTCTCCCCTTGCGCAGCTCCACCACTGAGTACTGCTCCTTGAGCCCTGAGTGCTCTGTTGCAGGGTGATCTTGGCCTTCCCCAACCCGCAGGTTTATTGCCTGTGTCTCATCCTTGGTGGTCCAGTGGGAGAGCACTCTTCTGTTCTGATGTTCTGCTTCTCTTTATCTTTCCTCTTTTTTCCTTCTCTGCCTCTTTCCTCTGCGTCCTTTTTTTTCTTCTCTTTCCGTTTTCTGTGGCTGTCTTTCCTGTGATTTCCAGTATTGCGGCTGCCTCTGCAGTCCCTTCCGCCTCCTGTGTGTTCTTCCTGCCTTCCAGCTGACCTGCCTTCCCTCAATACCACCTTAATGGTGGCTGCGTACAGTAGGCACGCCGCTGGCGTGCCAAAGTGGTGCCAAAGGCAAGCCATCTGCATCTGCCCAAAACCCAATTGTGACCAAAGGCACGGACCCTGTTACTCTGACCCACCTCCACTATGACTCCAGTACCCTCCATGCTCTCAACCCCGAACACAACAACAACTGTTAGCTATCAACACTGAACAACACCAAAGGCCCTTTCACCTGTTTACACTGCCATCATACCTTCACCCACCTCCGTACCCCAGCAGCACCCCCCAGCTTACCAGACTCCGCCGCTCACAAACTACCCAACTGCATCCTCCTCAACATATGCTCCCTATACAAGAACTAATTTCTATTGCACAAGGGAACCCAAAGGCGCGATAAGCTAGGGACCTTGGGGAGTTACGTTTTTTCAAAGGACAGTGGTCCCTAGACAGATAAATTATTCACAAAAATAAATATAGACTAAATAGAAACTATATTCATTGTCCAGCCGTATATCTTATTTTTCATAAAAGGATTTCACAGGTAATTATGGTGTGATACAAGCAGGACATCAGCCGATGCCCGACTAACACACTCAGGGGAAAGACAAAACAAGGAAATTCAGGCAATTTGGGGTAGTCTGTGTATCATAATTCACAATCAGACAGTACACAAAACACACACAATTGCTTGCGAACATTTGCATGATAAATATGCATATAGTGTGAATAGTTCAGAAAAAAGAAAGAAAAAAAAAGGAAGGAAGTACGGGCAAAAAGAGATAGATAATGAAGGGAAAAAGCAAAGATAGAATTAGAGAAAGGAAGACAAGAAATGAAAGAGGGAATTAAAGAAAGAAAGAAAGAACAAGAAAGAATGAATGTAGGAGAGAAAGAAAGAAAGAGAGAAGAAACGCAATGGAAAGAAGGAGAAGAGGACTTATAGAGAAAAAGAAAGAAAGAAAGAAAGAAAGAAAGAAACAAACAAACAAACAAACAAAGAAAATAATAGAGAAAGAAAGAAGGAAAGAGAGGTGGAAGGAAAGAAGAAAAGATAACAAGATAAAGAGTAGGAGAATGAAAAAAGAAGTAAAGAGAAGGGAAAAAAGAAGGAATGAAAGAGAAAGAAAGAAACAAAAAACAAAAGAAAAAAGAAGCATCAAGAGAGAAAAAGATGGAAGGAAAGAAAAAGAGAAGGAAGCAAAGAGAAAAAGAAATAAGGACAGACAGAAAAAAAGGAAAGAAAGATGGAAGGAAGAATGTATGAATAAAGAAAGAAAAAGAGAGAAGGAAGGAAAGAGGGATAAAAAGAACAAGTAGGAAAGAATGAGAAGGATAGAGAAGTAAAGAAAAAGTGAAAAAATGAAGAGAGAAGGTAAAAAAGGCAGAAAAAGATTGAGAAATAAAGAAAGAAAAAACAAATAAAGGAGGAGAGAAAGAAAAACAAGGAAAGAAAGAAAGACAGACACAAACAAACAAAGGGAAGACAAGAAAGAGAAAAGGAAGGACCCTCTTGTCCGACAACTTCTACGTGGAAACCTGGACCAACGCCACCTCCGGCCTGGCATCGCCCTTGCCATCCCCGATGGCTACAAGTTCCAGAGAAAGGACCACCCCCACCGCCCAGGAGGAGGACTCGCCATAGCTCACAAGACCCCCCTCCACCTCTTCCATATCCAGCAAGAGTGACCTCGCACTCTGACACAGAACACCTCCACTTCCAGATCCAGACTAGCTCCAGGACCATGCTACGCAGCACCCTCAACTACAGACCACCAGACCATCGCACTCACCCTCGCACCTACTCCGCAACCACCATCACCGAACTCACCGCACCCCATGCAATCACCTCCACTGACTACATTCTTCTCAGGGACCTGAATTTCCACCTCGACAACCGCTACAACCCGCACTTCATAACTCTCCTAGACAACCTCGCCAACCTCAGACTGAAGCAACTGGTCAACACGCCCATGCACAGAGCTGGACACACCCTGAACCCTATCTTCGTGGGAGGAACAAACATTTGTTTCAGCCACACCACCCAGCCTCCCTGGAGGGACCACCACCACTGCGTTCACCTTCAACACCAACAACGCACCCAAGCCTGCCCTGCGACCACCACAAAAGAAACTGGAGCAAGGTCACAGAGGAACTCCTCATCACTACCCTCCTCCAAGATCCCCCAGTGCCACGACTGACACCAACTCCACAGCCACAGAGGATCACTGCTGGATCTCCCGATGTGCCAACATACTCTCACCCCTATGGCACCCCGCCAAGCAACGCCCAATGAAGGCCGCCTGGTTCACCACAGAACTACAGGAAGCCAGACGCTATTCCAGATCCCTGGAGAAACCCTGGTGAAACCAGGAAACCACGGATGCATGGAACAACCACAGGAGCGTCCTGAAAGAATACCACCAACGCATAAGGGACACCAATCCGACCTTCATGAGAGACAAAGTCCAGACCAACGAGACCAACACCAAGGAACTGTTCAGCGCCGTACAGCAGTTCACAAACCACTCAGCTAAGCCATTGATGTCGCACCTTCTCAGCAACTCTGCGACAAGCTTATCTCATACTTCCACCGGATAAGCCAACTGTAATGACCTGGAAGCCTGCTACCGTCGAACACATCACCGCTACCATACAGAAAACCCACTCAGGAGCCCCAACAGATCCCTGCCCACTGCACATCTTCCACAGGGCCACCGCCGCAATTGCACCTGAACTTGGACTGACCAGCAATGCCTCCTCCAGGTCCAGCATCTTCCCAGACGGCTGGAAGCGGGCGAAGGTAAAACCACTCCTCAAGAAGCCCACAGCCGACCCAACGGACCTGAAAAACTACCTGCCCACCTCTCTTCTCCCTTTCACAGCCAAAGTCACTGAGACTCTTGAATGCCCAGCTGATCACCTTCATCGAGGAGAACTCCATCCTAGATGCCTCCCAGTCTGGATTCCACAGCAACAACAGCTCCAAGACCGCTCTCCTCGCCACCAAAGACGACATCAGCATGCTACTCGACCAGGGCCGCACCGCAGCTCTCATCCTTCTAGACCTCTCCACAGCCTTTGACACCGTTTCTCTTCACACTTTTCCAGCCAGACTTCATGATGCAGGGATACAAGGAGCCGCCCTCTCGTGGATCTGATCCTTTGTCTCCGGCAGAACCCAGAGGATTAGACTCCCTCCCTTTCTCTCCGAACCCACCGATATCAACTGCGGATTGCCCCAAAGCTCATCACTCAGCCCCAAGCTCTTCAACATCTACATGGCCCCCCTTGCCGCCATCGTCAGACAGCATGGGCTCAGCATTGTATCCTACATGGATGACACCCAGCTCATCCTCTCACTCACGAAGAATACCAAAGACACCAGACTCTGCTTCTAGGAGGGAATGAACAACGTGGCAGCATGGATGAAAGACAGCTGCCTGAAGCTCAACTCCGAGAAGACTGAAGTCCTCATCCTTGGACCCTGCAACTCCGCCTGGAAGAACTCCTGGTGGCTCTCCACCCTCGGGAATCCACCCACTCCTACAGACTATGCACGAAACCTCAGCATCATATTCGACTCTTCCCTCTCCATGAACCACCAGATCAACACCGTTGCCTCCACTAGCTTCAACTGCCTGTGCATCCTCCGCAAGAACTTCAAATGGATCCCCCTAACTGCAGAAAGACCATCACCCACGTGCTCATAACCAGCAGACTGGACTATGGCAATGCCCTATTTGCCGGAATCAACAGAACTCTCCTACACAGACTCCAGACAATCCAGAATGCCACTGCCAGACACTCACTTTGGACTCCACGCCACAAACACATGACCCAACACCTACGAGACCTCCACTGGCTCACTATCTAGAAGAGGGTCACCTCCAAATTCCTCACCCATACCTACAAATCCCTCAACAACATCGGACCCAAATACCTTAAAGAGAGAGTATCCTACCACGTCCCCAAGAGGAACTTCCGCTCTGCCAACCTTGCACTGGCAGAAACAGAACAGGTGGGAGAACCTTCTCCTACATTGCAGCCAAGACCTGGAACGAGCTCCCCCGTGAACATCAGATGCTCCCCAGCCCTGCACACATTCAGAAAAGGACCTCATGATCTGGAGCTGCCCCCTCCCCCCCCCCCCAACCCTCAGTGCCTTGAGACCCTCACGGGTGAGTAGTGAGCTATAGAAATCCCAGATTGATTGATTGATTGATTGAAAGAAAGATAGAGGGAAGTGAAAGAAAGAGAGAGGGGAAAAGAGAAGGAACAAAGGAAAGAGAAAGAAAATAATAACAAGAGAAGGTAAGAGAGGAAGAAAAAAGAAGGAAGAAAGAAGGAAAGCAAGAAAAAATGTAAAAGAAATTAGGCAAGAATGAATGGGAAAAATCAAAAGAGATAGCAATAAAGAAATAAGAAAGAAAGAATGAAAAAAGAAAGAAAGAGAGAGAGAGAATGAAAACATAAGGAGAGAGAAAGAAGGAAAGAAAACAAAATATAAACAATTGAAAGAAAGAAGGAAAGGAAAGAAAATAAAAAAAAATAAAAGTGGATACATTTCATACAGAACAGTTACAAATGGACACAAACTAGTAGACTTTGAAATAGAAGCCGTCTGAAAAGAAACACATCACAAAAGGAATTTACAACAGTATAGACAGTAGATGCAATCTGATAAAGGTGAAATGTGCATTAGAAATACTGCTATCAAATCAGGTTCTAAACACAAAGGTGACACTGAAGTAATTACAAAGTAAAAACAAATGCACTGGCACTGAAGGGAACTAGCTTGTGCAGGGATTTGCTCCTTGTGAGAGAGCAAAATGCAGTCACTCAATGTGAATTTAACGAGTAGCTTCAATAGGCTGACCAATTACCTCGTGCTGTATGCTGTAGTGGCTTGCGGCCCTCTTGACCTTTAGGGGCGCCCCCCCTGGCGAACAGCAGCACGAGCAGCTGAACACTAATATTCCGAAGAAAATGGTAAATAAACAGAAAAGCATTTATTAACTTACAAATAAATGGGCGCTTATTTAACATTTTTTTATACCTTCTTACAAAATCCCTGACCCAACTAGACCCCCGACCGCCACCCTGCTGGCATCACTGCGGCCCTCGGTCATACCACAGACTGTACTTTGTGGCCCCTAGGAAATGTTTGCGAGTACCCATGCTGTAGCGGGTGGAAGCAACATTTGATTGACACTACAACATACCAATGGATGAAGAGAGGTAGATGAAAGCCCCTATATGTAAGTGTATTATACATATTTTATTAAAAGCAAAAGGTCTTGACTAATATCAGCACTAAACAGATGGTTGTCATTTTCAATGCAGTACTCACCTCTGTGACCTAAGACAGGAACTGAACATCAAGTTGCAGCTCTCCGTTCTCTGGAAGATCATCAATATGCCCTAATATGACTAAATGAGGAGATGAAAAGCTCCTTGGTGATGGCACGAATTTACTATTGCAAAATTGTGTACACCGGCCAGAATCTCAAATAAATGGCGGGTTGTAAAGTTCTCAAACAACCTGAGGATGCATGACCACTGAAGTCTGCCCTGAAAGCACTTCACTGGATCCCACTGAATGGCAAATATTGCACCTTGCAGCTTTCACCTTTTGTTATTTACTGTCTCTCAAATCAGGCCAATGGCTTCTCCAGAATGATGCCTACAATAAAGTACATAAATGTCAGGAATAAAATTACAGCTGCAAACCATTTTAATGTTTAGCAATACATATTTCGTAGTTGACACTTCAATTAAATGAAATAAGGTTTTTGCACATTTTCCTCCCGTGTGGTCCTGAACCAAAGTCGAAGATTACCACCCAACATTTATTGTCTGCTTTCCTCAACATAATCCCAATCAGCCTTCTCTCAGGATCCAATAAAAATAAGTTATGTATGTACTTTGTAAATGTTCATAAAACATATTGACCCACAATAATAGAGACCATTTCGCAAACAGAGAACAGTCACTTCCAAATAAAATAACTCTTAATTAATGGCATGGAACGACGAAGTAATATATTTGCTTTGTAATATTTAGCAACCTTTCAGATCCAAATCTTCTGTACCATAAATGTCAAGGCCCAGACAGTAAAATATTTAATGAGAATCCGATGTGCCTCCTGGGACAGGCAAGCTGATACATTCGTAAATGGTCTGTCAAATGCTTTATATACATCGTGAATATCTTGGGCTTTTTCCATGAAGTCACAAATCTTCCTGTGCGGCAACAACAAGGTTAGCGTTTTAGAATCGCGAGAGGATTATATTCTAAATTAATTAGAAAGGCGTCAATGGTTAATACGTACTTAAGATGGAATGCATAATAATACGGTTGTGAATGTCCACATCTGTTACTCGACATAATCATAACAAGCCTGGTTTTAAAGGCAACCGTGAGCACTCAGTGCAAAGGTGAAGTCAAACCACTAACTCATTTCTTTTCTCACGTTTTTGGATGATATCATATTTAGAATTCGGCAAAACAACCTAATTCTGTACTGGAGTTTTCCTGAAAAGAGTGCTGTTATCTGGATTTTTTGAGTAAATCTTCTAGTCTGACTCTGTAACCTAAAGAGATGTGCTATTTCGATTTGGCTTTTTAGGTCGAGCATTCCAGACCGCTTGTGTATTCTTTAGTATATACTTATTATACTTATTTGTGTATGTACTGTGTGGACTCTGTCTTGATAGAAAACAATCAGTAGAGGTCAGTAAAATACCATAATCACTGTAGAATTCTCTAGATTCCAGTCCATAGAAATTGTCTTCCACGAGCACCCGTAGAAAATAATATAATTTTTCAAATCTTGTATTTTCAGTGCTATGATCATCGAAGGCCCTGATTTTATTTTATATTAAAAATAGCAATACATATTTCCTAGTTGACACTTCAATTAAATGAAATAAGGTTTTTGCACATTTTCCTCCCGTGTGGTCCTGAACCAAAGTCGAAGATTACCACCCAACATTTATTGTCTGCTCAGACATGAGTCCCTTGCTCATTGCACCATCAGGATTCAGGCAAGCCGGGCCGAAGACGGCTGTAATGCCAGAAACCGGTCCCCGGAAGCTTGTTTCCTTCCCAGTAAAAGAATTGGCTTGGTATTTTGGTCTGCCCTGTTCCCATGATGCACTGGGCCAGGGACAGACTAATTTGCATGTAGCCAGGTTCTGAGCTGGGATGGTGCAGTGAGCTAAAAAACGGTGATGGATCAAGCCCTGATCTGTTGACTGGGTACGAGTGTTCTGCTTAATTCAGATACTCTGTCCATCATCACCCCTTTTCTGAATCTTTATGTAATAATGGCACTATTAAATACTAGGTCAAATAGGTTTCAATTAATTAACCTGAGCTCAAGCCTTGGTAGCTGTAGCACAGATCAGTCATGCTACACTTGGGGGAAATGTGTAAAGCATTCATCAATACCAAACAGTTAAAAAAATGAAAACCTAACACAAAAAAATCCCCCATCTATTTATAACAAGCATTTACAATGCAATGGTTTTTCCTTTGTTAAAGTTAGAGCTATTGGCATTGCTCTTGACACTCTGAAGCTCCACTCTGCACTCTGAAGCTCCACTCTGCACTCTGAAGCTCCACTCTGCACTCTGAAGCTCCACTCTGAAGCTCCACTCTGAAGCTCCACTCTGAAGCTCCACTCTGAAGCTCCACTCTGAAGCTGCACTCTGAAGCTGCACTCTGAAGCTCCACTCTGCACTCTGAAGCTCCACTCTGAATCTGAACTCTGAAGCTCCACTCTGAATCTGCACTCTGAAGCTCCACTCTGCACTCTGAAGCTCCACTCTGAATCTGAACTCTGAAGCTCCACTCTGAATCTGCACTCTGCACTCTGAATCTGCACTCTGAATCTCCACTCTGCACTCTGAATCTCCACTCTGCACTCTGAAGCTCCACTCTGAATCTCCACTCTGCACTCTGAATCTCCACTCTGCACTCTGAAGCTCCACTCTGCACTCTGAAGCTCCACTCTGCACTCTGAAGCTCCACTCTGCACTCTGAAGCTCCACTCTGCACTCTGAAGCTCCACTCTGAAGCTCCACTCTCCACTCTGAATCTCAACTCTGAAGCTCCACTCTCCACTCTGAATCTCCACTCTGAAGCTCCACTCTCCACTCTGAATCTCCACTCTGAATCTCCACTCTCCACTCTGAAGCTCCACTCTGAAGCTCTACTCTGCACTCTGAAGCTCCACTCTGAAGCTCCACTCTGAAGCTCCACTCTGAAGCTCCACTCTGAAGCTCCACTCTGAAGCTCCACTCTGAAGCTCCACTCTGAAGCTCCACTCTGAAGCTCCACTTTGAAGCTCCACTTTGAAGCTCCACTCTGAAGCTCCACTCTGAAGCTCCACTCTGAAGCTCCACTCTGCACTCTGAAGCTCCACTCTGAAGCTCCGCTCTGAAGCTCCGCTCTGAAGCTCCACTCTGCACTCTGAAGCTCCACTCTGAAGCGCCGCTCTGAAGCTCCGCTCTGAAGCTCCACTCTGAAGCTCCACTCTGAAGCTCCGCTCTGAAGCTCCGCTCTGAAGCTCCACTCTGCACTCTGAAGCTCCACTCTGAAGCTCCACTCTGCACTCTGAAGCTCCACTCTGAAACTCCACTCTGCACTCTGAAGCTCCACTCTGAAGCTCCACTCTGCACTCTGAAGCTCCACTCTGAAGCTCCACTCTGCACTCTGAAGCTCCACTCTGAAGCTCCACTCTGCACTCTGAAGCTCCACTCTGAATCTGCACTCTGAAGCTCCACTCTGCACTCTGAAGCTCCACTCTGAAGCTCCACTCTGCACTCTGAAGCTCCACTCTGAAGCTCCACTCTGAAGCTCCACTCTGAAGCTCCACTCTGCACTCTGAAGCTCCACTCTGAAGCTCCACTCTGCACTCTGAAGCTCCACTCTGAAGCTCCACTCTGAAGCTCCACTCTGAAGCTCCACTCTGAAGCTCCACTCTGCACTCTGAAGCTCCACTCTGAAGCTCCACTCTGCACTCTGAAGCTCCACTCTGAAGCTCCACTCTGCACTCTGAAGCTCCACTCTGAAGCTCCACTCTGCACTCTGAAGCTCCACTCTGAATCTGCACTCTGAAGCTCCACTCTGAAGCTCCACTCTGAAGCTCCACTCTGCACTCTGCAGCTCCACTCTGAATCTGCACTCTGAAGCTCCACTCTGAAGCTCCACTCTGAAGCTCTACTCTGCACTCTGAAGCTCCACTCTGAAGCTCCACTCTGAAGCTCCACTCTGAAGCTCCACTCTGAAGCTCCACTTTGAAGCTCCACTTTGAAGCTCCACTCTGAAGCTCCACTCTGAAGCTCCACTCTGAAGCTCCACTTTGAAGCTCCACTTTGAAGCTCCACTCTGAAGCTCCACTCTGAAGCTCCACTCTGAAGCTCCACTCTGCACTCTGAAGCTCCACTCTGAAGCTCCGCTCTGAAGCTCCACTCTGAAGCTCCACTCTGAAGCTCCACTCTGAAGCTCCACTCTGAAGCTCCACTCTGAAGCTCCACTCTGAAGCTCCACTCTGAAGCTCCACTCTGAAGCTCCGCTCTGCACTCTGAAGCTCCACTCTGAAGCTCCACTCTGCACTCTGAAGCTCCACTCTGAAGCTCCACTCTGCACTCTGAAGCTCCACTCTGAAGCTCCACTCTGCACTCTGAAGCTCCACTCTGAAGCTCCACTCTGCACTCTGAAGCTCCACTCTGAATCTGCACTCTGAAGCTCCACTCTGCACTCTGAAGCTCCACTCTGAAGCTCCACTCTGCACTCTGAAGCTCCACTCTGAAGCTCCACTCTGCACTCTGAAGCTCCACTCTGAAGCTCCACTCTGCACTCTGAAGCTCCACTCCGCACTCTGAAGCTCCACTCTGAAGCTCCACTCTGAAGCTCCACTCTGAAGCTCCACTCTGAAGCTCCACTCTGAAGCTCCACTTTGAAGCTCCACTCTGAAGCTCCACTCTGAAGCTCCACTCTGAAGCTCCACTCTGCACTCTGAAGCTCCACTCTGAAGCTCCGCTCTGAAGCTCCGCTCTGAAGCTCCACTCTGCACTCTGAAGCTCCACTCTGAAGCTCCGCTCTGAAGCTCCACTCTGAAGCTCCACTCTGAAGCTCCGCTCTGAAGCTCCGCTCTGAAGCTCTGCTCTGAAGCTCCACTCTGCACTCTGAAGCTCCACTCTGAAGCTCCACTATGCACTCTGAAGCTCCACTCTGCAGCTCCACTCTGCACTCTGAAGCTCCACTCTGAAGCTCCACTCTGCACTCTGAAGCTCCACTCTGAAGCTCCACTCTGCACTCTGAAGCTCCACTCTGAAGCTCCACTCTGCACTCTGAAGCTTGTCTCTGAATCTGCACTCTGAAGCTCCACTCTGCACTCTGAAGCTCCACTCTGAAGCTCCACTCTGCACTCTGAAGCTCCACTCTGAAGCTCCACTCTGAAGCTCCACTCTGCACTCTGAAGCTCCACTCTGAAGCTCCACTCTGCACTCTGAAGCTCCACTCTGAAGCTCCACTCTGAAGCTCCACTCTGAAGCTCCACTCTGCACTCTGAAGCTCCACTCTGAAGCTCCACTCTGAAGCTCCACTCTGAAGCTCCACTCTGAAGCTCTACTCTGCACTCTGAAGCTCCACTCTGAAGCTCCACTCTGAAGCTCCACTCTGCAGCTCCACTCTGCACTCTGAAGCTCCACTCTGAAGCTCCACTCTGTACTCTGAAGCTCCACTCTGAAGCTCCACTCTGCACTCTGAAGCTCCACTCTGAAGCTCCACTCTGCACTCTGAAGCTCCACTCTGAAGCTCCACTCTGCACTCTGAAGCTCCACTCTGAAGCTCCACTCTGCACTCTGAAGCTCCACTCTGAATCTGCACTCTGAAGCTCGACTCTGAAGCTCCACTCTGAAGCTCCACTCTGCACTCTGAAGCTCCACTCTGAATCTGCACTCTGAAGCTCCACTCTGAATCTGCACTCTGAAGCGCCACTCTGCACTCTGAAGCTCCACTCTGAATCTGCACTCTGAAGCTCCACTCTAAAGCTCCACTCTGAAGCTCCACTCTGAAGCTCCACTCTGAAGCTCCACTCTGAAGCTCCACTCTGAAGCTGCACTCTGAAGCTCCACTCTGAAGCTCCACTCTGCACTCTGAAGCTCCACTCTGAAGCTCCACTCTGAAGCTCCACTCTGAAGCTCCACTCTGAAGCTCCACTCTGAAGCTCTACTCTGAAGCTCTACTCTGCACTCTGAAGCTCCACTCTGAAGCTCCACTCTGAAGCTCCACTCTGAAGCTCCACTCTGCACTCTGAAGCTCCACTCTGAAGCTCCACTCTGCACTCTGAAGCTCCACTCTGAAGCTCCACTTTGAAGCTCCACTCTGAAGCTCCACTCTGAAGCTCCACTCTGAAGCTCCACTCTGAAGCTCCACTCTGCACTCTGAAGCTCCACTCTGAAGCTCCACTCTGAATCTGCACTCTGAAGCTCCACTCTGCACTCTGAAGCTCCACTCTGAAGCTCCACTCGGAAGCTCCACTCTGAAGCTCCACTCTGAAGCTCCACTCGGAAGCTCCACTCTGAAGCTCCACTCGGAAGCTCCACTCTGAAGCTCCACTCTGAAGCTCCACTCTGAAGCTCCACTCTGCACTCTGAAGCTCCACTCTGAATCTGCACTCTGAAGCTCCACTCTGAATCTGCACTCTGAAGCTCCACTCTGCACTCTGAAGCTCCACTCTGAAGCTCCACTCTGAAGCTCCACTCTGAAGCTCCACTCTGAAGCTCCACTCTGCACTCTAAAGCTCCACTCTGAAGTTCCACTCTGAAGCTCCACTCTGAAGCTCCACTCTGAAGCTCCACTCTGAAGCTCCACTCTGCACTCTGAAGCTCCACTCTGAAGCTCCACTCTGAAGCTCCACTCTGAAGCTCCACTCTGAAGCTCCACTCTGAAGCTCTACTCTGCACTCTGAAGCTCCACTCTGAAGCTCCACTCTGAAGCTCCACTCTGAAGCTCCACTCTGAAGCTTCACTCTGCACTCTGAAGCTCCACTCTGAAGCTCCACTCTGAAGCTCCACTCTGAAGCTCCACTCTGAAGCTCCACTCTGAAGCTCCACTCTAAAGCTCCACTCTGAAGCTCCACTCTGCACTCCGAAGCTCCACTCTGAATCTGCACTCTGAAGCTCCACTCTAAATCTGCACTCTGAAGCTCCACTCTGCACTCTGAAGCTCCACTCTGAAGCTCCACTCTGAATCTGCACTCTGAAGCTCCACTCTGAAGCTCCACTCTGAAGCTCCACTCTGAAGCTCCACTCTGAAGCTGCACTCTGAAGCTGCACTCTGAAGCTGCACTCTGAAGCTCCACTCTGAAGCTCCACTCTGAAGCTCCACTCTGAAGCTCCACTCTGAAGCTCCACTCTGAAGCTCCACTCTGAAGCTCTACTCTGAAGCTTCACTCTGAAGCTCTACTCTAAAGCTCTACTCTGCACTCTGAAGCTCCACTCTGAAGCTCCACTCTGAAGCTCCACTCTGAAGCTCCACTCTGAAGCTCCACTCTGCACTCTGAAGCTCCACTCTGAAGCTCCACTCTGAAGCTCCACTTTGAAGCTCCACTCTGAAGCTCCACTCTGAAGCTCCACTCTGAAGCTCCACTCTGCACTCTGAAGCTCCACTCTGAAGCTCCACTCTGAATCTGCACTCTGAAGCTCCACTCTGCACTCTGAAGCTCCACTCTGAAGCTCCACTCGGAAGCTCCACTCGGAAGCTCCACTCTGAAGCTCCACTCTGCACTCTGAAGCTCCACTCTGAAGCTCCACTCTGAAGCTCCACTTTGAAGCTCCACTCTGAAGCTCCACTCTGAAGCTCCACTCTGAAGCTCCACTCTGAAGCTCCACTCTGCACTCTGAAGCTCCACTCTAAAGCTCCACTCTGCACTCTGAAGCTCCACTCTGAAGCTCCACTCTGCACTCTGAAGCTCCACTCTGAAGCTCCACTCTGCACTCTGAAGCTCCACTCTGAAGCTCCACTCTGCACTCTGAAGCTCCACTCTGAAGCTCCACTTTGAAGCTCCACTCTGAAGCTCCACTCTGCACTCTGAAGCTCCACTCTGAAGCTCAACTCTGAAGCTCCACTCTGAAGCTCCACTCTGCACTCTGAAGCTCCACTCTGAAGCTCCGCTCTGAAGCTCCGCTCTGAAGCTCCACTCTGAAGCTCCACTCTGAAGCTCCTCTCTGCACTCTGAAGCTCCATCTGAAGCTCCACTCTGCACTCTGAAGCTCCACTCTGAAGCTCCACTCTGCACTCTGAAGCTCCACTCTGAATCTGCACTCTGAAGCTCCACTCTGAAGCTCCACTCTGAAGCTCCACTCTGAAGCTCCACTCTGAAGCTCCACTCTGCACTCTGAATCTGCACTCTGAAGCTCCTCTCTGCACTCTGAAGCTCCACTCTGAAGCTCCACTCTGCACTCTGAATCTGCACTCTGAAGCTCCACTCTGCACTCTGAAGCTCCACTCTGAATCTGCACTCTGAGGCTCCACTCTGAAGCTCCACTCTGAAGCTCCACTCTGAAGCTCCACTCTGAAGCTCCACTCTGAAGCTCCACTCTGCACTCTGAAGCTCCACTTTGAAGCTCCACTCTGCACTCTGAAGCTCCACTCTGAAGCTCCACTCTGAAGCTCCACTCGGAAGCTCCACTCGGAAGCTCCACTCGGAAGCTCCACTCGGAAGCTCCACTCTGAAGCTCCACTCTGAAGCTCCACTCTGCACTCTGAAGCTCCACTCTGAAGCTCCACTCTGAAGCTCCACTCTGCACTCTGAAGCTCCACTCTGAAGCTCCACTCTGAAGCTCCACTCTGAAGCTCCACTCTGCACTCTGAAGCTCCACTCTGAAGCTCCACTCTGAAGCTCCACTCTGCACTCTGAAGCTCCACTCTGAAGCTCCACTCTGAAGCTCCACTCTGCACTCTGAAGCTCCACTCTGAAGCTCCACTCTGAAGCTCCACTCTGCACTCTGAAGCTCCACTCTGAAGCTCCACTCTGAAGCTCCACTCTGAAGCTCCACTCTGAAGCTCCACTCTGCACTCTGAAGCTCCACTCTGAAGCTCCACTCTGAAGCTCCACTCTGAAGCTCCACTCTGCACTCTGAAGCTCCACTCTGAATCTCCACTCTGAAGCTCCACTCTGAAGCTCCACTCTGAAGCTCCACTCTGAAGCTCCACTCTGAATTTCCACTCTGAAGCTCCACTCTGAAGCTCCACTCTGCACTCTGAAGCTCCACTCTGAAGCTCCACTCTGAAGCTCCACTCTGCACTCTGAAGCTCCACTCTGAAGCTCCACTCTGCACTCTGAAGCTCCACTCTGAAGCTCCACTCTGAAGCTCCACTCTGAAGCTCCACTCTGAAGCTCCACTCTGCACTGTGAAGCTCCACTCTGAAGCTCCACTCTGCACTCTGAAGCTCCACTCTGAAGCTCCACTCTGAAGCTCCACTCTGAAGCTCCACTCTGAAGCTCCACTCTGCACTCTGAAGCTCCACTCTGAAGCTCCACTCTGCACTCTGAAGCTCCACTCTGAAGCTCCACTCTGAATCTGCACTCTGAAGCTCCACTCGGAAGCTCCACTCTGAAGCTCCACTCTGAAGCTCCACTCTGAAGCTCCACTCTGCACTCTGAAGCTCCACTCTGAAGCTCCACTCTGAAGCTCCACTCTGCACTCTGAAGCTCCACTCTGAAGCTCCACTCTGAAGCTCCACTCTGCACTCTGAAGCTCCACTCTGAAGCTCCACTCTGAAGCTCCACTCTGCACTCGGAAGCTCCACTCTGAAGCTCCACTCTGAAGCTCCACTCTGAAGCTCCACTCTGCACTCTGAAGCTCCACTCTGAAGCTCCACTCTGAAGCTCCACTCTGAAGCTCCACTCTGCACTCTGAAGCTCCACTTTGAAGCTCCACTCTGAAGCTCCACTCTGAAGCTCCACTCTGAAGCTCCACTCTGAATTTCCACTCTGAAGCTCCACTCTGAAGCTCCACTCTGCACTCTGAAGCTCCACTCTGAAGCTCCACTCTGCACTCTGAAGCTCCACTCTGAAGCTCCACTCTGCACTCTGAAGCTCCACTCTGAAGCTCCACTCTGAAGCTCCACTCTGAAGCTCCACTCTGAAGCTCCTCTCTGCACTGTGAAGCTCCACTCTGAAGCTCCACTCTGCACTCTGAAGCTCCACTCTGAAGCTCCACTCTGAAGCTCCACTCTGAAGCTCCACTCTGAAGCTCCACTCTGCACTCTGAAGCTCCACTCTGAAGCTCCACTCTGCACTCTGAAGCTCCACTCTGAAGCTCCACTCTGAAGCTCCACTCTGAAGCTCCACTCTGAATCTGCACTCTGAAGCTCCACTCTGAATCTGCACTCTGAAGCTCCACTCTGCACTCTGAAGCTCCACTCTGAATCTCCACTCTGAAGCTCCACTCTGAAGCTCCACTCTGAAGCTCCACTCTGAAGCTCCACTCTGAAGCTCCACTCTGCACTCTGAAGCTCCACTCTGAAGCTCCACTCTGAAGCTCCACTCTGAAGCTCCACTCTGCACTCTGAAGCTCCACTCTGAAGCTCCACTCTGAAGCTCCACTCTGAAGCTCCACTCTGAAGCTCCACTCTGCACTCTGAAGCTCCACTCTGAAGCTCCACTCTGAAGCTCCACTCTGCACTCTGAAGCTCCACTCTGAAGCTCCACTCTGAAGCTCCACTCTGAAGCTCCACTCTGCACTCTGAAGCTCCACTCTGAAGCTCCACTCTGAAGCTCCACTCTGCACTCTGAAGCTCCACTCTGAAGCTCCACTCTGAAGCTCCACTCTGCACTCTGAAGCTCCACTCTGAAGCTCCACTCTGCACTCTGCACTCTGCACTCTGCACTCTGGAATCTGAATCTCCACTCTGCACTCTGAATCTCCACTCTGCACTCTGCACACGCAATTTTGGGTGGGCGACAGGTAAAACACCAAGGCTGTCTAACCTTGATTCCACCTCATATCTCTTTCATGAACCACCATACATGTCCTGCCCATTTATTTCACTCATGCATGGGTTTTTTTAATCCCTGCTTTCTCCCTTTGTCAGCGTTTTACCGTCATTTTCTTTATCAGTCTTCACCCCGTTTCTCTCTCTTATTTTGGATGGAGGCTGGTGTTAAAACAATAATAAGTGCGGGTTTTCAAATACGAGCGCTGGTGGACCCCTGCAACCAGCTCAGCTGCTCAAAGTAAGCACGGTATAATCTTCATGCCTCCTACTTTCCCTGCAGCCAACCATCTCCTCGGATGATGGGCTGCCGGCGATACCTCCCTGCAGCTTGGTTTGACCTTCATGCCCTTTCCCGGCGGGTGCCCTCAATCCCGGACCAGATTCGGGGGCGTTCCCGAGAAGAGGCTTTCGGCTGACGTAGCCAAAAGCCAAAGAATCTCGGGAACGCCCCCGTGTCTCCTCCGGCATTGACGGACAGGACCCTCGTCCAATGGCTAGGCTCCATTTATGGAGCCAGCCAATGAATGACGAGGGCCGACCCAAACCCACACTACAGTTCTCATTAGGTTTTTGCCTGCGCAAAAAAGATGCGCAGAGCGCATCTTTTCGCGAGGCAAAACCTAAAAATAATGTTGCTTGAATTTGAAATCCTTAGAAAAAAACAGAAGACAAGAAGCAGTTGGCAAAACAGGAACAGTTTCTTTCATTAAACATTATGGCCTGGAGAACAGGCACAAGGGGTGGTTACTACTTCAATTTATAATCGGTATATGTCCTTCTTTTATACAAAACAAGACAGGTTATAAATGTTTCGGCTTACCATATATAGTGAGGAATGTTAGTTCCTGCCTACAAAGTCATAAATTAATGGTCAAATGGTTTCTACAGGGGGTTCTCAACCTCGTATGGACACAGTGTGGCCAGTGGATAATCCACTGGCTAATCCAGTTGTCTGGGATGGGGAGCATGTGATAACTAGGTGGGCTATGTCCTGAATGGCTATGTGTTCCTAACCCATGTGGCATCCTACTTTTCATGATGTTTTTGGAGAAAGCATGCCCCCTCCGGCCATGTGTGCTTTATTGGGGCAATCTCCCCTGTAATGGCACTACACCTATCTGTGGAATTGGTCAAGAGTTTCCTGCCAGAGTGTTTGCCTGCCAGCTATGTACCCTCCCACCTGTGACCTATCAATCAGTACTCCCGAGGCTGGGTCTCAGGGCCTGGTTGACTACATGAATGTTTTCATAGATGAATGTATTGATTTCCATATTAACATTCCCCCTTCTAGTTGATTTTCTAATTACACTAACTCATGCATTTGCACGGTAACTTTATTTGGGGGTGATGTTTCTCATTATCGCTTTTTACTATGACTACCTTTCTAATTACTTGCATTCCACCCAGTTTGATGTCTTCATTTTTACAAAAAGTGATTCCCAATTCTATAACTCTGAATATGAATAGAAACACAATATGTAACTGGCAATGGTGATTTACATACACCAGATATCCATCGTGAAGGGCAGGAAAAGCAACTTGAAAAACACTTTTGCTTAGGGTACCTCTCTCTACAAACCTGCTCATTTGTAGATTGTGCAGTGCGTGAATAGCAAGCGTCAGTGTTCCACTGTCCATGTCATTCCCTGGGAGCAGGTGGCTCTGATTTTGGCAATGAGCCCTCCCTCCATTGCTGTCAATACGTTCAGTACATATGGTGCTGCATTACCAGGAGGCGGATTGCTCACATTTCTTCCTTGATATGATTGAGGCAGAGGTCAGTGCTGCTCACCATTTTGAGCATTTCCCATTGGGTCCTTTGTAGCCAGCGAGCGTTAGCTTTTGTCTACAGGGCAAAGAAGTGTATTGACTCCCCTCCACCCCCCTTCTTTGACCAGTCTAATTTCTTCTGGACTGTCTTTGAACTGTGGCAGCTGCTCTCCTTTCATGAGCTTGTTACAGCAAGGTGTTTTATTTTTAACAGGTGCTGGTACAAGTCTGTTAGCTCTTCTCTAGGGATAATCGATGTCGGGTGTGCATGGTGACCAAGAAATACAGTCCTCTGCTTCTGGGAACCAGCTGCATTACCAATATTAATCCATCAACCTGGAGGTTCCCCTTCGCATATTTGAAATATATAATATCAGGTCAGCAGTTGGCCTTAGTGCCCATCGGAAGCGTTTCTTTTTCTTCTCTGAAACATAAGGAATACGGTGCAAGTTTCCCTACAATTAGGGGTTGCCCTTTCCCCTCTAACCAAGTGTATCCACGCACCTCTGTGTCCCAAATTTCCTGACATGGAGAAGTCGTACTTTCATAAAACCCTCCCCCATGCAATCATTCCCTTTTGTATCCCTGAGTGAAATGGCCTAGCAAAGGAATTCCATGTTGGGAGACCACTTGTTATTTAAGAAGACCACCCAGGATACACTAAGAGCCACTCCTATTCCGCAGATGGATGATGGAGGAAACTTATTTGTGCATTTATTTGAGCGTCTTGTTACCTCCAAATATCTCTTCTACTGGAAATATTGGGCCATGTGATATCTTCCCCTATGGTACCCTTCCTATACATCCTATCCAGCTCAGTGTGGATGTCAGTGTGTTCAGTGAGGATTTACAGTGCTGTTGGGTCAGTGTTTCATTGTGTTACGTTTACAACTCTCCTGTGTGGTTCTACCTTGCTGGGTTGGATCTACGCTCTTATTCTGCATAGGTAGAGGTGAATAAGGCATTTTGCTTTCTCAGGTGCTACTTCTTGGGACAAGTAAGGCCTATCTGCGCTAACAACATGTGAAATCAATAAGCAGACATAACATGACCTGGCTAATGCTTGAGAGCTGACAGCGGTCATCTGCCTGTACCATGTATTATGCAAAAGGCTACTATGAAGTTCTTATGGAATGCTGGTGTTCTCCTTTGTGTAATTGTATGCAACATATGAGAGGCCCCTACGAAGGCGCTGCAGTTACCCTTTACTGAATCTCTTTTGACTCAGCAGTTCCTCTGTATCACTCAAGTGTAGGACTACCCATAGTAAGCAATTCGTACATAACCATATAAACACACATACCTTTTGTCACAATACAGTAGTTCTAGGTTTGAATCCCCTGGGATTCATTTGTGTTCCTCGAGTGGCTGTGTTCCTTCTTACCAGTTTAAAAAAAGTTTACAGTTTTCATATCGGGAGTGACATCACCACAGAAGAGCTTGACTGCACGTTGGAACAGTGCACCCACACAAGTGTTAAGCAGAAACCCCGCTCCGGCAACCTGATTATTTCCTCCTTCCATTGGCAGTGGTTCGAAAATGTACATTTTTCCTTTGGATTATGGGGGTTGATGACTGTTACCTGTTTTTGAAAGAACTTTGTTGATTGTTAATTTAGCTAATTACATGCTCCGTTCTCAATGATTTTGGGGGACCTGTATTTTACCAGAGGGGTGGGATTTTTTCAACCAACTTGTCGCAATGTAGTGAGGTACTGGATGGTGAACCTTGCTGGATAAGTCTTTTGGGGAGTAAGGGTGATCACTATAACAGCATTTATGAGACAGTCCTTGTTTATATAAGCCGTTAAGCCCCAAATTATCCTACTCCAGACCACTTCAGACAATGTTGTTCTGTGTGATCATATCAGTGTTTGATATCTTGGGGAAGTGGTCTCATAAGTACAGAGAAGGACAGAATTGTGGCTTTAGCAGGAGTTCTATGGGTGTCACTAATTTTACTAAAGGTGCCACGCCCAGTGCGTGCATAAAAATGCGGTTGTTGTGCGGCCCCTTCCCAAGTTTATTTACCTGGTGGGTGCAACCTGTTTTTGATATTACAATCAGTTGCACCTGTTATGAGTTGTGTATTTCAGACCTTGTGTGATTGCTATATGTGTGTGAAAATGTGCGAATGGAGGGTTTGTTTCCGTTTGGTGATGTTGGTGCTTGCTACATGCCCCATTAACATGTGTTTAGACTTGTGCATCTCCCTGTTCCCAGCATGTGGTGTGCAACAGGCTGTGGCCATTACTTTCCCATCGAGGAAAGTCTTTTTCACTTTGTGCTGCACTAATTTTGCTGTGTCAAATGAGGTCTGCTCTTGTTTCTCTTTATCCTTCTCTTGCTTTTTCCTATGGTAGTCAGCCATATGAGCTGGTGGCTCCCACCCGGGTTTGGTATCTAAACCAACTGTACTGTCTAGTCCCTTCTGTATCTCAGTGGGAAACCCTTTCTTCAATAGATTACAGAAAATGTAACTTGTGGGCCAATATCAGTCCATGGTTGTCAGGTTTCTTGTCCCCATCGTTCTCTCATTCTATGTAGGAAATTAGTTATACTTTCCTTTAGTTCCATGGTCTCTGCCATTAGCCCTCCTACATCTTGGCAGTCAGGGAATATTTCTCTTAAGGCAGTCCAGATCCAGTGCCTGTGTATATTAAACATGACCCATCTTGTTGGGTATTTGTTAGCATGATTGCTGGAATTTGAGCTTGGGTGAATACTGTGTTGGTCTGCTCCCAAAGAAGGCTGCTTAGCAGACTCTTACTCTCTCTTGGTTGATACCTGTGGTGTTTTTCTCCAAGCATGTAATCCAGTTCGCTACCCCATCCAGCAATGATGGTAACTTTGTTCTCAACCCCACTTTATCCATCTGGGCCCATGACACATATACAGTCCCTGTCACATCCTTCTGCAGTAGCAGGCATGCTCTCATTCTCAGTGACTCCATGGGTTTTTCCTCAAATTAAGGGTCCCATCTTGTAAGGCATTTCTGCATGTAGAGGAAGTCCCAACTGGGCTTTCCTCCTTCATGTCTGATTCAGTCCTCCACTACTGCCAGGTCCTCTGGCTCAAACAATCCTACCCTCAGCCAAGACCTATCATATTGGTCTCTCTCCTCAATACAATCGGCTAATAGTTTGCAAAATACGTACGCAAAAGTCGTGCCATCCTTTTTGGCTATTAGCTCCCTCAGCAGTATTGACTCCAGGTGGGAGTGCTGTGGGTCAGTGGTGCATGGAAGGGCAGAGTGGGGAGTAGTAAATTCCAGCATAAGGCTAAAAAGAGGTAAGTACATAAATAAATAAATAAAACAAATTACATTGCGCACGCTGCAACGCCAAACGGAATTTTGAACCTTTCAAAGATGGCCTATAGTTCTAACACTGTTTTTCTTTTGTCACTCGTCTGTCCTGCATATTTAGTCATTGTATGTGTTTTAGTGTGTTTATTTATATTTGTGTCAAATGTTCCCTCATTAGGCTGGGGAAATATATGTGCCTTTGTGTGTAAATGCCACTCTTGGTAAAACCTATTAATTCTCTTTACATCTTTGGGGAACCTAGTTTCCATGTGCTTCAATATAGAATACATTGAATTTTAGTAATGTGCATAAATACAATTCAAATGATGTTTTGTCTGTTGATTTGTCTAATAATAGGGGCAATCATATGTGGTGCACTCTTGCAAATTATGTACCAGGAGCTCAGTGCTTACAATCTTTAAATCAAACAATTTGAAAAAGCATTTCAATAAAAACAATAGGCAATTTGTATTTTGAGGGTAAAACAAAGGAGATTTATCTGAACTTCCCGCCTATCATCCCTGAGCCTCATGAGAAGCCTATAGCCCCTTCTCCTCGTATTTACTCTCCCATTTGTCTCTGTAGTTTTAAGGTAATCTCCACTGAAATCACCTCTGACCTTCTAAGTCTGTGAAGTCTGGCTCTCCTCCTACAGATGTCTGACCTCCTATAGTCCTGTCGAATCTTGCTTCTGAACTAGCACCACAAATCTGCTCCCTAATAATCTATCAATCACTTCTGGGAAAGGGCTCTTAGACTGGAAGGCGGCCTTGATCAGGCCCATTCAAAAAAAGAACAACTCTGTTCCTACTGATTTGGCTAACTAGACCCCTTCACAGTACCCAGACAGCCTTGCTTGCGGTCACTGACCATATAAAATATTCGATTGACGCTAATGTCCTGACAATATTGATTTTATTAGATACTAGCTTACCCGTCGCGCGTTGCTGCGATCTCAGAGGAAAGGAAATTCAAGGAAACTCGTTATGATAACATTCAATTTACATGGTGTCATTTTTATTGAAACTTAGTCATTTTAATATGGAAAACATTTCAAAGTGTGGCTTAAGCAGTGCGTAGTCAATCGGCTTCCAATCTTGGTTCTGGTTGCTCTCCCGTTTCATTCGAGCGGGCCTGAGCAGTGCCTAATTGATCGGTTTCCAATCTTGATTCTCCTTGCTTGTTCGTTTAAGAAGAACGGGTTTGAGCAGTTTGTATTCGAACAGCTTCTAATCTTGCTTCACGTTGCTCGTCTGTGTCTGAAGCTCATAATGCCTTTTTCTTTCGTGCTTCAGATGTAGATCGACCAATCAATTTCCGTTTGGGGGGCATAACTGTCGACGGTGCTCGCAAATTCGCTGACAATTTCACTATTTTAAAGATTATGAGGGCCCTGGGGGGCCGATATTTTGAAAATAAATTTGCCAGAAACCTTTGCGGGAGTGTACTCAACAACTTCCCAAAGTTTCATGGCGATCGGATGAATGGTGTGGTAATGCATAACGGACAAACAGACATACATTTGTTTTTATATATGTAGATGTCAGCGGCATTTGATACAGTATATCAACCCCGACTTCTCGACAGACTCCATGATCTAGGGATTCAAGGAATGGCCCTTAAATGGTTAGCGGATTTCTTGTCACAAAGATCCCAAACAATCATCCTCGGCCACAATATGTCCAGAACGATGCCACTGACCTATGGAGTTTCCCAGGACTTTGAGACTTACGCTTTTTACTATTTACACATGGCCCCCCCGGATGTTCTGGATTTGATATTATCTCATACGTTGATGATACCCAGCTACTTTTCTCTTTTGGATGTAACCTGTCCAATTCTAAAGCCCTGTTCTCCTCGGGGATGACGGCCTCACCTACCTGGATGTTGGATAACCAACTGAAACTCAACCCTTCAAAAACAGAAATTATGCTATTCAGACAAGCCCAATTTCTTTGGGCTCCGGAATGGTGTCCAGCTGAGCTGGACCCAGCCCTTCCCCCAAGTTGACAGTGAAAAAAACTTGGTGTCCGCTTTGTCTGCAACCTTCCTCTGCGCTCAACCACAGCCACTCTTGTGCAGTCCCTTACATTGTCTGCCGGTGAAAAAAAGACTTGTTTTTAAATTATGTTGCCTAACCCACTGTGCCTTGCACGGTCTTCTTTTCTCGCTGCTAAGATTCTGCCCTACACTCCAGTGAGACTCCTCAGATCAAGTTACAAAGCTCTGCTTAAAGTCCCCAGGCATAAGAAGGTCAGGGCTGGCTGCAGATTATTCTTGTTCCTTGCCACTCATCTGTGGAATAATCTGCTCACACAGCTTAGTCTCTGTGAAAACTATTTTCCCTTTAGGAAGGCACTTAAGATTCACCTATTCTAGTCAACTCACAGCCTGTCCTCTGCCCTTGTCTTGCGGCGAGATAGCCCTTCGGGGCTGATTCGAGAATGCAATAAATTAAAATAACATTACATAACAATAGGAATGCATATGTCGTCTAACCACATAGGTCAAATATGTGATATGTTAAAATAGTATCTTCACGATCTCAGCTTTTTCACAGTATACCATTTTCAATAAACAATCAATGAAATATCATCACATACAATAAAACAATTGAATAATGGTTGCCAGAAAAACATTACTTTTTCAAAATGAGTATGTTCTCATCACAAATTATCCTCTTGGCCACCCACAAGTTATGCCCAGTTTCCTCCGTCCAATTTTTTCCCTATATCCGAATTCTACCCTTGAACATCCAAGATCAAGCACCTCGCACACTCCTTCCAGATACTGTGGGTGTTCAGAAACCTCTTTCACACTGGGAAAACTTTGTGCTAAAAAACGTGAGACTTAGATGTCAACTTCCCCCAATCAGGATAGCTATGTCACAAGAATCAGCGTCCTGGGAGTCATCAAGGGCTATATTCACCCTAACTAGTGTCAGCTATTGAACAAAGATGACTTCCAGAAGAACGAATCAGAAGCATCCTTTAAGACTGATTCATGTTGGACATATAAAATAGCAAAAAACACAGTTGATGGACAGAATGCAGAACAATGTCTTACATTCACCCCAGTACAAAGATCTGGGCCTAAATCCATCGTTTTTTTGCACTCCACACCACCCTAGGTCAGACACTGGCTATATGCAAATCAGCCTTGACCCTGTGCCTCAAGCTATGGAGTCAAGTGGAGTCAAGCTATCCAGGCTGAAGAAGGCTGATAGCCAGAAACCGGTCCTTGGATGCTTGATTCCGGTCTAGGAAAGACATGGCTTAGTAGTTCGGGCTGGACTGTTCCAATGCGGTACAGGGTCAAAGCTGATTTGCATATAGCCATTGTCTGACCTAGGGTGGTGTGGAGTGCAAAAAAAACAATGGATTTAGGCCCAGATCTTTGTTTTGGGGTGCATGTAAGACATTGTTCTGCATTCTGTCCATCAACTGTGTTTTTTGCAGTTTTCACCCCGAGTGGGCTGGGTATGCTCAGACGTGAGTCCCAGGCTCTCCACATCACTGGAGTCAAGCTATCCAGGCTGAAGAAGGCTGATAGCCAGAAACCGGTCCTTGGATGCTTGATTCCGGTCTAGGAAAGACAAGGCTTGATAGTTCGGGCTGGACTGTTCCCATGAGGCACAGGGTCAAGGTGATTTGCATATAGCAATTGTCTGACCTAGGGTGGTGTGGAGTGCAAAAAAACGATGGATTTAGGCCCAGATCTTTGTACTGGGGTGAACGTAAGACATTGTTCTGCATTCTGTCCATCAACTGTGTTTTTTGCAATTTTCAACCCGAGTGGGCTGGGTATGCTCAGAAGTGAGTCCCATGGTCTCCACATCACTGGAGTCAATCTATCGAGGCTGAAGAAGGCTGATAGCCAGAAACCGGTCCTTGGATGCTTGATTCCGGTCTAGGAAAGACATGGCTTGGTAGTTCGGGCTGGACTGTTCCCATGAGACACAGGGTCAAGGCTGATTTACATATAGCCATTGTCTGACCTAGGGTGGTGTGGAGTGCAAAAAAACGATGGATTTAGGCCCAGATCTTTGTACTGGGGTGAATGTAAGACATTGTTCTGCATTCTGTCCATCAACTGTGTTTTTTGCAATGTTCACCCCGAGTGGGCTGGGTATGCTCAGACATGAGTCCCAGGCTCTCCACATCACTGGAGTCAAGCTATCCAGGCTGAAGAAGGCTGATAGCCAGAAACCGGTCCTTGGATGCTTGATTCCGGTCTAGGAAAGACATGGCTTGGTAGTTCGGGCTGGACTGCTCCCATGAGGCACAGGGTCAAGGCTGATTTGCATATAGCCATTGTCTGACCTAGGGTGGTCTGGAGTGCAAAAAAATGATGGATTTAGGGCCAGATCTTTGTACTGGGTTGAATGTAAGACATTGTTCTGCATTCTGTCCATCAACTGTTTTTTTTGGACATATAAAATAGGCATCATGCTAGACCCTGTCAATGGCAGGGTGCTCAGGTTATCTTTTTACACTTCTCCCTAGTTTACTACATGCCAAATTCTTTGGACTTTGTTTTAAGTTTGGATGTACGCTCTTATCCTCTGTGACCACTGCTTAAGGACAGTTGTACACCCCAGGGATTCAGCAGAACTTCAATCAATTCAATTGTCTGCCCACCTTTCTAGGTCCATCCGAGAAGTGTCTCCTTCCTTCGATTGCAGTAAGGTACAAGGTCCAAAACAGCAGCAGGCACTTTAAAAAAACTCTGGGGAGCTGGGGGGTGAAGTCTGTTGTCCCTGAGACTTCAGCAGGAGGCAAGCTCTTTTTCAAGCCCTTGGAGATCCTTCACAAGTTCAAAGTAAAGTACACAAAGTTCCTTTCTCCTTCCTTTGGCAGTAAGGTAACCTCTGCAGGTCAATCCCCCAAGCAGCACTTCAGCTTTGGAATAGTCTCTCCTCAGTTTCCTCTACTCAGTAAAGGTCCAACGTGATCTAATTTCATGGGATCAGGGTCCCAATATTTATACCCCAACATCCTTTGTTCTGGTGGGGAGAGGGGCCTTCGCCCAGTCCAAACCAGTTCTGAAGCACTCTGTTTACCAGACTTCTCCTTTCCTTTCACAGTGCAGGGTAGGCAGATCAGACGCCCCGCAGGAGGTGGAGCCAGCATTGTGGATGACAAGTACAGTCCTGGAGCACTTTGTTTACAGGACTCCTTCTCTTCTTTCATTGTGCAAGCAGAGACATCAGCCGCTCCCAGGAGGTGGAGCCAGCAAGGCAGGCACAGCCATATTCAAGGTTCAGGTGCAACTCCTCCCTCCCATCTGTATGCAGATCTCTCTATTTACCACTGGGCTGAATCATCCTGTCTCTTGGAATCCCCCAGCCTTGTCACTCACAAAACCAGACAAAGGAATACACAACCTTGCAGAGGCAGTCTTGAAAGTTTATGCAAGCAAATACCTACTTTCTAAAAGTGGTATTTACAAACACAGAATGCTAAAACCAACTTCACTAAAAGATGTATTTTATCACTCTGAGTTAAGGCATACTAAACTTGAATTTCTACCATGTTCTCTAAGTCAGTTAGAAATATAAAATGTAATTCTAACAGCCCACTCTGGCCAATGGAGAACAGGTAGCCTTGCAATAGTGAAAAACGAAAAGGGCTGTAATTCACTATTAGGACATGCCACACTCATCAGGGCTTGTCCTACCTTATACTTACAATGCACCCTGCCCTTCGGCCTACCATAGGGGTGACTGATATGAAGAAAAGGGAAGGTTTAGGGACTGGCAAGTGGGTGCACTTGCCCAGGCAGTGAGACAGTACCAGGCTGGACACAGGCTCTGCAATGGCAGGCCTTAGACATATTTTACAAGGCTGCTTCTGTGGGTGGCACAACCAGTGCTGCAGGCCTACCAGCAGCATTTGGATTTACACACCCTGGGCACTCAGTGCACTAGACTAGGGTCTGACAAGTAAACCAATGAGCCAAACATGGAACCACTGATTAATACATCGATTTACAATAGGGAGCACTTGCACTGTGGCACTGGACAGTAGTGGCACAGTGCACAAAGCATCTAACACCAGCAAAAACACATGAGGCAATAGCAAAAAATGGACGGGAGACCCACACCAATGGTGCCAGGTCTAAAAGAAGTGGTCAGCTGGACTATTCAGGAAGATGGGCGTCTTGTATCCGTTGTGTCCCTGTAGCCTAACAGGGGGCTAGCAAGCTAGCACTTGGACTTAGGCCCAGATCTCTGTCCTCGGGTGAATGTATGACATAGTTCTGCATTCTGTCCATCAATTGTTCTTTTTGCATTTGTCTCCCCGAGTGGGACGGGTATGCCCAGACATGAGCTCCATGCTCTCAATGCTACTGGAGTCAAGCTATTCTCGCTGATGAGGGTTGCAACCCCAAAACCAGTACTAGGATGCTTGTTTCCAATCCAGGGAGGACCTGGCCTGGTAGTTTGTGCTGGTCTGTTCCCATCGGGTGCAGGGTTAAGACTAATATACATATGACTGGGTTCAAATGGAATGGCAAGGGGAGAAAAACATCTATGGACTTAGGACCAGATCTCTGTACTGGGGTGAATCTATGACATTGTTCTACATTCTGTCCATCAATTGTTCATTTCCAGCTTAGTTTCTCTACACATGTTGCACTAGGTGCCGTTCTCTTTCTGAAGTCATAAAGGGTTTCAACAGGAGCAGTTTCTCTTCTGTTTTCCTTAGGTGCAATAGTGTGTCCATGGGTGCCACTTTTATGCCTGGCCTTAGCTTGTGGATGGGGCTGACAACCTAACCAATAAGGGAAAGTTTGCTAGGGCCAGTCGTACCCACTTACATATTTTCCTGGCAGTTTGCCGCTGAAAAATCACACAGTGCCCTGCTCTTTCAAAATCCAACATGGCTGAATCTTTCTTTCCTAGATATAGTATCTAGGGAAATGAAGAAGTCTCACTGCAAAACCAGTTCGTGGACAAGCTTTCCCTCCACGGGGATTGGTGTCACTTGGCCAAAAAGAGTGGAAGGTCTGGGTGTGAGTTACTTCTGCCTATAAGGCCCTTTTATTCCCCTTCCTGAGAGCAATTCACACCTTCCAGTGGGCTGCCAGGTGACAGTTGGAGATTATCTCTAAAAAGGAAATTAGATGCTTTTAAGAGGAAAAATCCAACTTTACTGTCAGATCCTTGAACCACAATTCTGGCTATTCCCAAACTGTAGTTATAAATTATAATGTGTTATGATGTAACCTAATGCTTTTCTTTGCCAGAGAGAAAAACTACGTTGGAGATTTGCCACTAGCAGAGCATGTAATATTTGGTACATATGTCCTACTTTTCAAATACTATGCACCCGTATTTAAATACCATAATGAGAGCTTTTATTTGAGAAGAGTTTTAAAAATTAAAAAGGAAGGTTTAGTCCTGGTAAAGGGTTTATTTTGCCTGGTCAAATTTGAAGTTTTAAATCTGCATACTGCATGGACAGGCCTGAAGACATGATTTGGATTGTCACTTCAGTGGTGGCACAATTGTAATAAGATCACAATCACAAGGTGTAGTCAAGGTCTTAAGAAATTAATGTATTTGGCAGCTGACAATAAGCAGGCAGGCTTAATTTAAGAGAAAGGTGTGTAAAGCATTATAAAACACCAATACTCTAAACAAATAAGACTCAATAAAAAATCAACACCAATTTATAAAAATGAGTTAAATTCTCATGATTAAAATTACAACAACTCAACACCAATGTAGGGAACCAGGGATATGAATATTTAAAGATTATAAGTCATACTAGTGCTTAGAAGCAAATAGCAATCAAAGGGTTAAAAATACTCACGCTGGAATGGGGACAAAATTCAGCATTCAGGCCACCCACAATGTAACACCTTTACACTTACTTCCAGAAGTGTTTCTTGATGCAGGAAAGTGGTCCACAGCACTAGTCAAGGGTTCAGATACTCTGGTTTGCCTCTTGAGATCTGGGAGAATAACTCCTGCAATGCACCTGGTCAACCTACGGAGCTTTTAAAAAAAATTTCCCCGAACTTCTGGACTTTCTTCCTGCATTTTTACTTGTGCTTTTAAAGTGTCATAAACATCAATCCAAGGGCATCCATTGCCCACAATGCACCTAGCCAAATCCTTAAAGGTCTACTGGACAAACTCCAGATGGGTTCTTCTTGTGGAGATGATACAGGTCGAGCTCCTTAAACCTGTTGCTGTCAGGGAGTCCACTCCTTTCCCTTTCACAGCAAGGCAAAGTCCTTAGGGCTGTAGATCCAAGTGTGCAACAGGTGCGGTCATTCCGAGTGTAACCCTTTGGGTGCATGCCAAGGTTCCAGCAGGGCAATCCTCTTTCTTCTTTAGTGTTAAGCAGGGAACGCTAGTTGCTTTTTTGCACCTGTTGCTCTCAGGGAGTCCCTCCTTAATCTATTTTAAATACGGAAAGCCCTTAGGGCTGTAGTTCCAAAGTGTGCAGCAGGTGCAGTCCTACTAGTGCAGAACTCTTGGGGTGCATCTCATGGGTCCCATTTAGGCGGTCCTTCTTCTCTTGAATATTCCAGGCTGGCATCTGGGTTACTTGGTAACACTCACATGTTTGATCACAGTTCATGGGAGACAAGCAGGGGGGCACTAGTGACCAATGGGGAGCAGAGTGCCACCCACACGTATGACCACTTCCTCAAAAGTGTGGCATATTCTTGACGCAAAAAAGCACCATTCTTCTAAAATCCAAAATGGAGTAACTCTCCCCTGATGTTTAGAGCTGGCTAGTCCATCCCACTGGCATGGCTAAGTTTCCCCAACGCTGCTAATCGAAGTACAGGGGCTTCTGTCTGGCTGGAGGGCGTAGAATGTGGGGGTGAGCCTGTGCTGCCCTAAACTGTAATTTCCTCATTGAAGACCATTTGGCACTCCATCCCCATCCCGCCTTTTGCTCTGCAGCTTGCAGTTCTCCTCTCACAGGAAATCCTATGCCTCTAGTCAGGCCAAATCACATCGCATGAAGACAGCTTGGCTCAGCCTGGAAGAGGCTGAGCAATCAAAGAAGAGCTGCTGGAAGGCTGTTTTTTTGGCTTACAGAATTTGAATAAAAGAAGTATAACAAATAAGAAAAAATCCTCTCTAATAATCTCTATGTCACAAAAACAGCATTGAACTGTGCTAAATGTTTTTCTATCTTCTGAAAGTTGCCTCTCGATTCTTGTGTATATGTTGAATTATGAAAGGCTAATATTGGTGGCTAGCCTTTAGAGGTGGGAATATTTAGTGACCGACCAGCTAAATCAGTGAATTAAAACAATCAACACATGTAGTGGTGCATCAAACAGTGCCCCTTGCTACTGATAGTTGTTCAGAAGCTAAGCAACAGAGAAGAGAGAGATGGCAAGTTGACATAGGATGTAAAATATGAGCAGCTGCAGATTAACAGCGATTAGAATTACTCAGAATCATGAATTCTTCCCAAATGAAGAAGGGACATTTAACCTGATGGTCGGTTGAACTAGGGGAAAACAAAACTAGCTGATGCACTTGTGGGTCCACTGAGAGCTATATATAGAAACAATAAAAACAGAAAGCATTCTCTTTATTTAAAATGCATATACTTCTTAAACCGACTAAACTAAGTCACATCTCTTGAATGGGATCCTGGGTAAATGTAGTACTAAAAAGGACAAATTCTGTTGTTGATGAGTGTTTTCGGATGACATAAAAATAGGAAATAGTTCAAAAGTGAAAGCGAAAATATAGCTATAAAAATACTACAGTGTAAGGTGATATGTAAGGAAATATATATGGGTCAAACCTAGCATAAATTGGCAGGACAGAGGTGGAACAGAAGAAAGCAGGGTAGATCAATACTCATGCGAGGGTGTCAGTAAGGGATGCCAACATGAGAAGTGAGCCGAAGGAAATTGCATATGACATGTAAGTCTGCAAGACCAACTCATTATTCAAAGGTAGGTACATTGTGGATCATCAACTAGGGTAACAAAAGCGATTGCTATTTATAGCATTTCCAAAACGCCGACTCTGGCTATGTCTCTATCTCATCCTGTCTTTGACATTCATTCATTTTATGACACATCAAACAATTAATTCCCCAGGATATACATTTTGACTCACCATACCATCATGTCTCCCATCACTCCTTCTAGGGCATCTGCCATCCAGTGCTACTATCTACTTTCTGATCCAGTAAATGTGCGTACTTTCATTTTGTCTGCCCTGCCACACATGTTGTGGACAAGGAAGACACCCAGCTAGTGGTCTCCCTTGTGCAGAAGATTGGCCTCCACCACTGCCCAATTTAACAACGTGCTTGGAACAGGTCAAGAGCTGGATGATGAAG
This sequence comes from Lissotriton vulgaris, assembly GCF_964263255.1. NCBI lineage: Eukaryota > Metazoa > Chordata > Amphibia > Caudata > Salamandridae > Lissotriton > Lissotriton vulgaris. The sequence goes on along the minus strand of NC_141688.1, from coordinate 167,376,889 downwards.
TCCTGTTTGAAGCTCAACAACAATAAAACAGAGCTTATGCTCCTGGGAACGGCAGCCCCCTCCACCCTGGAGCTGCTGTGGCCTTTGAGCATTGGTACAGCTCCCACTCCCAGAGATAACATCAAAAGTCTGGGGGTATGGTTAGACAAATCATTGACCTTGAATACACAGGCTACCAAGGTGGCGGCAACCTGCTTTGGTCTCCTTAGGATGATAAAAAAGATTCTTACACTCCTTCCTTTTGAGGCCAGGCAGATAGTCATACAGGGCCTTATTCAATCTCGCCCTGATTTCAATAATGCCTTATACCTCGGGGTGCCAGAGTACAGCTTGCAAAAACTTCTAAGAACCCAAAACTGTGCAGCTCGAGCATTGCTTGGAATTTCACGTAGAACCCCAATAAAGCCTGGGTTAAGAGCTCTGCACTGGCTCCCCATTAGGGAGAGAGTTAAGTTCAAATCTATGTGTATCGCTCACCAGGCTTTTTGGAAATTGGGTCCAGAAATTAGCCATTCCTTGATCTCACTCTATCTACCCAACAAAACTGTCCTTCCATCATCTGCGTCCCTGGCCAAGGTTCCCAGAATTCAGAGAGCTAGAGCAGGAGGTTGATCTTTTTCTTATAACGCCTCTAAGTTATGGAATACTCTCCCCTTGCATCTGAGAACTAATCCCAATCTGCTGAGCTTTCGCAAACAGCTCAAGACCTTTCTTTTTGATTAATTAGATCCTTGTTCTCTTCTTCTTTAAGGCACCATTTTAGTCTTAGCACCTGGACGACTCAAGGCAGCTGTAGCGCTTGATAAAATACTTTTTCATTGCATTTCATTTCATGTTGTTCCCTCTTCTCCAATGTATTTTTCCATCTCTGATTCTGTGCCTTCATATTTTGGAGTACATTGTTGTCAATTGGCACTCGTGTAATTCAGCTCATACATCTCTGAAATGGGAGTTTATTTTTCTGTGGCCAGATGGTTCCCTTATAAACTTAAGTGACCAGCACATAACAAGCATCCAATATACATAAAATAGTATGCTTTTAGACATGACCACAACCAGTTTATAGTATTCTATTAAAATGTTTGGGGATATGGTGTTGCCAACTCTTTAATATTAAGTATAACTTATACATTTTTATAAATTGGAATGTCTTGCATCGACTAAACGTTTGTTGTTTGGGGGAAATAAAGAGCAGGTAAATACAAAACACATTGGATTAAATAGGCATGGATGAGATAGGTTGAGGTTAGGGTTTCTACATGAATCGATATTACCAGCTGTTCCTTGTTCCATTCCTGGGCATTCCTTTGTTCGTACATTTTAGCTAATCTTCGGCTGAAGAAAATCAAGAAAACTAAACCAAATTACGTTAAGTTGTGGACTACAAAATGGTGTCCTTGATAACATGGAGTCATCGGGTGTCCATTGGGGAATGCAAAGTGCTTCTGTTGTTTTATTGGAGGGTGATGCAATATATACTCAGGGGCATATTTAGATGGGGATTGCACCACCAGAATTTCCCTTTTTCTGATGTTCCAGTGGCGCAGTGGCCTGTGCGATATTTACAAAGTGGCGTTAAGCCACACTTTGCGTACATATGATTCCCTTTCACCGAGATATCTGCATGAAAGGGGTGTTCCATGGGTGTTGCTCTGTGTTGTCCAATGCAACACCCATTGCATTTTGATGCTGCCCCAAATTTACAAGGATATGTAAATCTGAAGCAGTGCCCAAAACTAACACCATTACAAAGTAGGCAATAGATTTGTGCACTTGGGTGAAATACTTGTATATCTCCTTGTTTTTGCTCTTTTTATGTGTTCTTTATTCTACAGCACACATAGAAAGAGCAAATCAACTTTAAAGAGTGTTTATGTGCATGAAGGTGTCCCTTCCTGCACATAAACAATCATTCCCTGCAACACAGACACCCTTGCTCCATAGTACAAGGGTACCTGTGCTGCAGGAATGATTCCCTGCAATGCAGGCACCATGCACTATAATGCAAGGGTGTCTCTGTTGCAGGAAATTATCCCTGCAACGCAGGCACCCTTACAATATAGCGCAAGGGTATTTTTTTGGCGCTTGGCAGTATTTTTAGTACCTGTCCAAGGGGAAACACAGGGGTGCGCCGTATTCCTGTAAATACGGTGCATCCCTGCCTTTTCTAATTGATGCAGAAAAAGAACCAGAGGATGTGCCCATGATCCAGCATATTTGTATTGTCATTTCCTACCTCCCTCCTGCTGCGGCAGACATGTTGCCACTATTCACTTTCTCTAATTCCAACTTTCCCTTTAAACACTGTTGCTCTTTTTTGTCCGGTAGACCCTTTTTGACACTTGCGTGGCAGTCATATATTGGATGTCCCCAAACAATTTCAAAGGCTGAATGAATCATCTTTGTTACAATAAACAGCAGCATCAGTGTTCACCGAACTACTAGGGAGGCAAGCAGTGCTTACTAGATACATCTGGAAGACCCTTAGGTGGCTCTTCTTTATTGACATGTGTGTGAAATTCACTTGAAATAGTTCTCTGGACTATGGGTAAGTCCCAAAAAAGCAGAGAACCATTGATACACAAAAACTAAAAATATGTTCAAGAAAGTATCTAATTTAGAGGTTGGAGAATTACTGTTTTTAGAAGCGAGAGCCACATCCAATGCCATTATAGATAACATCTGTTTGCCAACTGACATGTTGTCTTACAGGCCGACATTCTTTTGATCAACCGCCTGAGGCCATGACAGAAGATATTCCTTACTGTGACTCACAATGCATCACATGGTGTTACCACACAGTAAAAATGTTCCAAACATGGTGGGAGAAAACACACATTTGAGGACACTGAGGGGTCTACTTACAAGCCGGTTTGTGTTGCGTTTACACCACACAATGTGGTTCAGGAGCGACACAAACCTTAAGTGAGATTTAAGAAGGCACGCAAGGCTACTTTATGGGGCCTTGAGTGACTCCATAAATATGGAGTAAAGCACCCCAGCGCAAATCACTGCATTGCCTTACTTTGCCCTGGGAAGTTATTCCATGGGAGATGCGTGGGTATTCCCACGCAACTCCCATGGATTTTGAGGCATTTCCAGATTTACCAGAACTGGTAAACTTGGGAAAGCGCCAAAAAGATACACCTTCCCAGGCAAGGCTAAACGAGGAGAAATATCCTTATTTCTCCTCATTTCTTCCTCTTTCTATGTGTGCTGCATCCTACAGCACACAGAGATATTGGAATATGCCTTTAAGGATTGTTTTTGTGGAGGAAGGTGTCCCGTCAGCACAAGGGAAAAGGCAGAAATATAGAATATTGCCTTAAATATGGTGCATTCCTGCCCTTCCACTGTTACAAAGTGCAGCACAGCAAGGCGACTTGCTGCACTGGGTGACATTCTTGTTAATAGGCCCCTGAGTTTTTGTTTGCTATAAACAAACCCTAATTGAAGCATTTCTAAAATCATTATCGGTGAGTTGTTGTATTTTTTAGCAATGCTTCTAGATTTGATTCTGGTTCTAGATTTAGCTTGGGCTGGAACTGTTGGATCTGTAAACATTTTTGCATAATCCCCTCTATTTCTTGTGACTAATGCTGCTGATCTCTTTTCAATTGTAATCTGATAAAAAAGACCCCAGGCAATGTGCTCTGGTCCCAAAAATAATCTTGAAATTGGTTATACCCCTTTTAGAATAGGTTACTTACCTTTCAATCCCTGTATATGGTACAAAGTGTACCCAAGGCCTGTAAGTTAAATGTGACTGTTGGATTGAACCACTATTGCGCCACCCACAACACTGGCAGAACAAACCTGACTGCAGGCCTACCATTATAGTCTGTCTGTCAACTGCTCAAAATAAACCCTTTTGACAGCCCTAAATCTCTGTTTTAAAAATGAATGCCAGCTCTAAATAGGCTTTACTTCTCATAGGGCAGGGAGCATGGTATATAAAAGTAAGACATGTAAACATTTAGGGGCATATTTAAAAAATAATTGTGCCACCCTTGTGCCTAGCAATGGGGCTCAAGGGCAACCCCACTACTAAGTAATATTTGTCTAGCCACACAATACCACCTTGTGTGGCTTGATAATTCTAGAGTAAAGCAGTGCAGTGCAAATTGCTGTGATACATGGTTAGAGCTTGGGTGTTCCGACGCATCCACCCATGAATTTCGGTGATTTCTAAGATTTACCAACACTGGTAGGTCTGGGAATGTGACAAAATGCGATGCCACCCAGGTGAGGCGTAACAAGGAGATATAGCTTTATGTCTCCTTGTTACGTCCTCTTTCTATTTTTGCTGCATTCTGCAGTACACATAGAAAGAGTAAAATGCCTCAGGGGATTGATTTTGCGCAGGAAGGTGTCTTTTCCTGTACACAAACAATCCTGCTTACAACGCAGGCACCATTACACCATGGTACCAGAGTGCCTCTATTGGCTCTAAGCAGCACATTGTGTGACAGTGCTGGGAAAAGACAGGAATGCCCTGTCTAATGATAGATACAGCACATTCCTGCTATTTCCCTGTAAAGCAGCACTGCGCAGCAAGGTGACTTACTGTGGTGCATGTTTTTTTAAATAAATATGCCCTTGAAGAGAGGTGTGGCTCACTGGTTAGAGGCGGCAGACCCGGAGGCTGAGAACGGCCCGGGACCAGGGTTCGATTCCCGACGCGGCAGGGTCGAGGACCAGGGTCAGCGGACTGATAATTCTCGCCTCGGTGCCCACTTTGGGCAGTGATCACACTCGGTAACTCTGGGCATTAAGCTTGCCTCATCTCTACAACGGCCCCCCACAGACGCCGGGGATGCCTGGCTTCACCTTGGAGATACCCAGCATGGGACCATCTCACAGGGAAAGCCAGGACGGGTTCCCCAGCGGTCATTCGCGCCAGGATACTCCGGTAGTAATTGAGCGCGCTACAAAACACCTTACATTACATTACATTACATTACATTTGAATGTTAAACTTGTTGTTCAGTGAAAAAGTCCTAAAAGCTATTTTATACTGTAGCAAGGTTCCACAGTAAAACAGTGGATTACATTCTTACATTTAATAATGGTAATTTTGGTTAGGAAACAGACATATAATTCAAGGACGCTTTTTAATAGACATTCAAAATATAATTTAATGGAAAAATCTAATTTTAATAACAATTAAAACAAAACATACGTTTAGAAAGTGCCCTTTCCCTGTCTAAAGCCTTTGGATGTTCATTTGTATGAGCTTCAACTGCCCCCTTGATGAAGGTGAAAGCTTCACACAGAGCTAGAAAAAAGACTCACCTGTGGAGAGGTGTTTCAGTTCCTCTGAATAACTGCAATCCTGCCCTCTCACTGAGGAATGTTATATTTAACCTTGACAGGGAACTTCTTTGTTCCCCCAATCCTGTCCGGAAGGCACAAGTCTCACTGGGTGAAGAGATACCCCAAGAACTGGTTTGAAGTGACCACAGTGGGTGGGTTGCTCATTCACCTGGCCACACCTCTGGGGTGGGCACACAAGCTCTGCACAGAGGGAGAAGTGTACTGGCATCTTTGCTTGAATCAGGGGGGAGAATTGTCGGATTGTGTGCAGTTGGGCACAGAGAAACTGGTACAAAGGTGGGTACGGTGACCCGTAAGGAACCCTAGGAACATTTTCCATATTGGCCAGGGAGGCCAATGAGTCACCCACACACACAATCTAGTGTCAGGCATAGATGTGGCTTCCCTAGGCACACAACTCAGAATAATACTGGTCCTAGTTGAATATGGAAGAAGAACTGTGACCTTTGATGAGACCTGATAGACTGAATCTGCTCCCACTTGACCCCAAGACAATGAAGTGAACTTCAAACTTCAGTTGGCTGACCTCTTAAGCTAAAAGAAAACATCTAGCCGCAAGAAGCCTTTTCTCTGAAGACCTCAGCTAACCAAATCCTAATGGCATGCACGGGACCCTACTGGTGGCGTCTAGTGGACTAAGTTTTGGCTCCGAGTGTTGCTCCTGAGATCCTGGGACCCTTGGCTGCTACAAAATGCACTTCTCCTAAAAAGTCTGAATAAACCTGAGACTTTGAATCTTTATGACTCTAAAATCCTCCCGTGGACAAACCTGCCAGGTCAATACTATGCGCGTGCACTACCGATAAGCCAAGGATTCAGGTTGCACCCACTCTGTGGTTTTCCACAGCCGCAAATCTGTTTCAGTTTTACATCGCTCAGAAGGTATACAGCTTCACTGAGTCATATTTAGCTCCTGTTTGCACCCATGTCACAGTGGAGAAATTTAACAAAACTCCAAACATAGGACTGTTCTCCAAGAAAAGGTGCCAAAAGTATCTGGCTGGCAAGGGACCTTCCTTGGGCATAAATTTTGAATGTATCCACTCTGAGCCTTCCCACTAAAAGTCAAAGGATGCATCGGGAGCTAATCTCTTACATGGCTTTCCAGCCATGTGAGAAGTACTCCACATGACTTCTCAGCCACAAAGGGCTGCCTTACTCAACTGAGGATTTTTTACTTCCATTTTTGAAAGTAAGGCAACAGGTAAAACTTCTGACCAGATTGAACCTGGCTTCCTTATCCAACCTGCAATTAATTGCAGTCAGTCCTAAATTGTGTCCAGGTCCCAGTAAAGAGCAACCAGATGACTGCTGTTGGTGCTTAACTGTTTTTGCCACTATTTGTATTCAAAACGTTAATGATTTATATCTCTGAGTCCCCTTAATGGAATGTATTCATTTTCGTGTCATTGTTCTGACTCTCTATTTTTTAAAATATGAAAGTTGTACAAGATAATGGCATCATGACTTGTGGATTCACTCAAACTAATCCAGTTTCTCACAGTGCACAATTATTTATTTTGCCAGAAAAGCTTTGCAGGATAAATCAAACCAGGACCAACAAATATTAATGTTGCTATTGAGCCTCATTTTTGGATGACAGGAAATGCTGTGGGTAGGATGAAATACAACATAACCTCTGTTCAGAATTGGGCTCCTGGTTGGCAGATGTATGCACCCTGGCCCAGCACAAGTAAGTGAGTTACTCACTAAATGATCACCTGTGCTCACCTTCTGGATGTCAGGCTTCTCTAAAGAGGAAATGTGTAAAGTGTGTGTGTATACACCCACACAGTAATACAGCAAAAAAAACACAAAAATACACCACACCAGTTTCAAATAAAAGATTATTTTATTCTAAGCAAACCAATACCAAAATGCCAAACATCCAAGAAGAATAGTATTAATGTTGAAAGAATAAGAGACAAATAGCACTTTCAAGTAAAAAGTGCTTTGGGGTTACTGTAGATTGCGCTGAATCAGGACAACAGCTTAGGCTGCCGGGACTGAGTTCAGGTCGTTTAAAGGACCAACACTGGGCCCGCTGAGCAAAGCACCTTAATCCTTTTCCGGAACAAAATACAGTAGTGGTGAGGTGTCAGATCTGTGGACAATACACCAAGTCAGGAATGCAGGGTTCATACTCCGAGTTAATCCATGCTGGTGCCAATGTGTTGTGATGCGTTGATCCCATTTCATGCATGTACATGCCTTTTTGTCAAGTGCAAATTAATTATAGAAATGGAAAGGAGCGACCACTCGGTCCCCCCGAACGTATGGTCGGGTGCCCCGATCCCCCCAGGAAACCATTTTGGGCGGGAGGCGTGTCTCGGCTGGTATGCCCGAAGTGGCGTGGCCGGGGCGCGCCTTTTCCCGCCCAAGAGGGGTTGTCCTAGACACCTACACCGTTGGACACACCCCGTAGGCGGTTGGAGGAGGGTCCACGCCCTCTCGAGGAAGAATAAAAGGAGCAACAATCCAAGGAAGCATCCTCTTGTTCCCGTGCTTGGAAGCTGCACCCCCTCGTTGCACGTGAGCCCGAGACGGAACAAGGAGCCAATTTTGAGAACGTGTAATTTTGTGTTTCTCTTTCAGTGAGTCCGAAGCTTTGGATCCAGGACCTCGAATCAAATAGCTGTGAACGATGCCTGGCAAGAAGGTCGGAAAGAAGGTTGGGACCGAACAAATGCTTCGCATGCTGGTGAAGGACATGGCGAACATGAAGAAGCAGATGGCGGCAATGAATGGCACGGGTAGACCGAAGAAAGTCATCGGACCAGCATTGCCCGGAGTAGTCCCTGCTGGGAGAGGTAAAAGGGCCAGGAATAGGGCGGCAGGAGGGGAGGCCCCGGTGCCCGAGTCCCCTCCAGCGAGCCCGGTCAGTCCGGTGGAGGCCCCAGTTCCGATCCCGAACGCGGGACAGCCGATCCCTGTGGTCGTTACACCTGTTAGCGAGGGGGATATGCCTCCCGAACTGGCCGCCCAGTTGGCGACATGGTTGGGCAAAAACAATGAGAGTGGTGGGGCATCAGGGGACACGGCCGAAGAGGCCAGGTTAATAATGAAGCAGTTGCGGCAATCGAGAGATGCTGCGAAGGCACCTTGTCCTCTTGTTCCCCCGCAGGTTCCCTCGGAAAAGCCGGCGGCGAGCGTTGGAACGGCAGCAACAACAGATACAGCTACCGGTTCGGGTAAGCAGCCGCTGCCAATTGCGGGGATGGGATCGTTACCCTCAAGGAGGGAAAGGGTGGTGCAGCATATCCCGATGGATGTGAAGGAAAGGATATGGGCTGATAAATATGTGAATATGTTTTCTCTGTTGACCGATCACTACGAGATAGAGCACGTTAAAAATCAGAAGGAGTTGTTACATCCGAGTGTATGGCGTGCAAAAATGGCGTGTTTCAGAGTAGATGAAACAATCTCTAATTGGGCCAGGGCCTTTGGAATGTTCACTGCAATCATGGGGGAACGTAGGCCTGAACTGTTGTCGGAATTAGCCTGTTATCAAACACGTATTATGGAATTTTATGAATCTTACGAAGGCAATCAATGGATGTGTTATGATAACAAATTTCGTAAGGCCAAGGAGCACGAATCATCCCTGACGTGGGATTGTTTCGACTCCATTTCATGGCAGAAACAGGGTATGCCGAGCACGGCGAAGTCGTCTTCTTTTGGCGGGAATGGGACAGAGCCTTCCCGCCATTATTCGGCGGCGCCCTTTCGGGCAGGCGCCAACGGGGATCAGCACACAAAGAATAATGGGAACTCAGGTAAAAAAGGGGTCTGTTGGAGCTTTAACAGAGGCAAATGCACTAGGCCACAAGGGACATGCAAGTTCAGGCATGAGTGTGCGGGGTGCGGACAGTCTTCACACCCCGAGAGTTTGTGCAGAGCCAAGAATGGTGAGACAGGAGGTAGAGGAGGAGCCAAACAGGTGTAACATCGACCGAGGGGCACCGTTACCTACTCCCGTTGACATCATGGCATTGATCCCTTGGCTGAACGAGTACCCTGATCATGTCTCCGCTGGGGTGTTGCGAGATGGTTTCTCATATGGTTTCCACATCCCGGCGGGGGATTTTCGGGGGGAAGCACAGTGTAAAAATCAACTATCTGTCCAACAAAATACGGCGGTGGTACAGGCAAAGATTGCAAAGGAGGTGACCCGAGGTCGGGTTGCGGGACCGTATGTGAATCCGCCTGTTGTTAATTTTGTTTGTTCACCGTTGGGAGTAGTCCCCAAGAAGGACCCAGGTGAGTTTTGATTAATCCATAATTTCTCGGCTCCTAGGGGTCTTTCGGTGAACGATGCGATTGACCCGGGAGTTTGTTCGGTGCGGTACGCATCCTTTGATGAGGCCGTCGCCATGTTGAATCGCCTGGGGCCCGGGGCGCTGATGGCTAAATCAGATATCGAGTCAGCGTTCCGGTTGCTCCCGGTACACCCACACGATCAGCGTCTCTTAGGTTTTGTGTTTCAAGGACGCTACTACATGGATAAATGTATGCCGATGGGTTGCTCCATCTCTTGTGCGTATTTTGAGAAGTTCAGTACTTTTTTGCAGTGGGCATTCACCAGAGCCACGGGCTTTACGCAGGTTATGCATTACCTTGATGATTTTCTGTTTCTGGGGGCAGCTGGGGACACGGAATGTGCACAGACTTTGAGGGAATTTTGTAATCTCATGAAACGTTTTGGCGTGCCACTGGCACCAGGCAAGACGGTAGGGCCATCTACTTCACTTGAGTTTCTGGGAATTGAGCTCGATTCTGTAGAGGGGTGCTTCTGTTTGCCCAAGGAGAAGGTAATGAAATTTAAAGCCTCACTTGAAATGTGCCTCGGCGAGAAAAAAGTAACTCTCCATCAGTTGCAGCAAGCTGTGGGTCAGCTTAACTTTGCCCTTAGAGTGATACCGATAGCACGCCCCTTTTCCCGCTCTATCGCACAAGCCATGGTGGGCCTCAAGGAAGGGCACCACCGCACACGACTGTCAGCAGAGGTTCACCAGGACATGTGCATATGGCTGGCATTTCTGGCGGATTTCAACGGTTGCGTTGTGTGGAACAAACCGCCAGCCTCCTCCGAAGAGCTGGGGTTGTGGACCGACTCGGCAGGGAGTGTGGGTTTTGGCGCCATCTTTGGTAATCAATGGTCGGCACGAACATGGCCGGCGTGGTGGCACGATAGTAGGCTCACAGGTAACATTGGGTTTCTTGAGCTGTTCCCCATTCTGGTGGCATTGAAAACATGGCCAGAAGGCTTTCGTGATCGCACGGTGGTGTTCTGGTCTGATAATATGACCGTTGTTGAATGTATCAATAATCAGGCAGCACGCTGCAAATGGATTTTGAGATTACTGAAAGAAATTGTCCTGCTATGTATGAAACTAAACGTCCACTTTAGGGCAAGACACGTGCCTAGGGTACTGAACCAGGCGGCTGATGCGCTCTCTCGTTCCCACATGCAGGCCTTCCGGGGTTTTCTGCCCTCAGCGGACTTAGTGGCGGCACCATTTCCCGAAGCTCTCTGGTCTCTCGGTGCCCCGGATTACAAAACCTCGTGGGAGAGAGTCTAGCACCCAGGACAAGGAAGGCATATGACGGGGCGTTCCGTTCCTATTGGGAATTTTTGGGTTCAGCTAGGGGGGAGCATTGGGGGCAGGAAGAGTATGTCCTGAAATTTCTGGTATCACTACATCAGGCAGGCCGATCACTGGCAACAGCTAATAGGCACAGGGCCGCCATTGCCTTCATGGCGCAGGCTCATGGCATCCAGGACCCCACATCGTCCTTTCTCGTAAGGAAGGCTCTGCGTGGGTGGCAACGCCTTGAGGGTCGTAGAGTGGATGAGAGGCACCCGATAGGTCTAGAAAGGTTGTCCCTGTTAATGTCCGTACTCCCTGCGACATGTTCATCTCAATCAGAGACAGTGCTGTTCCGGGCCGCTTTTGCATTAGCATTCCATGGGGCGATGCGGGTAAGCGAACTGGTAGCAAGGAATAAGCAGGATACGGGGGGAGGTCTGTGTCAAGAACACATTCAGATAAGGGGTGACACAATGATAGTCACAATGGCTAGGTCCAAGACCGATCAGGGAGCCATCGGGGACAGTGTGGTAATCCAGCAGATCCCGGGGTCTCCCATGTGCCCGGTAAAATGCGTGAAGGAGTATTTAGCGCAGAGGGCGGCATCATGGGGGGGGAGCTTGCTGAGGCACACCGACGCCACCCCACTGACTAGATTTCAGTTTCAGCGGGTGTTAACAATGACAATCGCGGCAGTGGGCTTGGACCCGAGCGATTTTGGGACCCATTCCTTCCGGATAGGGGCTGCTACAGAGGCTACAGCCAGGGGTCTGAGTGTTGAAAAGGTGAAACAGTTGGGGCGTTGGTCCTCAAATTGTTATAAAAGGTATGTGCGATTGCACATGTTGTGAAGCTAATGTCATGCACTCACGCTGCTTGTCTTCTGTTTGGTTTTCAGTTTCGCGAGCAGGCTTTGCGGGGCGGACTGTGCAGTTGACCCGACACCTGGGGACCAGCGGTCAAAGATCACCGGCTGAGGGAAGAGTGGTGTGGGTCGTTGGCCACTCATACGTGAGGCGCGCCGCGGACGTATTCAAAGCAGGTGACATGACTCACGTGGCTGGGGAATACGGGTACAGGGTGACCTTCCACGGAAGGGGCGGGCTCTGTATTGACCAGTTTCAAGGTTTTATGGAAGGACTGTTAGGGCGGACAAGGTCACCGCCGTCTGTAATCATAGTGCATCTTGGGGGCAATGATTTGGTGACCATTGGTCGACGAGTACTGCTCGAGATAATCTTATCCTCAGTAAGTTGGTTGGCAAGAAGGGTTCCGGGGTGCACGATTGCATGGTCACACATGATTCCTCGGAAGGTGTGGCGGGGGGCCCTCTCTGTGTCAGCATTGAATCAATCGGTAAAGAAGGTTAATAACAAACTGGGTAGGTTGTTTCGTACAAGAAATTTGCATTGTGTTCCACATGGATGTATCAGGGGGGACCATATGTATCTGGAAGACGGAGTCCACTTGTCCCGGGAGGGAAATGTCTTACTCATAGGTGACTTCATAGCTTGGTTAATAAGTTTGTGTAGCCATGACCTTTAGTAGGAGTTTTGTGGGGGGTCCGGATAGCCGGTCAACTATCCGGCCTGTGGCGGTAAGGTCATGATCGGTGAGCAGTAATTGGAAGATCCCTAGAGGTGGGGGCGCCACCCATTATGGATGGGAGCGCCCGGGGGGAGGCGGCCATTGGCCCCTCACACGGGGAGGCGGTACCCTCTAAGGATGGGGCCGCCGAAAGGGAAGGCGGTCAAGGCCCCTCCCTGGGAAGGAGGGGCTACGGGCCCCTCCTGGGAATATCCCGGGGCCAGGACATCCGCGACGGCGGATGTGGTAAGCAGTGTGGCGTGTGTGGGGGGTCTACGCTACCTTCTAGACACCTCACACGAGTCCTCGGACGACCACCAAGATGGCGTCGAGTAAATATGGGGCCCCCGTTAAGACAAGGGAAATTGGAAGTTGGCACAGAGGTACAGTCCTCTGTGCGCCCGCCCCTCACAAGTAAGGGGGGGAGATCTGGTATTAGGGATCTGACACCGGTTACGACCTTGCCGTTGGCCCGTAATGTTAGGATGTACAATTTGAATTGTGAGAAATGCATTTACAGGATGTTTTAGAATCGGCTAGGAGAACCTTTGTATTAGAGAAATGTTAAGGTTAGCCAATAAACATCGTAATGTGTAAATGAAATTGTACATGATATGAAACTGTTATTTTAATGTTTTAATTTTGTTTCATATTTTAATAAATACGGCCGGGAGGGTAACTCCCTCCCGCCTTCCAAAAGCTCAAGAATTGTTTCGGTCTTCCCATTCTTGGGGATCGTGTTGGGAGGGGGTGATGGGTATCCCGGCCATATGGAAAGGGGCGACCACTCGGTCCCCCCGAACGTATGGTCGGGTGCCCCGATCCCCCCGGGAAACCATTTTGGGCGGGAGGCGTGTCTCGGCTGGTATGCCCGAAGTGGCGTAGCCGGGGCGCGCCTTTTCCCGCCCAAGAGGGGTTGTCCTAGACACCTACACCGTTGGACACGCCCCGTAGGCGGTTGGAGGAGGGTCCTCGCCCTCCCGAGGAAGAATAAAAGGAGCAACAATCCAAGGAAGCATCCTCTTGTTCCCGTGCTTGGAAGCTGCACCCCCTCGTTGCACGTGAGCCCGAGACGGAACAAGGAGCCAATTTTGACCCACCCACCAGCCCCTGATGACAGCGATTTGTATTGCAATAAAGTGGATTAACGAGGATTTTATCTCTTTTCAGGTTGTTTCAAATAAAGTTTGGATTGTTTTTTGATGTGACAATAAAAGGGTTACTGTTTTTAGGCGAAGTATGGCAGCTGAATTGAAAGAGCAGCGATTGCATAGTTTGAAGTTTATATTAAAATGTCCATTATAACTGTTTATTTCCGCCTCATTAGATTAAAAAACTGTCGTATTTATTTTTTGGTCGGGCGGTAGGGTCATGATCGGTGAGCAGTAATTGGAAGATCCCTAGAGGTGGGGGCGCCACCCATTATGGATGGGAGCGCCCGGGGGGAGGCGGCCATTGGCCCCTCACACGGGGAGGCGGTACCCTCTAAGGATGGGGCCGCCGAAAGGGAAGGCGGTCAAGGCCCCTCCCTGGGGAGGAGGGGCTACGGGCCCCTCCTGGGAATTTCCCGGGGCTAGGACATCCGCGACGGCGGATGTGGTAAGCAGTGTGGGGTGGGAGGGGGGTCTACGCTACCTTCTAGACACCTCACACGAGTCCTCGGACGACCACCAAGATGGCGTCGAGTAAATATGGGGCCCCCGTTAAGACAAGGGAAATTGGAAGTTGGCACAGAGGTACAGTCCTCTGTGCGCCCGCCCCTCACAAGTAAGGGGGGAGATCTGGTATTAGGGATCTGACACCGGTTACGACCTTGCCGTTGGCCCGTAATGTTAGGATGTACAATTTGAATTGTGAGAAATGCATTTACAGGATGTTTTAGAATCGGCTAGGAGAACCTTTGTATTAGAGAAATGTTAAGGTTAGCCAATAAACATCGTAATGTGTAAATGAAATTGTACATGATCTGAAACTGTTATTTTAATGTTTTAATTTTGTTTCATATTTTAATAAATATGGCCGGGAGGGTAACTCCCTCCCGCCTTCTAAAAGCTCAAGAATTGTTTCGGTCTTCCCATTCTTGGGGATCGTGTTGGGAGGGGGTGATGGGTATCCCGGCCATATGATCACAAAGACCTAATGTAAAAATAAAATTAAATTAAATAAAAGCAGGGCAATCCACAGTCTGGTTAATCACCTAGGCCAAGTGTGGTCTGTACAAGTCTATTTCTGATCAAAACATCTGGGTGTGATGGAATGAGTTATTGGTTAAATTTGCGCACCGAAAAGGTAGTGAATGACCATGCTGGGTTAGTGCGTCGTTTGTGCATAAACGCTAGTTATGGCCTCAATAACAAGATCCTAGTTACCTGCTCACGCTGTAATGTGGTTCGTACAAAGTACTCGTGAGGGATTGTTAATCAAGTGGTATCTGTGAAAGTTTACAGAGGTTTTAGCCATACCAGCAATTGTGCATACAAACACTAACGCGTCTTGAATACCAAGTAAAACTCAGCTGTCTACCGGTGAGAAAACTTTCGAGGTCGTTAAAATGCATAGCAACTCTCAAGGAGGAAAACGTATTGTTTTATTTTATTTTATTTTTACATTAAGTCTTTGTGATCATTTCTATAATTGTATTGCACTTGACAAAAGCATGCACATGCATGAAATTTGTACTTCCTTTAATACATGAGGCTATTACAGTGAAGGAATGTTTTTAAACAACTGACAGTTGATTATGTTTGTTATAGATTTTCCCCTGAAGAAGAGTGTAGTGTATCACCCGAAATGCATTGGGAATCAAAGTAAGTATGCACAATGAAATTGATGGCTTGTTTTCATCTTGCATCTTTGAATAAAAAAGAAGCATCACACATTGTTGGATAACAGAAACATTCATTCATTTATTTATTTATTATCATGATTGTCAATACATGTGTAGAATATGATTTAGTTGACAATTAGTTGATTAACTGCTACACATTGTTATACTGTTGAATTTAATTAAGTAGAAGAGTAAGCACTCTCGAATGAGTGCAGCAGTGTAGTGCTAACCTTGTCCTAGACACAACGTCATAGGTGGTTTTTCTTTCTGAATTGGTGGCAAGGTAGTACCACCTCAAGGTCAGCACACCAACTAGTTTTGCACTTGAATAGTTTGTTTCATAGAAGTGAAGGGAACAAATTGAGTGCACTACAGCTGTTAGACATTGAGCTTCCTGAAGAGGCATTTTCAGATCTGCAATCTAAAAACCAACTTCACTAAAAGATGTGTTTTTAAATTGTGAGTCCACTGACACCAAATTTGTTTTTCCTATATTTTCCCAATTGGAAGCTTCAGTTATAAAATGTTACAATGCAGCCCCAATGTTCTCCTATGGGAGGAATAGGTCTCACAGTAGTCAGGACCAGGACGTGTAAAAATTAAAAGTACATGTCATACCGTTTAAGTACACTGCACCCTGTCTATGAGCTGTCCAGAGCCTCCTTAGGGGTGACTTATGTGTAGTAAAAAGGAAGTACGGTTCCTTGCAACAGGGGCGACTCCTCCACTAAGACGGAGGAGCGTCGCCCCACTGTTCTCAGAGCAGGAAGAAGGAAACATAAAATGATAAAACTTTTGTTATAATCATTTTATTTTTTTGGAGCTAGGGACTGGCTTAGGGGGGAGCAGGGTTAGGGTTACAGAGAGAGTTGTGGTGAGCACATTCTAAGTGCCCATGATGGGTTTGGCCACCAGTCTTGGGCTGGCCAAACAATCAAGCGCACTTTGCATGTTCCCCACCACGCTGTGATACACAGCCTGATGTGCAACATGCACAGGCTCCCAGTCGCCGTCTGAGTGCCGAACCACAGCCCTCAGACCAATCACAGCGCTGCATAGCAGCGTTGTTATTGGTTAAGGGGAGCCTGGGTGTTTTCTGCTTATGGCTGCCATGAGAAGGTAAGTGTTGTTTTTTTATTTACATTTTGTTCCCCCACCCCGGTCCTGCCACTCCCTCCTGTTCCCTGCCAGCCACCGCTGCCCGACAAGTAACTTGCACGGTTGACATAGTAGGAAAAAACAACAATCGGTATGAAGGAATAAATACTGCACAAATTTCAGTGAAGGTATTTTTACTTTACCTTCACTGTGTTTTTAGTTCACAATGAATAAATCATACAAGGTTGTTTCCTCATAGCCAATAACACCTAATCAATGAAATACAAAAATTTGCATGTACTCACATTCTGCACAAAGACAAGAACTCAACATATAAAACACACAAAGTAACCCTATTTTTTTATTTTTTTTATTTAGGAGATTTATTAAGCGCACAAATACCCCTGGGTGTCTTGGCGCTGTGGGTCCACTAAGCTGTCCATTAAACTGATTACTGATTAAAAAGCCATGTTTTTATCTGTTTGCGAAAAGAAAGAAGAGAGGTGCAGGTCTTAATTTGGCACGGAAGGCTGTTCCAGAGTTTGGTGGCAGTTACTATGAAGGACCTGTCACCCCATGAGACTTTCTTAGTCCTTGGGACCTGTACAAGACATGCAGTTGATGAACGGAGGGATCTTACCGGCGTGTAGGGGCAAAAGGCATTTTTCAGGAAAGCAGGTCCTAGGAAATGAATTGCTTTCTAGGCAATACTGAGTGCCTTAAATTTAGTTATTTTTCTTACTAGCAACCAGTGAAGCTGTTTAATGGTGCTGGAAATAGGTATAAACTTAGGAGTCCCAGGGATCAATCTGGCCGCGGCATTCTGCACCAACTGTAGTTTGTTGAGGACTCTTTCCTGAGCATTCACAAAGAGCCCATTACAATAATCGATGCGGGACATCACTAATGTACTGACCAAAGTCCTGGCCATACTCATGGGAAGATAAGGAAGGAGTTTCTTGATCATTCTCATAGTGTAGAATGAAGATGACACCACAGCGTTAGCATGGTAAATAAGGGAGAGTTTACTGTCCAGTACAACCCCCAGATTTCTTGCCTTGGCCACTAGGGACGGAGGTGGTCCAAGAGCTGCAGGCCACCAAGTGGGTGACCAGGCTGGGGAGAGATTACCAGACACCATGACCTCCATTTTATCGGAGTTCAGTTTAAGGCAATTTGTGGACATTAAGTCACTCATTGCAAGCATTCCTAAATGAAAATCGTGAGCCATTTTGTCTACGTTTTTGTTAATAGCCAACACAATCTGTGTGTTGTCTGCATAACATGTAACCGCCAGATGATGGGATTTGATGACCCTCTCCAAGTCTGACACAAAGATGTTAAATAGTGTCAGAATTAGCGAGGATCCCTGGGGGACACCACAAGGGAGAGTAAAAGATGGTGAGTTGAAGTTGCCAAAGGTGATGGATTGCACTCGATCAGCAAGAAAGGAGGAAAGAAGATCCCTAGCACCATGTGTGATCCCCACCGCTGCGACACGGTCGATCAAGATGGAGTGATCGACCGTGTCCAACGCGGCGGACAGGTCCAACAAAATAAGCACTGCTGATCCCCCCACGTCGAGTGTCATCCTAATTTCATCCGTGGCTT
The DNA here is from genome assembly GCF_964263255.1 of Lissotriton vulgaris. Lineage (NCBI taxonomy): Eukaryota > Metazoa > Chordata > Amphibia > Caudata > Salamandridae > Lissotriton > Lissotriton vulgaris. The sequence goes on along the minus strand of NC_141688.1, from coordinate 167,358,838 downwards.
TCATAAGCGCGGTTTCCGTCCCGTGTCCCTTTCGGAATCCAAATTGCGAATTATCCAGACAGTTGTTATGATTGATATAATCTGAAATCTGGATATTCATGATCTTTTCAACAATTTTGGCAGGGAAAGAGGGTCTAGGCATGTAGCTGGCAGCTTTAGAGGGATCTAAAGAGCTTTTCTTAATGAGAGGTTTACTAGTCGCTTTCTTCCAGATGGAGGGGAAGACATTTGAAGAGAACATGATGTTAAATATCTCAGTGAGTTTGGGGCTTATAATGTCAGGGAACAACCTGAGAATGGATGGGGGGGCATGGGTCTTCCGGCGAGACAGAGTTAGTAGTGCAGAGTAGGTGCGATACCAGTTCTGGCGAGACCTGAGTGAAATTCTGGAAGGAAGGAGGTAAGATAGAGTCGAGCAAGGTGAGGCCTGACCAGGCCGAGTCATTATGATTCTTAGGTGAGGGAGATGGGTGTGCAATACTAATTGTATGTGCCTTAAATTGGGTATAGATGTCAGTAACTTTACTTTGAAAATGGCCCGCCAAGGAATCACAAAGGTCTTGAGTGGCTAAAATGGGGATGGATGTAGCTTGGCCAGAGAGACGCGTAACTACCTGAAAAAGTTGTTTCACAGAGTCGTGCGTGAGGTTGATTTGGGCACTATAAAATTTACTTTTTTCCATGACGATGAGTTGTTTATATCTAGACATCATTAATTTATAGCATGATTTTTGGTCTGAGTCGTAATCTCGTTTCCATCTACGTTCCTGATGTCTACACATTTGCTTTTCCTGCCTAAGTGTATCCTTGCGCCAGGGTGCGGACTTAGAAGCCCTATTAATAGATTGCTTCTCTAAAGCGACCGTCACATTGACTGTGTTCTGAATCCAGCTGGTATAATTTATAGCTCCTAACTCAGAGTCAGTCACAGTAGATGGCAGCGAGGTCAGTAGTAATGATTGGGATGCAAGTGTATCAATGCTTTTCCAAGCTCTAAAATGGTTGGAGGATGAAAGGTTATTAGTTAGGGAGGGACTATCTTTTAGTAAAATATCAAAAAGAATTGCAAAGTGGTCAGTCCACATCAAGGGGAGAACATCTCCTATCCTGTGCGATCTATGATTAGAAAAAAGACCACCCAGAAGGTGGCCAGCAATGTGGGTGGGACCAGAGACTAATTGTGGGAGTCCTATTACTTCTAACTCTGATAAGAGGGCTACAGTATCGGGATTCTCTAAAGCCTCTAGGTGAAAATTAAGATCACCCAGTATAGTTTACTGGTTTTCGCCTGCTAATGGCTCGAGTAAAGCTTCCAGATTAGTAAGAAATGCACCTCGAGGTCCTGGGGGGGCGATAAATAAGAGTGCCTTTGAATGAAGTAGCATGAGGAGTGGCGATTGAGAAAGTGGTTGCTTCACAAGTAGTGGTAGGGACAGATTCCATTTGTACTATGAGATTATTACGATATATAATAGCCAGGCCACTACCCTTTTTCAGGGGTGCTCTGTCCATTCTGATGTTCGTGAATCCCTCAGGGGTTGCCGTGACAAAATCATGTCCACAAGAGAGATCACCCCAGGTTTCAGTTAAGAAAAGAAGATCGAGATTGTGGTCCTCAATAATTTCGTATTTATGCTTGGGCAGAGAACATGCATTTATTAATGCCGCCATAAGAGGTTTAGGCAGTGGTCCCTTACTATAGGGTATGTCTGTCGGTAAGTGACGATAATTATTAGTCACAAAGGAGCAATTAGGGCATACATAAGGGAGGGAATATGGCTGGTTGGCCAGTTCAATACGAGGGCAGGAGTGAAATAATGTATTTAGTGAATGAAGTTGCTCTGAGTCGTAGGTCAGAATCATCTCTGGGCTGGTTTTCTGGAAACTGGCAGGGGGGGTGGCCCTAGGCTTGGTCCAGGCGCGGACGGGCGCAGACAGGCTTGCCTTTGGCGCGCCCGCTGCGCACGTCCACTGCGCGTTGTGGGAGGCATGATGAATTAAATACCGAAGGGGCGGCCGACTAGCCTGCTAACCTTTGTGATGGTGCAGCTTCAGACCGGAAGTATGAAACTTGCCGGCGAGTGTGTGATCGAAGCTTCCCTCCACTCAAACTGAATAACAGTGGTGGACCGGGGAAGTCGAGGAAGTGAGTGCACAATATTAAAATAAAATTACAATGCGGCGCAAATAACAACAGTTTTAACAGTTTAAAAATGCAGCTTTTTAAATCAAGCTTTTTGAATCAAGAACCAGGAGCCCTTTCCCACTCCTGCGTGTATCGGCTTATGCCCAGAATAGCGTTCTAAAGAATAATAACGTTTGGATAGTGGCTTCCATACACATCTGGACAGACCACTCGGAGGTAGTCACAAACACACACTTCTAAGTCAAACAACTACTTCAATTAGTTTGTAAGTAATGCTTTGGTTTATTTTATGTTATGTACAGTAATGTTTTAACCCTGTCCTAAGGAGGCCTAAGAAGATGATAGGCTGAAACGTGGTCACATCGACGACATTGTTAAGGAGGAGTCAATGGAGATATAGTGTACTTATAAATTATAGAGTGTCACAGGGTAAACTAATTAAAGTAGTTGTTTGACTTAGAAGTGTGTGTTTATGACTACCTCCGAGTGGTCTGTCCAGATCAAAACTGTATTATTCTTTTGGGTTACTTTGTATGTTTTATATGTACAGTTCTTGTCTTTGTACAGAATATGAGTACATGTGAATTTTTGTATTTCATTGATTAGGTGTTATTGGCTACGAGGAGACAACTTTGTATGATATATTCATTGTGAACTAAAAACACAGTGAAGGTAAATTAAAAGTACCTTCACCGAAATGTGTGCAGTATTTATTCCTTCATAGCGATTGTTTTTTTTTACCTACTATATCTGATACCCAGGTTTAAAAGGGTTATTTGGGTATACCCTATGGCTTTTGAATTGCACGGTCGACATGGCAGTTTAAAACTGCACAACAGGTTCTGCAGTGGAGGCCTTAGACATGTTTAGAAGGCTACACACCAGGGTTGTGCAATCAGTGCTGCAGGCCCACCAGTAGCATTTGATTTGTTGGCACTGGGCACTTGTAGTGCACTGTACTTGGTACTTAAAGGTAAATCAAATATGCCAATCAGGAATAAACCCATTGTTACCACATTTTAGATAGAGAGTGCAAACTCTTTAGCACTGATCAGCAGTGAAAAGGTAAACATAGTTCTACAACCAGTAAAAATGAACTTCAGCTAAACAGTCAAAAATAGGAGGTCAGAAGTCAAAACGTTAGGGAAAATCAAACGAAGGATTCCAGGAATAACAACCTCTTTTGCTGGATGGGCTTCAACTACTACTATGCAAGCACTCCTGTGTTCTTGGCATCCACACACTCCATGTCAAATGTAAGTCGCAGTTTAGACTCCTATTGACTGTGTTTTCATTATCCAATGCCAGCTAACAATGCTCTTGCTCTGTTTCTCTCTGTACCGACATTGTCCTCGTGGTCACCTGCGTTGACAATTAATTCCCACATCTGGGGTCGAATTAATGTTATAGGCAGATTCACGTTCATACTGCTAACTCTCAAACTGTTCCAAACTCCCTCTTTCGACTTATTTTTACATGTGTACCCAACTTTGGCCTGATCTAGGCCGTATGTTGAAAGGTAGACCTAGGAAGTCATGTGATGCTTGTCATTTGTGACGTAATTACTTATGTGTATGTTACGTAATGCTGCAAGTATATGAGTGCTTCTCTTGCAACATTCATTTCACCCAATTAAAATATTTCTCAAATATATATATCTGTTACAGACAAGCCAGTAGGTTCATATAACACCTAGGAGATGGTTAGTACTGCCGTCATGTGTATGAACATTTAATAACACTGGTATTCGACCTGATTTACTTCGGAGGCAATGCAAAATTTCCCAATTTTCTGGCCAAGTGCAATCTCCAGAGGACAATCTGCCAGTGGAATTTCTTCCCTTATACTAATCCCACACTGCAGAAAAATCCAATTAATAGATCATGCTTGGTTTACTACTTCCTCAATAAATCAGAGGCTTTAAATTTCACCGTTCAACTCTAAATAAAGCTTATTGAACTTTACAATTTTTTTAATGAAAGGCTACCTTCTAATTGTAACAGAGAAGCTCGGTTGATCGACATTCTGTACAACGTAAAATATACTCATATTTAAAAGTGCAGCTCTATTGGTATCGTGGCATTTGTACTAATAAATCACCTAGAGGAAGGTGCAATCTCGAGAATGTTAATTAACCTGATTAAATTGCAAAATTATAGCAGGAGCTGGAGAGAAGTCAGTACTATCTATAGAAAAGTGAGCGATTACTGTTTTTGGGAGCCATCCATGAAGCTAAATTGTCAACATCCTCTTGTACCTGACTGTTAGGTAGTTAATTTAGTGCCCATTAATCTCGCATTCCCAGTATTCAAAGGTAGTGATTAATCATTCATAAACAGCGAAATAAAGCACTTGAAGTGTGAAATAACTAATTAATTTTCGATCAAGACTGTTTCAGCCTTTCACTCAATTCAGCTTAATTAAATATGAAAAGGAATTACATCTTTAAATTATTGAGTGGGAGCCAGATTCTTAGTAACATGCTAAATAGACATGACAGGGATATTGGAAAATATGTTAAGAGTTTCAGCGCCATTCTTGTTCACCTTTAGTTGTGAGTGGAATTATGGAGCCATCATTTAAAATGGGTTTCAGCTGCATTTGATATAAATCTAAATTCTACTCCAAAGTATTACAATTGTTTCAAAAGGAGGACAATTGCTTCATTTGTTTAAAATGTTTTCACGTCGCAGGTTCATTAGTATATTATGAAATGTCAAGTGAATTCTCTGTCTCTCAAAAATTTGACCCAACCACATGTGAGCAACCATATGTATCAACTACGTGTATTTTTCTTTTACACTCTTTCTAAACCGTATATCCATCCTGCCTTCATTACTTTTAAGCACAGCCTCCACGTCATTGTACCTTTTTATTACATATTTGGGGTTTGATGTTGTGCCTATCCATAATGTTGTGTGGTAACTACTTACTGTTTGCTAATCTGGTGTGTCATTTTCTCTGTGTTTAAAAAAAGAGAAGAACCTGTGTCACCAGGAGCAACAATGTTCACTTCTATGTTATGTTGTGTTATTTCTGGGCACATGAGAGTCTAGCCAAAGGTAGGGTTAGTGGGACTACTCAGAATGCCGGGTCCACAGCTTCTTGAGGATTTCAAAAAGTGAGAGGGATGCTGAGGCAGGGTTAAGTAGCGTCTGCAAAGTGTGGGCAGGCGCGGCCCGTGCAGAGTAGAGCGGATGGGCGTGGGGTGGGGAGTCAAATTACATTTTTTATTTGAGTTTCTCTCATTGTCGTTTGTTGATTACCCCCCCCCCCCCCACATTGCTCCACTGCTCTTACTTACACAGGCCACGCCTGAGTGTGGGTGAGGAGTTTGTGCTCATTTATCTATGAGGAGACCCTGTTGGCTGCTTCGGGTGTGGTAGGATGTGAGTGCGGAACAGGAGGTAGAGTGTCATTCTGGCCAGAGAATTCTGAATTGCCTGCACCCTCTGGTACGTTTTCTTTATCGATCCTGGCATAGAAGGTGTTCCTGTAGTGACCTCTGACCCTCTGGGCCGGTCACCCCACACACCGCGCACACTCCTCGTGAGTGAGCCCAGGCTGCCCCCCCTTCCCGCCAGTGCCGCCACTGCCCGCAGCTGTGATCCCGGCTCCCGCCGAGTGCCGCCGCTGCCCGCAGCTGTGATCCTGGTCCCTCGCTGCATTCTTCCTGTGTAATTTCCCCTTGTTTAATTGTTTAATCGTTTTTGTTTTGTATTTCCCTCTGCCCCGTGTTATTTTATTTTATTTAGTGCTGATGTGCTCTCCCCTGTCGTGTCCAGCCCCTGCCGCGCTTTCCCGCCACCTCCCCGCTCCCCGCCGCTGCTGCCCCATGCGGCCCCGCCCCCTTCCCTCGATCGCCCTTCCCATTTACCTCCCCGCTCCCGCCTCCCAGCTGCTCCTCCCTCCCACTGGACCATTTAGGACAGGGTGCACGCGGTGGTGAACAGTGACCTTAGACCTTCTGGGCCGGTCACCCCACGCACTGCGCACATTCCTCGTGAGTGAGCCCAGGCTGCCCCCCCTTCCCGCCAGTGCCGCCACTACCCGCAGCTGTGATCCCGGCTCCCGCCGAGTGCCGCTGCTGCCCGCAGCTGTGATCCTGGGCCCTCACTGCATTCTTCCTGTGTAATTTCCTCTTGTTTAATTGTTTAATTGTTTTTGTTTTGTATTTCCCTCTGCCCCGTGATATTTTATTTTATTTTGTGCTGTTGTGCTCTCCCCTGTCGCGCCCAGCCCCTGCCGCGCGTTCCCGCCACCTCCCCGCTCCCCGCCGCTGCTGCCCCCTGCAGCCCCACCCACTTCCCTCGATCGCCCTTCCCATTCGCCGCCCCGCTCCCGCCTCCCAGCTGCTCCTCCCTCGCTCCGCTCCCCCACTCTCCACATATGGCAGAGAGGCAAACGCGCAGCGGCGCGCCCTAAGCGCACTGAAGGCGTGCCAAAGGCAAGCCCGTCTGCGCCCGTCCGCGCCTGGCCCGCGCCCACGCCCAAACCCCTGGTCTCCGCAGACCCCAGCCCACCCACCGAATCTACGACACCACCGAACTCAACGCACTCAACACCGTCCGAATCCCTGGATGCTACCGAGCCACCCCGAGACGCACCCAAGGACCCTTCAGCTGCCACTCCTGCAAGTTCTCCTGCATCCGGACCTGCATCGCACCCGCACCCACCACGCCGAGCACCAGCAGCAACCACCTGAAGTGCATCCTGCTCAACACCCGCTTCGTCCACAGACACGCCGTAGAGCTCTGGAACCTGCTCGACACAAAATCATTAGACGTCGCCTTCCTCACGGAAACCTGCAGGAACGCCTCCTCAGTGCCGGACATCGCCATCGCCATCCCGGACGGATACAAGATCACCCGGAGGGACCGCAGGAATCAGACCGGAGGAGGCATCGCCATCATCCACAGGAAAACCATCCGCATCACAACCAGAACCGACGACTTCCTCACATCCGCCGAACACCTGCACTTCCAGATCCACACCGACCCCAAGACCACCCTCAGAGGCACCCTCATCTACAGACCCCCAGGACCACGCACACATTTCTGCGAAGACATCGCTGACTTCATCAGCCCGCACGCCCTCCCCTCCGTTGACTACATCCTCCTCGGGGACCTCAACTTCCACCTGGAGAACAACAACGACCGCAACACCACCACCCTGCTGGACAACCTCGCCAACCTCGGTCTCAAGCAGCTGGTGAACACCCCCACCCACTATGCCGGACACACACTGGACCCCGTCTTCTCTTTCAGTAAGAACATCGCCTTTAGCCACACCACGGACTCCACTGGACGGACCACAGCTGCGTCCACTTCAGCTTTAGAAAGAACACAATCCACCACCACCAGCAGCAGGTGGCACGCAGAAGCTGGAAAAAGATCACTGCCGACCAGCTCGCCGCATCCCTGAGCAAGGACCTCCCCACCAGCTCAACAAACCCCAGCCAGGCCGCCAACAACCTCACGAAATGGATCAACAACTGCGCAGACCACCTTGCTCCTCTGAGGACCCCCCCTAGCAGACCCGGCAGCAAGAAGGCCCCATGGTTCACCGACGAACTCAAGAGCTCCAAGAAGAACTGCAGAGCCCTCGAGAAAGTCTGGTGCAGAGCCCCAACGCCAGACAACATGACCGCCCTCAAGCTCGCCACCCGAAAACACCATCAACTGATCCACACCACCTAGAAAACAGCATTCAAGGAATGACTGGACAACAACGCACACAACAGCAAGGAACTCTTCAACATCGTCAAAGAGCTCTCCAACCCCAACGCCCGAAACAACGACATCACCCCATCACAAGACCTCTGCAACTCCCTCGCCTCCTACTTCCACAACAAGATCGCTGACATAAACAACAGCTTCAGCCCACAACCGGCGCACCCCAGAACCGCACCAACCCCCCCCACCACCACCCTCTGCACCTGGACCCCGATCAGCACCGAGGACACCATCCGCACGATGAACTCCATCCACTCCAGATCTCCAACCGACCCTTGCCCTCACCACGTCTTCAACAAGGCCGACGCTGTCATTGCATCCCACCTGCGGGACATCATCAACACCTCCTTCGACACCGCTACCTTCCCGGAGAGCTGGAAGCACGCCAAACTCAGCGCTCTACTGAAAAAACCATCAGCGGACCCCACCGATCTCAAAAACTATCGCCCCATCTCGCTCCTCCCGTTTCTGGACAAAGTCATCGAGAAGACCGTCAACAAGCAGCTGGCCGCCTTCCTCGAGACGAACGGATCCCTCGACCTCTCGCAGTCTGGCTTCCGGGCCAACCACAGCACTGACACCGCGCTCATCGCAGCCAAGGACGACATCCGAGCCCTGCTCGACAATGGGGAAACAGCGGCCCTCATCCTCCTGGACCTCTCTCGGCATTCGACACTGTCTGCCACCGCACCCTAGTGCAGCGCCTCAGGAACGTCGAAATCCAGGAGAAGGCACTGGAATGGACCACCTCCTTCCTCGCCAGGAGGACACAGAGAGTCCGTCTCCCCCCGTTCAGATCAGAAGCCACCAAAGTCATCTACGGCATCCCTCAAGGCTCCTCGCTCAGCCCCACCCTCTTCATTGTCTACATGAGCCCCCTTGCGGCCATCGCACGCCAGCACAACCTCAACATCATCTCCTACGCCGACGACACCCAGCTGATCCTCTCCCTCATCAACGACCCCACCACCGCCAGAGCCAACCTACACGAAGGGATGAAAGAAGTAGCCGAGTGGATGAAGAACAGCCGCCTGAAACTGAACTCAGACAAGACGGAAGTACTCATCCTGGGCTCCTCACCCTCCGCCTGGGACGACTCCTGGTGGCCTCCCGCCCTGGGCAGCGCACCCAAACCAACAGATCACGCATGCAACCTGGGCTTCATCCTGGACTCCTCCCTCTCCATGACCAGACAAGTCAACGCCGTCTCCTCGTCTTGCTTCAACCTCCTGCGCATGCTACGCAAGATCTTCCGGTGGATCCCCACCGAGACCAGGAAGACGGTCACCCAGGTTCTCTTCACCAGCCGACTGGACTACGGCAACTCCCTCTATGCCAGAACCACTGCCAAACTCCAGAAGAGACTCCAGCGGATCCAGAACGCCACAGCAAGACTCATCCTCAACATCCCCCAACACGGCCACATCTCCGGACACCTGAGAGATCTGCACTGGCTCCCGGTCAACAAGAGAATCACCTTCCGTTTCCTCACCCACGCACACAAAGCCCTACACAACCAAGGACCAAGATACCTCAACGACCGCCTCAACTTCTACACTCCCACTCGCCAGATTCGATCGAAGAGCCACCACAGGAGGGAGGTCCTTCTCCTACCTGGCCGCCAAGACTTGGAACTCCCTCTCGACCCAACTTCGCCGGACCAAAGACCACCTCGCCTTCAGGAAGCAGCTCAAGACCTGGCTGTTCGAGCAGTAGCGGACCACCCTTCCCCAAGCGCCTTGAGACCCTACGGGTGAGTAGTGCGCTATATAAATGCATTGATTGATTGATTGATTGTAGTACGGTTTGCTTGTGACCATTTAAAAATCTTTCCCAGCATCTTGATGGCATGAAACATGAGGTGTTGACAACATTTACTTGGGCAGTCAAGTCAAGTTTACTGTTGATGTCGATACTGATGCTATTGGTGTTGTCGATCCAAGCTGTGTTGGCCACCAGTTGGAGTCTCATGATGAACTGTTCTTCCCAAAGATCATGATTTCGATCTTGTTGGTGTTCAGCTTCAAACAGTTGGTCATCATCCAGTGGCCAATTTCCGTCATGGAGACAGTGGGCATTGTATCTATGAGGCAGAGAATGAATTGTGTGGCATTAGCGTAGGAGAGGATGATAATTTTGTGAGAGTGGATTCTTTAGGACAGAAAAGTTCTTCTGACCACCAGAAGAAAGCTTAAAACGTGTTGTGAGTTTTTAATCTACATTTTCTATTGCCCTACACGTCATGCACTGTTTGTTTTATAATAAAGTAAGTATTAACGTAATTTAGTTGAAATAAATACAGTATTCCTCTAGTGAATGTGAGTATGTCGTTTTCAGGTTGTCTGCAACTTCAGTGTGTTTTGTAAATATTAATGAGTAACAACATATATTTTGTTAGCGGATTTCATCATTAGTCTATATCCTTTAGTCCAGTCTGAAACATATACTTGAAGGTAGGTATTTGGGCTTAAGACATTGGTTAAATGCTCATATGCATTATGTGGAGGTCGGAAGACAGTTTAATGATGGAAGTGAGGCATTTGATGCTGTATGTATGGATGTATATGGATGGATGTGTGGGTGTATGATTGTATGTATGGGAGTGTTTGGCCATTTGATACTGGGATTGCTGAAGTATAATGGCAAGTGTCTGGTAGTATGATAGCAACAGTGCGGGTGTATGATGTTGGATGTGTGTTGGCATATACTGGTGTCTTTCTGGAAAATGCTGCCTGGTCTGTTTTTATATGATGATGGGTGCATGAGAGTGTGGGCGTGTGATAATGGTTTTATGGGCATTTGATGGTTTTGTTGAGTATGCTGTTTGTCAGAAGGTGGGCGTCTGCTCATGTCATAATGGGTTTCTGAATATCAGTTTCTGGGTGTGTAATCATGTATTTCTGGGTGTGTGGGTGCATGCTATTGGTTGTGTAATCATGTTGATTGCTGGCTGTGCTCAGTTACTCCTGGGTGTGCCGTGCATGATATAACTTGTATGGACATTTAATGTAGTTGTGTAATCATACTGGACTGTGTGGGCAGATATGTAATGTGGATGTGGGCATTTGAACAAGGTTTGGTTTGTGTATTATGTACATGGCAGTTATGTGTGCATATGATGATAGCTGCTTGAGAATATGAGCATATGTGTGTGTGGGTATATGTGTGTGTGTGAGGGTGGATGTAGGGGAATTCATGTGTGTTATGTTCCTTGATAGTCATTGTTTGGGCTTCGGCCTGTAGGTATCTAAAAATGGTTGCGTGGTCATAGGTTAGTGGGTGTGACGGTGGATGAGGTAGCTCAACAATGTTTGAGAGTAGTTATTTCACACTGTGGTTTGGTGTGTGTGATAGTGTGGATACATGATGTCAGTGTATTATTTCATCACAAATATAGTGGGCTCCCCATGTACGGCATTCTGCGTTGTAACAATGTATATTGCCGAACTGATGGACCGGAATCGGCCCCCAAGTAAGGAGCACATCGGCCCGCTGTCGTCCGCGGTAGTGCAATCCCCACGGCTGGCATGCCGCGTAATTATTCAGTTTCACCTTTGCCAAAGCTTAGGATGCACATTTCCATCAGTCAATCTCCATCGATAAAGGCAACATCGCAGTCTGCAAATACACAAGTAAAATATCTTAGCCTTACGCGTTTCAGACGATAATACGTCCTTGATCACAAGCATGGATGGCAGCACATTAACTGGCAAGAGACTTCTGATGTATTTTACAAGTACCATTTATTGCCATCAGGTGCGGCAACACGTGAATGATCACGTAATGTCTGAATTGCATTGTGGGTACAGAAGTCTTTCAATAAGCACCACAGTTCATGATAAAACTCAATGCTGCCAAATCCAATTGAAATATCACAAAATATAGCCATTAGTGGGCTCCCCATGTACGGCATTCTGCGTTGTAACAATGTTCATTGCCGAACTGATGGACCGGAATCGGCCCCCAAGTAAGGAGCACTCATCGGCCCGCTGTCGTCCGCGGTAGTGCAATCCCCACGGCTGGCATGCCACGTAATTATTCAGTTTCACCTTTGCCGAAGCTTAGGATGCACATTTCCATCAGTCAATCTCCAGCGATAAAGGCAACATCACAGTCTGCAAATACACAAGTAAAATATCTTAGCCTTACGCGTTTCAGACGATAATACGTCCTTGATCACAAGCATGGATGGCAGCACATTAACTGGCAAGAGACTTCTGATGTATTTTACAAGTACCATTTATTGCCATCAGGTGCGGCAATACGTGAATGATCACGTAATATCTGAATTGCATTGTGGGTACAGAAGTCTTTCAATAAGCACCACAGTTCATGATAAAACTCAATGCTGCCAAATCCAATTAAAATATCACAAAATATAGCCATTAGTGGGCTCCCCATGTACGGCATTCTGCGTTGTAACAATGTTCATTGCCGAACTGATGGACCGGAATCGGCCCCCAAGTAAGGAGCACTCATCGGCCCGCTGTTGTCCGCGGTAGTGCAATCCCCACGGCTGGCATGCCGCGTAATTATTCAGTTTCACCTTTGCCAAAGCTTAGGATGCACATTTCCATCAATCAATCTCTATCGATAAAGGCAACATCGCAGTCTGCAAATACACAAGTAAAATATCTTAGCCTTACGCGTTTCAGACGATAATACGTCCTTGATCACAAGCATGGATGGCAGCACATTAACTGACAAGAGACTTCTGATTTATTTTACAAGTACCATTTATTGCCATCAGGTGCGGCAACACGTGAATGATCACGTAATGTCTGAATTGCATTGTGGGTACAGAAGTCTTTCAATAAGCACCACAGTTCATGATAAAACTCAATGCTGCCAAATCCAATTGAAATATCACAAAATATAGCCATTAGTGGGCTCCCCATGTACGGCATTCTGCGTTGTAACAATGTTCATTGCCGAACTGATGGACCGGAATCGGCCCCCAAGTAAGGAGCACTCATCGGCCCGCTGTCGTCCGCGGTAGTGCAATCCCCACGGCTGGCATGCTGCGTAATTATTCAGTTTCACCTTTGACAAAGCTTGGGATGCACATTTCCATCAGTCAATCTCCATCGATAAAGGCAACATCGCAGTCTGCAAATACACAAGTAAAATATCTTAGCCTTACGCGTTTCAGACGATAATACGTCCTTGATCACAAGCATGGATGGCAGCACATTAACTGGCAAGAGGTGTTGTCTCAGCAAAAGCAAACAGGTTGTGAGGGAAATGGGTGGGGTGTTTCCCTACTTGTGTAAAAAATTGTTATTAACCAATGAAAAGTGTTATTTTCAGGTCACATGACCCGACGCGCTTACGCTACGCGCCCCGGGCGCGTTGCATAACCACGTCGGACGTGTACGTTGCGCGATCGTATTCGCTCGAGTGCTTCCGGGTGCGCTTACGCTGTGCGTATCACGCGGACGCGGCACATCGCGATTATGTTTTCGTTCGCGATATTGGCGCTTACGGGACGCTCCCCGCACCGCTTCATAAAACTACCCTTTCCGGGGCGCTCACCGGGGCACGCACCGGGAGCGCTCCAAGGCAAAAAAAATAAAAAATACATAAATAAATATACAAAAAAAATTGGGCAAAATTGTAGGGACTGGTAGCTTGATGTGCCTTTGCTATGTCTCAAGATATATGCTCAAGTGGTTTTTACGAAAATTAACTTTGAAAAAAATATATATTGACCTACATTGGGCTATATATATGTTAGAGCCCAAATGTAGCCCAATGTAACCCAATGTAGCCCAAAGATGGCCACCAGAGACAAAAAAAACAAATGTAGCCCAAATATCAGCCAGATGTAGCCCAAATATAGCCCAATGACAGAATGTCCCAGAGTGTTCTAAAGAACAAATAGAGCGCTAACAGTCTTACATATAAACTGAGACTTATAGTTAGAAATTAGCATTTAAAAAACCTTTGAAATTCACTGAAAAAACCATAAGTTTCACACCAGTTATAGTTAGGAATTAGCATTTAAAAAACCTATTAAATTCACTGAAAAAACCATAGGTTTCACACCAGTTATAGTTAGCTGGAAATAAAACCATTGAAATTCCCACATTATAGTTAGTTGGACTCACTATAACTTGCGCGTGCAATGCACTGCTGATGACTTCACATAATACATCACTCATGACATGGTCAGTGACATCACTCATGACATCACTGATGACACCATCCTTGTGACAGAGTGACAGACCTCCTTTCACTGTAATGTAACCCTTGAAACACATATTCAAAAATAGAAACTAAACTTTTTTTTCAAAATGGAGATAACCATATCAGTTACAACAACCAATTCAGTAATTCCACCATCTATATACACATCTACTCATTCACAAACAGTTCAATAAACTCACTCATACATATACTCACTCATCATATGTAGTGATACACCTATACATCCTGTTACACACTGACAGTCATCCAAAAGTTACTCACACACATACTCACACATGCAAATAAACAATTGAACATCCATGTATTTGCATATAGAGCTATACACACACTACCACCTTACTTCTATTGAAATTAAAACATATTTATTCTCTTAAACAATCCCTTATAGAAACACATACTTATTTAAACAGGAACTCTTACAATCTCTTACTCTCACATATACTCACTTATATACATCAATATTCACATATACTAGATTAAAACATAGGTAGTTACTGATAAAGACAATAGTGAGACAGTCATTCACTCACTAACATACACATATACACACTCATTCACCCATACAGTCCTGCACATATGCTGTCTTCAAAACTTATACAAACAAAGAGTCAGTCAATCATGCATCTATGTGCTAAGTAATACCCCCACCAAACCATATAGACACTCATACTGATACTAAAAAAACATCTAATCACCCATGTACATACACATGTAGCTACTCACTAACCCATGCAGCTACTTATACACAAAGTGAAACACTAATACGTATATTTAAAAATTTAAACATTACTCACTGATATTTATTTTTCAGAAAGACACACATTCACTGGATGGTGTCATCAGTGATGTCATGAGTGATGTCACTGACCATGTCATGAGTGATGTAATATGTGACGTTAACTGCAATGCATTGCACGCACAAGTTATAGTGAGTCCAACTAACTATAACGTGGGAATTTCAATGGTTTTATGTCAGTAAAATTTCCAGCTAACTATAACTGGTGTGAAACCTATGGTTTTTTCAGTGAATTTAATAGGTTTTTTAAATGCTAATTCTTAACTATAACTGGTGTGAAACCTATGTTTTTTTCAGTGAATATATATATATATATATATATATATATATATATATATATATATATATATATATATGTATATGCCATTGTTTGAATTTTGTACACATTAATAATTTTTATTTCAGTTTAATAATTATGTTAAAACATTTCAAACATTTTGAGTCAAGTATTGGAATTTTGAGAGCCTCATTCTGCGGTACTGCCTTGTCCATCTTGCTCCATGGCTGGACTTCAGATTCTTTCAGATCCCTTGCCTTCTGTTCCATCTGCTTTCTCAGCAGATCTAGAGCTACCAGGAAGGAGGCTGTAAATTGGTGTCTGTAAGAAGTTACAAATATTTACTCAAAAGAATCAGTACCTTGGGGTACATACTTGCTCACCTAATTTAAATAACATTTCACTGCCTTGTAAGAGTCATTATAAAACAGCTGTCTATTATAAGAAGAGACTCTAAGCAATATAATATCATTGTTTTAACATGAAAACAGAGGAATGTAGAGAATGCTGTGTAAACATATTTTTTAAACTTCACATTATATAGTGTCAGTTTCTTAATTTGCCCCTCTTATTTCCTAATCTGAGACACACCTTAGCTATTAGCTGCGGTGTGACTCAGATTAGGAAATTAGCTATTAGATATCCACTTTTCCAAAAATGTAGGGTACCAAATCACCAACATGTGGTAAGGAATGTAGTTGCTTTTCATGTTTAATAGGAGGCACAAAAATGCTTTTGAAGAAAAGAGTCTCCCTCAATGAGTAGCTTTCCAAGATGGCTGCAGTGGGACCCCTTTTGTATAAGGAGAACTCGGGATCTCCTATATAATCAGTTCACATAGCTATATGTTGTGGAATAACACAGGTGTGTCGAATAGGATCAGTTCACAGCAGTCGTGTCTTGTTATTAACAGATGGAGTGTGCCTACGGTATGTTTCCACCACTTTGAAGCCTCAAAGTATTATTCTCTTTTACTGATAATGCTGAGAATCAGAGATAAATGAGGCTTGTAATAAATGGTCCATCCTCTACGGTCTCTAACCTTAGGCAAAATAAGAAGGCATTCCCAAAAACAAAAAACTATACTGTAGTTTGCATTTTTTGACCTGTTTCGTCATTAACAGTTATATGGGTAAGTAAAAAAGTTGGCATGGAAGTTCTACCACTTTAGATGATGGAATTCCAGCTGGGAATTGCTGAATTGCTGAAGGTAGGATGATGACAATATCATTCTTTAACACTGCAGCAGGTATTCATCTTTGCCATAATTGTGTTAAATTGATATATAGCAGGCCTTATGTTGCATTTTGACTTATACACTTGTTTGTATTTATATTGTGTTATTGTTTTGTGTATTCTGCATGTCATTCGAAAGGTCACTATGGTATGCAATGCAGAATGCAGATGCATTCTACAACTAGCTGCCTGCCTTTGAGGGCAGTTTTGATGTGCTGCATCAATAAAAGCTGTCGTCCGTTTTTGCCTGGAGTGCATGTCTTCAACACTGGCGATGAGCTTTAGGGGAGTTTTTGTAAGTAATGCATGGCAAAGAGCAATACTATCTCTGGGAATTATTCAATTTGGTTGTGTTGAAAATTGATAGTTATTCAATATCGTCAGATCTTTGCCAGGAAATATGATTGCTACAAATGGACCTTTGGTTTGTTAGCAATTGCCCTTCTACCGAACTTGCAGCTGTACGTGTCATTTTTACTCTCTTACCTGTTCCCTATGGTTGGCAGTGCAAGCAATAAAACCAGTGGATCCCTGCGTTGGTGCAGGTGTCCTTGCCTTGGGGAACTGTGAAGCACGACTTTGATGCTTCGTGGTCTCCCGGAAAACAGTATTTCAGAAGGTGTCTGGAGGAGTGCATGGTCATTCAGAATGTCCTCTTCACAGTGCAACTACCATGCATGTACCTATGCTGTGAGTGGTAAGTGATTCTGTGTGCTATATAGATTAACTCTTTTAATAGGACTCTGTATTCCCATTTGTCTGTACTTGCTGCCATTTATACAAGTGAGCTAATTGAAACCTACTGAAGCCATTCACTTTACCTTGGGATTCTGACTCTTTATAACCTTCCAGCACTTTATTTTGAAGCATATTGATTACTATCTTGTACCAGATGTATTATGCAATTGTATCCTCCAGTGAAGTGTTTACAGTGCAAAGGAGAACCTCCCATTCAATGGACAAGATGGAAACCGCAATTCGTTACATACGTGAAAGCTGTTCATGGTGAAAGGATGGGAGCGGAAAGAAAAAAGTATCCTACTGCATTGTTTGGGGTCAGAGGATCTAGTGGTTTATACAACTTTACCCAAGGTGGTGCCTTCGTATGGTCAAGAACACCTTGATGTCTATGAAGAGGCATTACAAAAATGGAAAACAGATTTAGACTCACGACTAACATATGAGGGCAGAGAAAGATGGAGAATCATTTGATTAGTTTTTCATAGCATTAATGGCCTTATCTATGACAGGCATTTATGGTTCTAGGACTGACAAACTGATTAGAAATCAAATAACTGTTCTTGTGATGAATAAGAAAACATGTGGGTCATGGGTGATCCTAAGTTGCAATATGCTATATCCACGGCAAAACCTTTAGAACTGTCAGAGAAATGGATATCATATGTAAAGGATAGTGGGCTGCAGTTGAAATGTGCAGAAGATATGTGCAGTATGAACCATTCTGATGAGCGTCGGCCTGAAGTGTGTGATTTAGCTAGTGCTCATTCAAGTGGTTCTATTGCAAACAAGGAGGGTGAGGGATCTCGGGTATGCTAAAGGTATGGTATCAAAACGTATATTGCTTCTTTTTCTTGGGGTCCTGCAATAAACAAAGAATTTTAGAAATATGGCTAAGTAGGACATGTTGCGCTTGTTTGCAAGGACATTAAGTAAGCTGCTGCACCCATATGAGTAAAAGTGATGTGTACTACTGAAGTTAAGGAAACCAGGTCTGTATGTGAGTGCGGGGGGGTGAGTGCGGGGAGATTGCAAAGAGTGGAAACAGCTGTGTTAGCTATTCAATCCATCAGTAGTTTATAAAGGGCAACTACTCACCTGGAAGGGTCTCAAGGCGCTGCAGGAGGGTGGGGGGACGCAGCTCCTGGGAGTTCATGATGATTGGTTGAAGAGCCAGGTCTTGAGGTCCTTCAGGAACTTGGAGAGTGATTATGTTTGTCAGAGGTAGAGAGGGAGGGTGTTTCAAGCCTTGGCCGCGAGGAAGAAGAAGGAGCGTCCTCCTGTTTTGGGCTTCTTGATGCGTGATAAAGTGCCAGATAGAGCTTTGTTCAGAGAAAGGATCTTTGGGGAGCGGGGATTGAGAGGCGTTGGTTCATGTAGGCGGCTACTGTATTGTGGAGAGCTTTGTGGGTGAGGAGCTTCGAGGTGATTCTCTTCTCAACATGGAGCCATTGTAGAGTCCGTAGGTGTTGACTGATGTGACAGTATCGCAGTATGTCGTGACTAGTCTGGCAGCAGCATTCTGGATGGTGTGGAGTTTGCGGATGAGGGACTTGTTGATCCCGGGATAGAGTGCGTTGCAATAGTCTAGTCTGCTGCTGATGAGGGTGTTGTGACAGTTTTCCTGTGTTCCATGGGGATCCAGTTGAAGGTCTCATGGAGGAGGAGGAGGGTGTAGTAGCAGGAAGAGGTGACTGCATTGATCTGGCGGTCCATTTTCAGTTCGGATTCCAGGATGATTCCAAGGTTGTGTGCATGGTTCATGGGGAGAGAGGAATCCTGAAGGCAAGGGCCACCAGGTGTTGTTCCAGGCATTGTGGTGTGGGTCCATGATGAGTACTACAGTTTTGACTGTGTTGAGTTGTAGGCAGCTGTTCTTCATCCACCTGGCGACTGATTCCATTCCTTCCTGAAAGTTGTGTTTGGAGATGTTGGGTTCATTAGATTGGGAGAGGGTGAGTTGGGTGTGTTCTGTGTACGATACGATGTTGAGTCCGTGTGATCTGACGATGGATGGGAGCGGGCCATGTAGACGTGAAACAGGGCGGAGCTGGTAGAGGATCCTCAGCGGACTCTGTAGGTGGTTGGTGTGGGTTCTGAGAGGAAATGTGAGAGTCTGACCCGCTGAGTTCTGCCGGAGAGGAAAGAACAGATCCTGTCAAGGGCCTTGTTCTGGATTACTGCGTCGTGGAATCTGTGGGATAGGGTGTGATGTGTGAGACTGTGTCAAAGGCAGTGGAGCGGTCTGGGAGGATGAGGACCACAGTCGCCCCTCTGTCAAAGATGGAGAGGATGTCGTCTGTCGCAATGAGGAGGGCGGTTTGGGAGGAGTTGAGGATGTTGTTTTTTTCTATGAAGGAGGCAAGATGACTGTTGACAGCTTTTTCAATGACAAAGATCAAATATAGGGGAGTAGGGAGATTGGTCTAAAGTTCTTGAGGTCAGTGGGGTCCACTGAGTGTTTTTCAGGGGGGGTTGATCTCAGTGTGTTTCTCGTCATCTGGGAAGGAGGCGGTCTCAAAGGAGCAGTTGGTGATTCATCAAAACCCAGGGCCGATGATGTCTGCAGATCTATGGTAGATGTGGTGGAGGCGGGAGTCCATGGGGGCCCCGTAGTGGGTTGCCTTCATAGTCTTCAGGGTGTCTTTAATGCTGAGGGAGGTCGAGCTGTCAAGTGTCAGCTGTGTGGATGGGGGAACAGTCGGTGAAGGTTCTGCGTGTGGGTTATCGTTGTCAAAGTTGTCGTAGATGGTCTTGATTTAAAAAATGGGTGTAGTGAGCCAAACCAATCTGTAAGAAAACTTCAAAAAATTATGATTTCCATTGATATTCCTTTTTTTGGTGAGTTTTATGTGAGTTCAAGAGTAGATGTTCCCAGATGAAGTTGTATGTTGCTGTAAAAGGTGTGAATGAGCTAGAGCGAAGGGCCCAATGGGAGTTGGGAATCATTTTGAATCCCAGAAATAGAGATCCAGTGCAACATCTTGTTGAAGGATGTAAGAAAAGTGGTGAGCCAATTCTGTTTCTGGATGAAGGGAGTAAGGAAAGTAGAGTGATAGAGCGTTTTCTAATTGTGTTTAATGAGAAGTTGGGCATTGATTTTGCTCAGGAGATCAGAATAAAGAGTAATGCTGTACCAGTAAATCAAAAATGAAGAAGAAAACAGATGAATGTTAGGCAAGAGTTACATTTTTTTTAATTGAGATGGCAAAGTAAGGAATAATTGTGGCACACAAGTCAAACCAAAACTTTAGATTTGTGGATAATTTCAAGGCTTTTAATGCAAATATTATAGTTGATTGTCATCCTTTTGCAAATATCAATGAAGCATTGTGTATGCTGAAAGGTGCAAGATGTTTTTTCAACTTTAGAACTAAGATCTGCTTACCATCAGATTGAGGTAACTGATGATTCTAAACAATTAACAGCTGTCATTACACCACAATGTTTATACATGTTCAACAGAATACCTTTTCAGTTAGGCCCTGTGGCTTCTGTATTCCAAAGAATGATGTTCAGCTCTTTTAAGATATTGATAATTATGTGAAATGTTTTCAAGATGATATTCTTGTTTATTCAAGGAATGAACAGGAACCCCCTGACCATATTAATGAAGTGTACAGCAGGTTAGAAAACAGGGAATGACTATAGGCTACGCCTAATTCACTTTAATTTCCTCCACCACACCTACTGACTCCAGCGCTACTGCATCGAATGGGAAACATCAGTTAAATCGATATCAATACATCGCGGTACCATCGCACCACAACTTTTACATCGCAGGATCGTTGACATCGCATGCTTTTACTACGCATACTACAACGGCGCGATGCCATTAACATTGCATGCAATTACAACGCATGCAATGTTAATGGCAGCTTTACAGGCCTCGTGCAAATGTGTATCACGCCAAAAAAAAGCTCCCTAACTTCCCAAGTGCTACCATTTTTTATTCAGCTGTTTTTGACGTCACCGGCAAACACCAGCGCAACTGAAACTGGCTACAATCTAAAAGAAAGGCCCTCCTGGTTGGGAGAGACAACTTTTCCTTGTCAGCAGAACATCGCAAACAAAAAGTGCAGATGCTGTGCAAAATGCAGACAAGCCCCCTAATTCAGCTTAAAATCTTTCTAGTGTACTGACAGCTCAAAATCAATGGCAACTGCAAACAAGTTTTCTGCACTTTCCACCTCCTCTGTAAAGTCACACATGAAGGCTCACTTCTATCACCTTTTCTTTCAACTCTTTGTCCTGGACAACCAGCTTTACAGGCCTCGTGGAAACTGGCTACGTAAATATGAGATGCTGAGACCGTATGATGTGTGTGTGGTGGGTGGGTGGATGGATGGATGCATGATGTGTGGGTGGATGGGTGCATTGATGGATGTATGGGTGGGTGGATGTATGTATGTATGGATGGATGGATAAAAGTGTGGATGGGTGCATAATGTGTGGGTGGCTGGATGGGTGGCGGGATGGGTGGCTCGATGGGTGGGTGGATGGATGCATGGATGGATAAAAGTGTGGATGGGTGCATGATGGAGGATGGATGGATGGGTGTCTGGATGGATGGATGCATGGATGGGTGTATGGGTGGATGGATGCATGGATGGGTGTATGATGATGTGTGTGTGGTGGGAGTGTGGATGGATGTATGCATGATGTGTGGGTGGATGGGTGCATGGATGGGTGGGTGGATGGGTGGATGGATGCATGGGTGGATGTATGGGTGGGTGGATGTATGGATGGATGAGTGGATGGCTGGTGGATGGATGGATGTAAGGGTGGATAGATGGCGGATGGATGGATGGATGCTTAGCATAGTGTGCCCTCCGACTTGTATTTTGCTGTTTCCGTCATTGCATCCAAATATTCGATACAAGTCACATCATAAATACAAGTCAGGACTATTGGCTTTGTCAGTGGTTGTTAGTTGCACAAGATAAATAAGCAGCAACTATGGCTTGTAAATAACATTGAAAAAGCTTCCTAAAAAGCCCTGGTGACACCATGACAATGTTGCTGCTCCTGAGATTCAAAAAGAGAAGGGAAATCCAGAGAGAAAATTACTCCCTTTAAAGGATTTCCCTTCCCCTCCAACGCTCACCTTGCATGCCGTCATGCCGTAACTTCTCCAATAGTGAGAAGTGAGCAGTGTGAGTAGCGCACATCGATGTGCCGGCTGTCACTGCAGTCTGGAAGAAAACGGACCGCCTGTGCCAGGGCACAAAACAGAGCCCGATAGAGACCCGTTTGGAGGACTCCTTTAAAAAAACTGCCAGTGCTCAGCACCGGTGAGATCCGGCCCACTTAAAGCACTGCCCCTTCATACAGAACACTAGCGACCGTACGTAGTCTCCAGCTTTTTCCTAGCTCTTCTAACTTTACTCCACCTTCGAGAGTCTCTGGCCTTTTAAAGTTGTCTCTCTCTGTACTCGCACCGACCACTAATGAATATTGCTTGCTGCCCATGTCCACAGCTGGGAAAGTTTTAACGTGAAGAAGAAACTATTTTTGGGCCAGATAGAGTGTGACAGGCAGCCATGCTCATCTGACACTGCCCGGTCGGTGGCATGCACGAAGAGCACAAGCTGTCAAATTCTTTGGGCATGAACCATCGCGGTCAGGGGTGGCCGAGGGAGCAGCGGGCATCCCTGGCACTGGGAGCAGTTGGCATAGCTGGCGTGGAGCCGTGGTAACTCAAAACAAAAAACAAAGGCCGGACTCATGAGGCCACATTTATTTACAGAAAACAAACCATCTGCACAATATATCAGCATTCCTTGTGCTGTTTTCAAAGCCAAGTATTGAAACGTCCAGTGTGATTCTACCAGGCACAGATGTTTTTCCTAGACACATAAAAATACCTGCAGCTGGTATGGATCACTTACAAAACGAAACAAGCATTGGCAATACCAATAGGTTTTCCATTAGTATGCCTAAAATGTTTTTATTGAAGCGGTGACTGACGGCTGGCATGCATATGCCATTGAGAGTCAAATATTAAATTAATAAAGATTAACAATTCTGTAATGCAACGGTGCACCAAAAATAAGTAATCTATGACACTTCAAAAATAAAGAAAACACTTCAACAGACCAATCATCTGACCGAAACCCACAATATGAATATTATTAAGTATGTGTGTGTGTTTTTATTAAACTTTATGGAAAATGTGAACATACATGAATATAACATTTTCTATTATTTGTTTCGAAAACATGAGGCTGGAAATAAAGTTTAAACTGTCTCTAGGCCAAAGCTACAAAATGGAAAAGTAGAAAGTGGCAGATGCTGCTTTCAGGACATCGCTAGTATTAAGAATGTATGTGTCTCACTTCCAGTGACCCAGAAGCTTTAAGCAAACTATCATGAAATCCTCCTGTATCCAAGAGCAAAGAACGCATTGTCGTGACGCGCGTTTAAAAAACTGCGATGTAATAAACCGATCAATAGGAATCACCGCAGTAGCGATGCAGCAACGTGCGATGTGAAAACTGCCGGGGAAAGACACTTTGCGATGTATTTGCCGCGTTGTAAAGGCGGGCGAAGAAAAGGTTACCGATGTATCGTCATACAACCCATCGAATGGGCATTTCCCCCAGACCCTCTTTGCGCACGTTGTCACGCCACTTCAGCAGATTTCCTTCATCTTGCCTGGCAATGCCCAGCTATCGCAGCATATTGGGTGGAGGTGATTCGGGTGATAGAGAAAGTTATAAATAAGCCACTGCTAAGAATGGCATGCACACACAAAGGCATTTACATTTCCCTGGCCAAAGAAGAGAACTTTAGACTCTAACAAACTTGAACACATAAGAACAGGCTTTCTAAAGCACAAACTTAGCCCAGGGGCATCAAGGCGCTGTGGATAGGGATCAAGATCAGAGATGTCCATAGATAGAGGGCTTATAGGTTTGAGCTGGTGCAGAGCCAGGTCTTCAAGGCCTCACGGAACGAGGAATGGATTATCAGAGTCGAAACTGAAAGAGGAAGGGAGTTCCACTGATAGGCCGAGGCCAGCGAGAAGGACCTCCCCCATCTGGATTTCCTGAACCTGGGAACAGTCACCAAATTCTTGCTGGCTGATCTTAGCTTCTTGCCGGGGACATATCTCTGAAACAGTCTTTTAATGCCTTCTGACTCCATATTGTAAAAAGCCTTGTGCACCAGGCATATGGCTTTAAACACAATTCTCCGACCCCAGGGAAGCCAGTGCAGGCTTCTGATGGTAGCCGATACAGAGTGGAATTTAGGAAGGCCCATCACCAACCTGGCAGCGGCATTCTGCACAAGTTGAAGTCGGTGTAGGAGAACCTTATTTATCCCTACATAAAGGGCATTGCAGTAATCTAATCTGGACAGCACAAGGGCCACCACTGCCTGTTTCCGCAAGGAGAGCGAGAGAAATAGACCGATCTTTTTGAGGGTTCTTATTATCCCGAAGCAGGTAGAGACTGTTCTATTTATTTGGGGGCCCAAGGAGAGGAAGGTATCAACTATGATGCCTAGATTTTTGGCACTGAGACCAGGGTAAGGGCAAGATCCAAGTGTATATGGCCAGCAGGCCCTGGACAAAATCTCTTGATTGTCTCCGAAAATTAAGTTCTCAGTTTTATACCCATTGAGTAAAAGGGAGAAATTATTAGAACTATGCGTCATCTTTGAGGAAGCCCAGTTTGACAGTCTTGCACAACAAACAGCAAAAGGTGTCAGCACCTTCCCCACCATATACAGGTATGGAGGTGCTCATTCCCGATCTTCCACCACTAGGGTATTCCAATCCTCAGATAGTAGAAGCCAGTGGACCTCCCACCTAACAATGACCTGTTAGGCCCAGGCATGAAAGACTGCAGGCTCAGGCAGTCACTGTGCAACCCCAATCCAGTGGAAGAGCTCCCAGAATTTCGACCCTCCGTCCATCCCACCCGACACATAGAACCCCAGCAGTATAGAGAACGTGCACCCTTAATGATCTAGGCGAACACACATGAGCGTCAGGGAGATTTGCGGTGATACCCTAGCGGGAGTGAGGAAGGGGGCCTCAGTCCTCAAGGATCCGTTAATAATGGGTGGAGCTACAGGACCAAGTAGCCAAGGTAACAATAGAAAGTGAATTTGAGGGCAAAACCTGAATGAAAACTACAACACATAGCTAGCTGGAGAAGGCTGAAGGAGGCAACCTAGACTGGAGGTGGAAGTAAGACGCAAGCGAAGAGAGAAAGAACCCACACACAGGAAGCACTGAGAGAAAACATAACAGCGAGCCACCCATATGAGGAGAGCCGGGGTTGGCATAGGGCACCGGTCTGGGAAGAGCCAGAGGTAGAATTAGATGAGAGGCTTCTGGCCGGGATCCAAGCCTCACTGAATTGTCAATTTTGGTGAAGGGCTTACAGTAAAATTAGAGACCAAAGTAGTCTGGTGCAGATCTAAATAAGATATAGGGAAAACAGGATGGCACCTTTGCATGTGCACAAGAGGGGAAGCGACAAAGAACTGGTAGCCAGAGAGGAAGGCGAGGCCTTGGCGAGCCCATCCTGCCACTTGCTAGCGCTCTGGACAGAAGGGATACACCAGTATAACAGGCTTTGCCTGGAGGAGGGATCCCTTAAACCAGAGGACATGGCCAAAGCTGAAGACTGCTTTCAATATGGAGGGGGAGCGCCCAAGTGGAACATCCCCTACATTCAGGAATGACTAAGAATTGCTATGTTAAGGGGAAACGAGCAGAGTTACTCAAAGCAAAATATTTACACACTGCTACAGAAGGGCACTTCAGGAACCATCTATGTGCCATGGGCTCAAATGGACAAGAAAGGGTTAAGAACAAAGTTACCACCATTGCTGGATGGGGTGGGAAATGGATCCCATTATTTGAGAAGAACACCATGGGAATAGACCATGCAATAGGCGATATCAGAAGTCTGCTAAGTAGCCTTATCGGTGAGCAGACTAACGTGTTAACAAACTCTGAGCATGACAAGGCTGCATTCAAATCATTCAAGCAGCAAATATGGACTGTCAGGAGCGAGACGTTACCTGGCCACCCTGACGTAGGAGGAATAATGGCGGAGACTATGAAGCCAGAGGAAACAATAACCTACTTTCTGGATAGAATGAGGGAACAATGGGGACAAGAGACAGGAAGCCATGGACTGACACAGGCCCACAAGTCACATTCTTTTATAATAGTCTCAAAAAAGTGTTGCCCACCAAGATACAAAGCGGATTAGACACCGTGGATGGGTTAGACATTAACACCTAGTGGAAGATACAAGCCGATATAATGCATTATCACACAAAAAAGCTGGAGAAGGATAGCAAAAGCAGGAGCAAGCCCAGAGAGACCCTGCTAAATTGGTCCAACACAAATTGAATGACCACCAGAGGGTAGCATTGGCAGCGAGCATCCAAATGGCACATGATTTTAAGGGAGCTTCAGCGCAAAACCCCAGAGGGTCTTAACCTAGATATAGAAGCAGAGGCTAGGGCGGTTGACAGCAACCAGACCTCAGAGAATGCTACTATTGCCACCGGATGGGCCACCTGGTATACAGATGCCGTTTAAAAGCATACCATGTAAAGCAGTCGATGGGCCAGGGTCGGCCACCACAAAAATCCTAATCCACAGTACCAAGTCCAAGGGAAACCTGAATACACCTTACATTCAGCCAAAGGGAGGCCAGTCAACCGCATCACTCTTGCAACAGGGATCAGTAATTGGACAAACACAATGCAATAGCAACCAAAGGCAGAGAACACAGCCCAAAATGGACTGGGGTCACAGCCACAGGCAGGGCTTGGTGACTGTCTGGGGAGGTAATGCCTTCCAACAAACACAGAATTCAAATATGCAGTAAAGATGACCCTCCAGAGTGAATACCATTCATACATCCACATCCCAGTAATTAACTGTATCCAAATCAGGAAACGACCTATGAGACAGTACTGGGAATACAAACGTTTACTTGCATCCAGGGATTTTGCACTGATACATTTGTTCTGTCCCTAGGGTTCACCATTTAGGGTGCCTATAGGAGTCAAGGCCCCCTTCTGCCAACGATCCCCCATGGACGGGTTGGCTGGTCACACCCTAGGGGTATGGCCGTTTGACAAGAAGGGTGGGGCAGCTCCCAGACATGTTCTTGAAAAGCAGAAACCCAGGTCCCTCCCTGTGTCCAAAGACAATGGGATGGGTTTCAATAACCAGGTCAAAAGGTTCCCATTCTCAGGCATGTGGCCCGGGGCGAAAATTCCTACATAGAGTAGATACCAACAGCACCCCTTTAAACTACAGAACTCCAGCAAATGGAGGACCCTTTTCAGTTCCAAAACAAAGCTGTCCACAAGTGAGGGGTACCAGGTTTTCCATACACTGCTGATGTTAGACCTTGTATGGGTTTACCCTGTATTTTTGCCTTTGACTCCTGCGTTTTTGCTGTGCGTTGTGTTTTGGGCACTTTGCTACTGCTGTTCAGTGCCAAAGTGCAAGTGCAAGTGCAAGTGCTCCCTGTAAATTGTTGTTAGGGATTGGTGATTCCATGATTGGCATATTTGATTTACTAGTCAGTCCCTAGTACAGGGCCTATAATCAAATGCTGCTATTGGATCACCCACATAAGCAGCCTGTAAATGTAACTCAGACCTGCCACTGCAGTGTCTTTGCACAGTTTGGCATTGCCATGTCGACTTGGCAAGTGTACCCACTTTCCAGGCCCTAACCTTCCCTTGAAATACATGTGAGTCACCCCTAAGGTAGACCCAAGGCACCCGTGTGGGTAGGGTGCAAAATATGTGAAAGGTAGGACATGCCCTGATGTGTGTGGCATGTCCTGATAGTGAAATACTGCCAATTTCGCTTTTCACTATTGAAAGGCTATCTGCCCCAAAGGATAGAATGGGAGTTCATTTATAACATCTTATGAATATAACTTCCCCTAGGGAAGAGATAGGTTGATAAAGTTTAGTATGCCTGAATTCAGAATATAAAGATGTATCTTTTAGTGAGGATGATTTTTACATTCTGTGTTTAAAAATACTACTTTTAAAAAGTAGGTATTTTCTTGCTTAGCCATCCTGTGTGTCTCTGCTAGGTTTGTGTACTGACTGAAGTGAGAGGTGCTAGGAAAGTGCATTCTGTTAAGATAGACACTGGGGGGGCGGATGGTGAGGTTTCCAATTTGAGTTAGGTTGAGTTAGAGCTGAGCTGAATAGACCTGGACTGCATTCAATTTCAGAATAGGGGGGGAGATTTCTTTCACACCTGAATGGGCTTGGTCTGCTTCGGACAATGCCGTCTCAACCTGCTGCCAAGAAGCTGCACCGGAGAGGACAGAATTGGTTTTGGCTGTGCAAACAGCTTCTCTGCCACTAGAGAACAAAGGATTGTGAGCTATAAAGAGTGGGGCCTGGACTCCTGAACTTTAGATCATTTCTGGAATTCAAGAGGAACCTTTGCCAAGGAGAAGAGTTAGAGAAACCAAGGAGAAGTGCTGCCACTTTGCTGTGTGCTGTCTGGGGTGGGCCTGCAGTGATTTTTTCTGTGAAGGAAAAGGCAAGGACTTTGCTGTGTGCTGTGTCCCTTGCTCGAGGAAGATCTTAAAGACCTGGCCTCCTCTTTTGAAGTCACAGGGATAGAAAAGACGTCACCACCACCTCCCCTGAGCTCACTTGCTGAGAGTTCTGACCTGCCAAGGGGTGCTTACTGCTGCTCTGGGCCTCTGGAGGTTGTTTCTGCTGTTGGGAGCTGGAAAAGTAATGCAATGAGGAGAAGCGCAATGCATCTGTACCTGGTTCTGATGCATCGCTGAAGAAACCAACACAGCGGCTGCCCGCAGCTTGAGAAATTGCAGCACGCTGCATTGAGTGCACTGATCTGCAAAGGCCGCGATCACTGCACTGATTCCAATGCAGGCGTGCGGTCCGGCTATAAGAACCAAGACATTGTGGTACAGCGGCTGAAGAAACCAACGCATGTGCCATTGCCACCACCGCATCGAGAACCGACTCATTCCAGATCCTCAAGCATCGCACAAGGGAGCCAAGTCCACAAGGAAGCTTGGGCCGCAGTATGAAACCGACGCATTACCTCTACTTCAATAAGAAACTGGCACATCACCTCCCCTTAAGTAAGGAACCAACGCATTACCTCCCCTCGAGGTAGGAACCAGTGCGTCAACTTCCCTGTGTAAAAGGAACCAACGCATCACCTTCCCTGCGGTTGTTTTTGCTTTTGATTTTGACCAAGGTACTTATCTTTCCAAACTGGTGTGGTGTTTTTTACTGTGTTACTGTATGCATGCACAAATGCTTTACACACTGTCTCTGAGATAAGCCTGTCTGCTTGTGCCAAGCTACCAAGGGGGTGAGCAGGGGTTATTTTAGAAGTGTATCCCCCTTATGTTGACTAGGAAGAAGGGTCCCTGCTTGGACAACGGTACAAACCATTGCCAACTAGAGAGACCCTCATTTCTAATGGTGAAGATCTCCTAACCTCCACAACACATGTAAAATACCCAAACATTGTGAAGTGCCTTCATAGCGTTGAGTCCAATGGGATGTTGACCATTTTAGCCAGACATCCAAGTAGTGCAAAACAGTGCCAGTCCAGTCATCATCTTGAGGCCAAGTTCGGCAAGGGTTCTGACCATTGGCCCAGACCCCCTACATTCTTAGCAGTGTTTTCTCCTTCATTCTCTGGGGCTTCTCAAATCTCCGAAACCAAGTCATCAGGCCATACACCTCCAAAAAACAAATGTGACAGGAGCATGCCTGCTAGTAGGAAACCACAGGTCCAAAATACCACAGAAAAGGCATAGTACCTGGAAGAGGGGGGTTGCCATCACAGCTCCAGTTGAGTGTAGAATGAGTAAGGTTCCCCTCATATCATGCCTAGTAATTAACCAGTGCACTGCGCCTGACATGCAATATCCAAAGCAATCAGTAAGCCCCATCCCCAGACTCCACAAGACAGCACAATCAGGGGTTACATGAGAAATGCAGGGCAACATTCTGCCCCCTCTGTCTGATGATAAGTGAGATAGCAGACCACATGACATCTTGGGAAATGCACAAAAACCCACACAGGTAGCCCAAAATTAACCCAACAAAAGTCTCCAGAAAGGGTGACGTTGAGAGATAACTGACACTACATGGAAGGGGCAAAATGCATTCCACATGCCGAGAGACACATGATCTCGGGGCACATTGCAACCACACAGTAGCAACACATCTTCTTCTTGCTCATTGAAAACAACCCACACCGAAGGCGCCTCCCTGCAAACATTAGGGGAGACATGGTCCCAGGAAAACTGGTGATGTCCAGAAAAACCCAACAGAAAAACGGATATGATCAATTCCTATGATCAAGACCATTCCATAAATATAGATCAATAATCCAGGAACCCAGATAGGTATGTAGGCTCATAACATAGACTAATTTGCCTAATTACACATAAGCCACCTTTAAGCCTTAAAGAACCTAAAATATACCATGATCAAGGCCATTTTCCACTGCCTCACAAACAATAAAATTGCATAAAAGGGGTGTGGAGAACACACCCCTCAACTGAAATACAGGAGCCCAGAATGAAAGACCAGCAGCACACATGTAATGTTTTTCTGAATTAACAAGGTTTTATCCAACAGGTCTACAAGCAAACTACCAAAGTGCACCACCTTTCTGGTGTCACATCATTCATCACCCCAATGCGGATCTAAAGTGTGTGAATCAAACTTATGAACTCCCCTGTTAGCTTTTTTGATACAACTTTTTGAACAAAAACACCCGATGACCAGAGAACCACAGACATGTCCCCTCAAAGTCATATCAAAGGCCAGCAGTGTTCAATTTCAAGTTATATATTCTCCCACTTCTATGTTTGGGGGCTGCCACACCTCTTCACTACTAAGTAACTGCCTGACCAAATGGAGTCTGTTCAGAAATGATCACAGCGCTTGCGTAAGGATCTCTCCCATGTCCTCTACAATCACACCAATCCAAACACTAGTATTCCACATGCACTACATAGCACCCATTCCCACAACACATGCTATCAGCAACTGACTGCTATGGGCTCCAAGACATCAGCAAGGTATTGTTATGTCTTTTTGCTGAAACCACATGCAGTAGGTGCAGATAGACTTTACTTGTCCCAAGAGATAGCCCCTGAAAGACCACACTACCTTCTCCACCTATACCTGTGCAGAATCAGGGTGAAAATCCTGCCCAACAAGGTAGAACCCCAGAGAGTAGTTTTGCTTAGATATGAATTTACCTTGAAAGAATGAAAAGACAATAGACATTTGGCAAAACAGGAATAAGTTGATTTAATTAAATTCTGCAGCTGGCAGAGCAGTGACAGAGTCACGTCTGAAGACAATCTCAATGTACTGAATTTTGGATGATCACATATAAAGCTTGTGAGATACTCTAAAACTATGTTATATTCATAGAGGGCATTTGGGTTGGGACCTATTCATACATCATGAATACAATCACCTGATAAGGGGGACATAGGTTGCTCTCGACCTCAGGGAGAGCAAGTGTAGGTCATTGTGTATGCGTCTAGATGTCCAGCATGGAAAACATGTGATCACTATGTGTGGTGTATATGCTGTGCCTTGATTGGCTGAGTGTTCCTGGCTACATGTGATGTCTAACTGTGTGTTATTTTGGGAACCTATGCGGTTGGCCATACTTGTTTTATTGGGGCCAATTTCCTTGGACCTGTTTGTGGTGTAACTGCCTATCTGTGGGATTGATCCAGGTTTTCCCAGGTTGCCAATTTTCTTGGAGCTGAGTGTAACCCCACCTGTGACCAATTGAAAGGCCTGGGTTTGAGTCACAGTGCCTGTCTGGCCACATTATCTGACTTGGGTTGATGGGGTGGTCATCTTAGGTGAACTCAACAACAATGATATGATTTCATTATTGCATGTACATAAAACACGACGCTCATTGATATCATATTTACCGAAATTCACATTATTATGCGTATAGATAGTGTATATCAACATTGTTTTCACTTGTATTGACATAGTTTATGGCATATATCGACATCACATTTATTGGTACAGCCTTTGTTGTGCAAGCATATCTTATGGTGTACATTGACATCGCATTTACTGATATTAACATTCCCCCCTCTATTTGAATTTGCAAATACATAATTTCCTTGTTTGTTATAACAGCCACATTATTTGAAAGGTATGTGTTGCTATAGTGTCTGCTATTCTTTCCCTAGCCATTTGCATACTATCTAATTTGAGAAATACATGTTTACAACAGAAAACCACTACTTATAGGAAACCACACAACAGTAGTACAAAAATAATAACTGGAAGTAATAACGTGAATACTTTTGACATCCATAGGGGATCCAAGAACAAATACTATGAAACCAGTCCTACTCAGGGACACCTTCCTTATTGTCAATGTCTGCTTGTAGATGTTGCAGTGCTTGAATGGCAAGAGTGAGAGTTCTTTTTTTTAGATCATTTCCAGGAATAAAAGTGCAACAGGAAGCACCCATTTTGAAATACACCCCACCCTCCATCGGGGTCATCAAGTCCAACAGGTACCGATGTTACATCACTATAAGGCGGATGGCTCTCAGTTCTTCCTTGATAGCGTTTAGGCCGAGCTCAGTGCCATTGATCATCTTTAACATTTTCCACCTAGACTGTAACCAGCTTGCGTTCATCCTCATTTGCAAGGTTAAGAAGTGTAAAGACCCTCCTACATTTACTTGAGTTTCAGAAAACACTCTACATTGAATGTCTTACAGAAAACTAGCATTTCTTCTTTGAGCCTGATGCAACAAAGTTGTTTTCTTCTGTAGCTGATGTTGGGACAACTCTTCATCTGGGATGACCAGTGATGGTGTGTGTATGGTCACGAGGGTACAGAGGTCCAACCATCCAGGGAATGTTTTTCTGAAACTCAAGTAAAGGTACACCAGAATAATTTCTTTTGTGAGAGAATATATACAACACATAGATATTACCAAACGTTATTTGTGACAAAAATATATACAACAAAGCAATGATCACAAGACAAACATCGATAAATTATGTGTTCCAGCCTAGAATTAAGCCAGTCTTGCATTTGCACTGAAAACACAAGGCGGACAATTGCTCATTCAAAGACACATGCCTACTGTCCTGCCTGTGGGAGGGTGGAGATGCATATCCTACTTAAGGGTGTTGTCAACTTAGAACAAGGGGGAAAGAATTTGTATTCAGTCTCCTCGTGGCACACCCTGTTCTACCGTCCCCTACACTCAGCAGCCAACGCATTTTGAATCCCCAACAATTCTGGGATTCTCTTCAGGACTCGGACTTGGTTTGGTTTGGGCCCAGGTTTATCGCAAATATTTAAAATAAACCTCCCTTGACACCTTTCTGTGATTTCAAAGGTCCCATCCTTCGGCAGCAGACATGCTTGAAAAATAATATACTCTCCTCTCCGGCTTGCCAAACTGCTACTTGGATATGGATTTACATTGAAAAGACAAGAGGAGTTCATCAAAACAGAAACAAGTTACTTTAATTAAGCGCTGCAACCGCGAGAGCAACAACAGAGTCATGTCTAAAGACAGAATCAATGTACAGAAATGTGGCGGATTATATATACAGTTTGTGAGGAACATTCATAGCGAGCATGTGGGTCCAGGCCTCATTGTAAATCATCTGATAAGGGGGACAAAGGTAGCTCTCATCCTCAGGAGCTAGTGTAGGCCAGTGTGTATGCACCCAAATGCCCGGCATTTGTGTCAGTGTGATCATTACGCGTGGTGTGTATGCTGTGTCCTGATTGTCTGAGTTTTTTTGACTACATGTGGTCTAACTTTGTGGTACTTTGGGAACGTGTGCCTTTGGCCAAAGTTTTTTGTCATGGCCAATTTCTCCAGACCTGTTTGTGGTGTAACTGCCTATCTGTGCAATCGATCAGGGTTTTTCCTGGTTGCACAATTGTCTTTGAGTTGACTGTATCCCCAACTGTGACCTATCAATCGATAGCCCTGGTTTTGGATCGCAGGGTCTGTCTGACCATGTATCTCTGACTCAAAGTTGATGGAGAGGTCATCAAGGGTGATTTCGACAGCAACTGTATGAGTTTGTAATTGTGTGTACATAAACCTTGGAGGTCATTGATAGCATATTTACCGTCATTCTCTCACATTCTCATTATTATGCGTACAGTGGTCATAGCGTATATCAACATTGCCTTTACTGGTAATGACATTGTTATGCATGCATAGTTCATGCCATGCATTGATAGGTATTGCCACTGCTGTGCATGCACATCTCATGGTGTACATTGACATTACATTCAACGATATTAGCAGTAGTAGTAAATTTGAGCCATCCTAGACCAGCCCAATACCTCTTTACCTATTCACCGAGCCTAACGATATTCAAACTGAGCTAGAGAGAATACACAGAAGGGGTACCATGGGGAGTATACCAATTATCCCTAAGCCTTCCCAGAAAAGAGGTCCTTGTGGGCACCGAAACCCCAAACTGAACGTACTAGCACATTCGGTCCTGTATCCATTTGTGGTCCAAGGATGGCCCTTAGCGTATCTGAGGCAGTCTTCTTTACCAACAAGTGGATCCCATACATGGAGTTCCTATGAAGGCCTTCCAGCTCAGTGACAAAAACGGAAATGACTCTCAGGGGCAGGGTTAAACAAAAACATGGATATCCATATCAGGAAATCTCGGATATTGAAGTGGGTGGATACACTTGGCTAGAAGGGAATAGGCAATCCTTTAAACATGCATAAATGTACACTCTGTTCCTTGTGTTTCAGAGGTAAAGGAACGCTTCCATTGGGTATCAACAAAAACTGTGGCACAATACTGCATATTCCGGATATGCAATGGGGCACCTCCACGCTGATGTATACCTAATGGAAGTAGGCCGAGTTTGCCTACACTCACCTCGTCCCTGGACGGTGCGGACTTTGTTCGCTTTTTACTGTACGGACCCAACCCTGTTTTTTTCCAGAGCAGAACTATTGGATTTTTACCAGCACCCGCTGAGGAAGAAGGCAGCCTTGCTGCCTCAGGCACATGAAAAAAGAACTGCAGTGTATTTTGGCTGTTCTCAGTTCCAGAACATTACAGAAGAATTCAGTGTGTTCTTGGACCCACAAGGATCAGCGGGAGGGTCCATACCCTTCTTCACCTTTCAGACAAAAGCTAATGCCTGCTGATTACAAATAACCAAATGTAACGTTGGTATGTGTTAGACTTAATGACTACGATTGAGGGAGGGATGTGTGCCAAGTGGGTGTGTCCTGTGGCACATTTATCCCAGGGAATGGCACTTTGACTATTGCCATCTGAGCACTGCATGGTTTGCAAACAGATATGAGTGAGGAGGAAGGTTTTCCTAGAGCAGGAGTGGTTATCAAATTCGTACTCCTGGCTCCCACAATGGTTTTCCGGACTGTCTTTGTCATTGCAACAAGTTATCATAGTGTTCTTGTTTGTGTTTGGTTCCCTACAGTTGGGGATTGCTTGCTGTCAAAGCACAGTCCTCAAATTGGGTACAATGATAGTAGAGATTTTAACAGGAGGGGGGAGAGAGAGAGTCAGTGGATTCAGTCTCCCTAATAGTATGAATAAACAAAGTGGAATCCACTCAAAGTGATAGTGATCCCTAGAGTGATGGGGAACACACAGTGTTGATTAAATGCCCCTCACACACCAACAGGCCCCTTGGTGTCATGCTTCATCATCGGGGCCTTCGCACCCCTCTACGGGATGCGGCGTGCTGCGACTCGCGGATACGCAGGAGCACTTGGAAGTGAACTATGTGTGGGGGTGTGTGTATAACCAAGGTGTGAGTGAGGTGAGGTGAAAAAAAGTGAATAATTAAAAAATACCTGGCACGTGGGAGGAAAAATAATTTTAATTTAATCCCCGGCTGGTATTGTTAAAATAAGTGCAGGGCGTGGTTTGATAGATACGAGTTAGGGTATCAAAAACCACTGTTTTCAAGTGTCAACATGTTTCGGAGGTCACAGCCCCCTTCTTCAGGACAAGGGTTTATGCACTTACCCTCCCCTTACTTACATGCAAAATGTAAAAGTGTTTAAAAATTAATTACCACAATGTGTAATTTTCCTAACAATGTTTTTATGTTAGTGAATGCAGTTGCGCCCAATTGGCGATAGAACCTGCGGAGAGAAATACATAGATAAATACAGGATCTGGAATAAACAGATCAATGGAGAAGAAAAAACCTTCTCTAAATACAACCAGGTCAAACCAAAAATGATGGGACCCTATGGAAAAATAGAACACATCTGGACATAACACAGTACTAACACACATATATACAAAACACAGAATTACTCTCTGCTCAGATGGAAAGAGAGCAAACAATAAGAAAGATAAGTCTTACTTAGAGTTCTCAACTACTAGACCTCATGAGCCTAAGCGTATTTTGGGGATCCTTCCTTTCTGCTCAGAAATGACCTATAAAACATTAGTATACGGGGTTCAGTTGTAAATACGGTACTGAATGCACCAAACTAATGAAACAAATGCTTGTCTCTGACACCCAAAACTCACGGTTACTGCATTGGCTAATCGCCTGCCTTCCCTCAACGTGGCTCCGATGAAGTGAGCATAGAACGCGTCTAGGCCCTTATATATACTCTCCCTGGGAGTAATTGGTAGTAGTTAATTGATTGATTAGGTCCGGTAAATGCCCAAACAAGGAGATCGTAATCTCCCAGGGTCCGGTGTTGCGCTCCCGTTTAACGCTAGCTAGCGCGCATGCGCATGGTATCCTGTCTAATACGCATGCGCGGTCTGAAAAACGATCGCGCATGCGTGAAATACGAGCGCTATACTTAATACCGGGGAAGCCGGCGAAGATAGAAAGAAAGTGCCTCGGTATGGCGCAACTTTAGTTCATAAATCAACGTGCATATACTGAGCTAATAGTGGCAGGGCTGCATTCAGTATCTGAAAGGGCTCATAGTATCTAATAGAATCTGGGGAGACATCGTATCTGATAGAATATGGTAAGATAGCAAGTGAGTGGGTATATTTACTCAGGATGGTCTAATTTGTTGGCATAGAAAATAGGTGAACATTATACTGAGCTGACAATATGACCTAATTAAACCCCATATATCAAGGTTTTGGATCTAGACCAAAAGATACATTGGTTATCAGAAGAGCGTTTATCTTAAGAGGTTCCAAGGAATGGAATCATTAAGCCCCGTGGTGTCAGTTCCCAACCGGAACACCCACCGTTGTTCTTTTTCCAGGAGGCCCACCTCAGAGGATAATTGTTCAATTACCGTCCACTGTAGTTCATTCACACAGTGTTGGTGTTCGATAAAGTGGGCTGACATTTTTGTTGTGAGTTTTTTACACCTGGGAGAGTATATATAAGGGCCTAGACGCGTTCTATGCTCACTTCATCGGAGCCGCGTTGAGGGAAGGCAGGCGATTAGCCAATGCAGTAACCGTGAGTTTTGGGTGTCAGAGACAAGCATTTGTTTCATTAGTTTGGTGCATTCAGTACCGTATTTACAAATGAACCCCGTATACTAATGTTTTATAGGTCATTTCTGAGCAGAAAGGAAGGATCCTCAAAATACGCTTAGGCTCATGAGGTCTAGTAGTTGAGAACTCTAAGTAAGACTTATCTTTCTTATTGTTGTCTCTCTTTCCATCTGAGCAGAGAGTAATTCTGTGTTTTGTATATATGTGTGTTAGTACTGTGTTATGTCCAGATGTGTTCTATTTTTCCATAGGGTCCCATCATTTTTGGTTTGACCTGGTTGTATTTAGAGAAGGTTTTTTCTTCTCCATTGATCTGTTTATTCCAGATCCTGTATTTATCTGTGTATTTCTCTCCGCAGGTTCTATCGCCAATTGGGCGCAACTGCATTCACTAACATAAAAACATTGTTAGGAAAATTACACATTGTGGTAATTAATTTTTAAACACTTTTACATTTTGCATGTGAGTAAGGGGAGGGTAAGTGCATAAACCCTTGTCCTGAAGAAGGGGGCTGTGACCTCCGAAACATGTTGACACTTGAAAACAGTGGTTTTTGATACCCTAACTCGTATCTATCAAACCACGCCCTGCACTTATTTTAACAATACCAGCCGGGGATTAAATTAAAATTATTTTTCCTCCCACGTGCCAGGTATTTTTTAATTATTCACTTTTTTTCACCTCACCTCACTCACACCTTGGTTATACACACACCCCCACACATAGTTCACTTCCAAGTGCTCCTGCGTATCCGCGAGTCACAGCACGCCGCATCCCGTAGAGGGGTGCGAAGACCCCGATGATGAAGCATGACACCAAGGGGCCTGTTGGTGTGTGAGGGGCATTTAAACAACACTGTGTGTTCCCCATAACTCTAGGGATCACTATCACTTTGAGTACAATGAGAGTAGCCAGGAAAGAAGCAATTGTCAAAACCAAAAAACGAAAGTTCCCCAATAATGTATCTGTTATGATGTATGGCTTTGATAGCGTAGTTAAAATTCAACTAGAAGGGGAATTTTAATATTGAACAAGTCGATGTTGATGTGAATAACACTAAATGTACATGCATACACCCAATTGCATCTTTATTGACAAATTCACCCGGTGTGAACTCCGTGTTAGCCCCAACTCAGAAATACATAATTAGGCAGGCTCGAGGTTACTGATTGACAAATTACAGGTGGAGTAGCAGACAAATGCATGAATAGAAAATCTCAGATCAAACTCACAGATAGGCTCAGTGATACAAAAATGGTCTAGGGAGATTGGCCCCAATAAAGCCCGCATGCACAGAGGGGTGCGCGCATTCGCAAAACACCATAAAGCCAGATGCCACATAAAGTTAGGAACACTTAGCCAATCAGGACACAACACACACATTACACACAGTGATCATGCCCTCCTCATGCCGGACATCTAGGCATGTTATCTACTGCCCAAATTGTGTCCATGCAAGATCAAGGCCCACTTGATTCTTCATCAAAACATTCCTTATAGCCACATAGACAGTGGTCTGTATTCCTTCCCAAAAAAGGACTGGTGGATCCATTTTTTTATTTTAATTTTTTTATTGAGATATAGATCATGAGCACATATCAAACATAAAACTTCTCATCTTGCAGTTGTGGGGTTGCAAGAACAGTGCACAATACGATACATTGTAAAAATT
Source organism: Lissotriton vulgaris (assembly GCF_964263255.1). Classification (NCBI taxonomy): domain Eukaryota; kingdom Metazoa; phylum Chordata; class Amphibia; order Caudata; family Salamandridae; genus Lissotriton; species Lissotriton vulgaris. The sequence continues at coordinate 167,319,486 of NC_141688.1, read as the reverse complement.
GATACAAAACAAGAATCGAATCAGAGCTTAGATGCAGAGGAATTCTGCTATTTCACACATTGTAACATTATATAAGCAAAAATACAGCATAGCAGTAATAGAAAAGAAAGAATATGAATCACGGAGCAGTGAGAATCTGAAATAATCAGAAACAATCAGTTTTCTGCATCCATGTATGTTCTAACCGGACCCCAGATTAGTTGCCCCAATGCTCTTTTCCGCCTTCCTTTCAGCGCATACAAACTATATTCAATATTATAGATAAAAAGAAACCGCGTCCGCCATACTGCAAATGAAGGGGGGTCGCATTGTAGCAAGCACAAAGCTATGCATAGCCTTAGAACCGCTTTAGCTACAAATATCAAATAGCCATTATTGTCAGTAGGCACGTCTTGTGCACCACCCATATCTATACCCAATAATATCTGCATGAGTGTAAGCTGAAAGGGGGTACCCAGAATCTCAGATAGGAACTTATTTACATGCATAAACAATTCCCTCAATTTAGCACAAGTGCCAAAAATATGCATCACGTCTGCCTGTTGAGCGCTGCACCTAAAACATTTCCCATCCGGGTCGCCGCCCCACTTTGAAATTTTGTCTGGAGTACGATACAAGTAAAATAAAGTTTTATAATGTTGCGTGACAAGGTTGGCAGACATAAGTACTCGTCCTGCAAGCTCAATTGACCTTTCAAGCAGGATCCCCTGGCTTCCCAGACTATTCTCCCATTTGCTTACTTGAGCTTTTAAGTCATGTGGCATTGCCTCTATCATTAAATTATAGAGTGCCCAGATCCGAGCTCGTTTCTTATTGGCCTCTATGAGAGGATAGGGTGACTTGCATACAGTAGCTTTTAATAAGGAATCACGTATTTGCAAATACTTGAAGAAGTGTGTGGTTGGAAGTTGATATTGTTCCCTTAACTGGCTAAATGATTTTAAACTATCCCCTATATATAAGTCACCCAAAATAATAATAATAATTAAACCTCTCGTTCGCCAATTCACCATTATATGATCCCAACAAATACTAGGATAGAAAATCTGGTCAGTTCAACTGAGTATATCTGGAAAACTTTTCAATTTTATAGAACATTTTGATTGCCTTCCATGCTTTATAAGCTGCAGCCACAACCTTAAATCTGGTACGTTTATAATAATTCCAATCCGTATTGAGATAAAGGCGATTCCTAGCTTCTGCACCAAGGAGTAGAGTGTATATTGAGGGTTGCAATGCTGTTCTCCAGAGGTCCTTCCCCTATAAGTAAGATATTCATATGTTGAAGCATGCAAGCATAGTAATATAAAAGAAAGTCCGGTACCGCCCACCCTCCTACAACCCTTGGCAGAACCATGTATTTTTTTGCACGCCGCTCCTTTCCCCGAGACCATAACAATTTCATACAAATCGATTGCAATTGTGTAATGTAAGCAGAAGGGATCTCTAGTGGTACTGACCGATAGAAATAAAGGATCTTAGGTAATACCATCATTTTTAAAGTATTACATCTACCAACTAGCGTTAAATGCGAGCATTCATATTGATCCAGTTTTTTACGGATCCCAGTAAGTAAACTCTGCCAGTTAGATTGTAACGTAGCGGAGGCCGAGGCTCTTATCCGCACCCCTAGGTATGTAACCTCTGTTAAAACCCTAGCATCTAAATAAGACTTGATGTTGAGACATAAGATCTAAGTCTTAGCAGTGTTCAATTTGTTTCCAGATACCGAGCCATATAACGCTGCAAGATGTTCAATCTCAGGCATCGCCACAGCGGGTTTTGGAGACAGCAATGTCATTGGCATACGCTAGAACCCGATATTGTTGCTGTTGCACTAAGACTGGCGGGATCCGAGGACTATTCTCCAGCATTTTCAAAAATGGATCGATGTATAGGGCAAATAGCAATGGGGAACACGGGCAGCCTTGCCTTGTCCCCCTTTGTATTGATACCTGTGCCGATTGCAGCCCCCTTACATAGATCCGTGCACTTGGCTGTTGGTACAACGTCTGTATAGATTTTATATACTTTGGCCCAAACCCTCGAGACTTCATCACATCCCATAGGAAAGACCACAACACTTGGTCAAAAGCCTTCACGGCATCCAGTAATATGAGGCTCAGTGGCACTTCCAAACCGTTTGCATAGTCTATTAAAGCAATCACCCAGTTGACATGATTGGTTGTGCCACGTTTAGGGATAAACCCGTGCTGACGGACAGAGACCAGCAGAGATATCACACCTGAAAGCCTTGCCGCCAATATTTTCGAATAGATTTTTCCAACAGTATTTAACAATGAAATAGGCCGGTATGAAGCTGGCTGATTTGCAGGTTTACCCTTTTTTCTGAAAACCACTATGCTGGCCTCATCCCAAGTTTTTGGATAAGAACCGGTCTGCGCCATCCTAAATGTGGCTAACATGTCAGGCTTCAGGGCTTGAAAAAAACATTTATACATCTCTAGCGGAAGCTTGTCGGGACCCGCTGCTTTGCCTGCTGGAAGTCCTTTAATTGCCGCTTCGAGTTCCAACATCGATATTGGGGCCTCTAACTTAGCTACAATTTCCCTATCTAAATCTTGCTCACAGAATTGTTCAAGCACAGAAGCAGCGTTACTACTGTCATAATCTTCTCTTGTATATAATTGAGTATAAAACTGTCTGAAAACTTCCACTATTTCCGTTTCACTGTCCACCACTTGTCCGGTTATATCCTTAATACTATTTATTCTTTGTGCAGCTGCCCTCGTTCTCATTTTCTGGGCCAAGCACCTACCACTTGCCTCCCCATACTCATATGCCGTTTAGTAGCATAAGTTTTTGCCGTTTCTTTGCTCCATTGATAGTTTACCCTTGCCTTACATCGGGCCACCTCCGCTGCCGAGCCCTGGATATCTCTACTTGAATGTATATCCTGCACCAACCGCTCTTCGGCCTCTCCTAAATCACGGTATAGCTCTTGCAGCTGAACCCGTACTTGCTTTTGTGCGTATAATCCATAACTGAGAACCTCCCCCCTAGAAGAGGCTTTAAACGTGTCCCGCACTATCCCCATCTCTGTACTTCCTCTATTATGATTAAAAAACCCTGCTACCCAATCCATCATATACTCCTGAAATTTTATATCCAACAGCAACTTGCGGTCAAACGTGAATTCCCGGGGCTTACTGACTGGACAGCTTGACTTAATAGAAAGGACAACCGGACCGTGATCAGACTTGGCTCGCGGGTATACTTGCATTTGCGCACCGGAAAGGATAGATTGTGGCGCAAAGAAGTAATCCAGTCGCACTAGTTTCTGGTGAGGTACCGAGAAAAAAGTATAACCGGGGTTACCACCCCTGAGATAGGACCAGGCATCAACTAATCTGTGTGAGGTGAGGAGGGATTGTAATGCCCTATATACTTTTGGTTTCCTCCCAACATACACATAGTCATCATTGCCTTATGAATCAGGTTGAAGATTGATATTCAAATCCCCACAGATTATTACTGGGGTAGGCCAAGTTGCTGACTCAACATTGAGATGGTCTAAGACAACTGGCTCATCGAGATTAGAGCCATTAATGGAGCATAGTGTACATTTGAGAGAGCCAATAGTACATTCTATAATTGCCCATCTGCCTCCACTGTCCTCCAAAGCCCGGGCCGTACTAATAACATGCTTTTTAGCTAATATGGCAACCCCACGAGCCATGCAGGTTTGCTTAGTGCAAACTAAGACAGTGTACCCAAGTTCGGACAAAAACTTCCGCTTAGGCCATTCTACATGCGTCTCCTGGAGACAAATAATGTCGCAACAAAGCCACTGCAATTCCCTAGCGACCCGTTGTCTTTTATTTACCACACATAGAAATACAATGAAAAAATGTGCTCATGACCTCTTTTTATATTTAACCCCCCCCACCCGGACTGCCCCCAGCAGGCCCCACCCCACCTTCCACCCCTCCTCCCCTACCACTCAGAACAGGGCATAAGGACATAGTCCTCAGTGATGCTAGTGTGTGAGTGCCCCCCTCCACAGAAAACCCACCAGGCCGCCACCCTATTTATGCTTTTCCATGTCTTACCATAAACATAACAGATGAGATGAACTATCTCTAGCCAGATTGAGACCACTATATTAACCAACTTCCTAAATTAAATGTCAGTCTAGATAACATCTCTATTGCATTTAAATCTTTAAATCGGTATCCTACAACTAGTGACTAGAGAAAGAAAACAAAATAGTTTTTAACCAGTCTCTATGGTTGTTTCGATGATAAGTGGTCTCACTATTCAACACATACATAAAGTTAATAAAGTTCCGAAGCATCTTAGTTTATACTGTGGTAATCGACTGGGGTCGTCAGACAAGAACATAAACAAAAAAAAAAAATAACAAAAAAAAAAATGAGGAATAGATTGACCACAGTCACGATTTATAGATTCCTTTTTTTTCCTTTTTTTTTCTTTTTCTCCCCTTTTTCCTTCTCTTTCCCATTGAATTAGTGATTCAAAGGTTTGTGTCCATGGACTTCAAATATGTTAGTGCCTGAGTCTCTGATGTAAAATATTTAGACTGCCCCTTATAGACCACTTTCAGCTTCGCCGGATTTAGAAGGAATACTTGTGCTCCCTTTGATTGAAAAGGCGAGATCAACTGTCTTAATTGCCATCTCAGCCTCACAGTTGTAGGACAAAAATCCGGACGGACAAAGAATTCACATCCATTGCCTGTGCGGCGCATGTCAGGGCGTGCTAAATCATATAATGCCTCTCTCAAAATAAAATTGTTGAGGCATATCAATATCGCTCGTGGCTGTGCTTTAGACCCCCCTGCTGAATTAGAGTCTCCATGAGTTTTCCTCTGTGTAAATGGGAACCGATGTGCCCTGATGATCTCACTCTCCCACTGCCAATCACTTAGCTCAGGGAAGGCTTCTGTGAAAACCTCAATAATAAATTTACGGGCATTTTTCTCTTCTCTCATTTCGGGTATACCAATAACACGCAAATTATTACGCCTTGCGTGATTTTCGAAGTCCGTCAATTTCCATTCTACGTCTGATCTTGTAGACTGCAGAGTTTCTATAGCTGTTTGTTGTTTTACCAGTGAATCCTCGACACTTGAAATGCGCTCCTCAGTTTCAGTAACTCTTGTGGTCAGTTCATTGAGAGATTTGACCATTCGCCACATCGTATTTTGAAGCTTACGAACAGCACCCTGAGTGCGGCTACTTTCGGCTTTGGTCTCTGCACGGTGTGCCATAATGCTCTTATAGATAATGTCTAAAGTAGCCCCGTCTCCTTCCTCTTCCACCAGATCCTGGTTGTGATCTTGTTCTTGTATCTCATTTGTATCTCATTTTCCCCACTTTCCCAAGTGGGTTGCACAAGTGATGACATCGCTTCTGGCTGTCTCTCTGCCTGTAAATTCCGTCGAACAGTCTCTTGATCATCAATCTGACACCGAATCTGAATAGGAGACTGCTCCGTTTCAACATCATCTTACCCCATAAGTTCATCTTCATCTCCCCATTCTCCTGGCGAGCTAAAACCTTCACCATCTTCCTCAGAAACTACAGAGAGATCTGTCATCGAATAAAACTTGCCCTCTGATATTGCAGACTCCGAATCACCCAAATCTTCATTAACCACTTGCTGGGCTTTATTCATCTCAGTCGCAACGTTGATGATACACTCGGGGGGAGCTAAGCCATTCACGCTTACAGTAGTGTCAGAGCTGCCACTTGCTGTTATCACAGTGTTGCATTTTACATTAGCAATGTTACCCTTCTTTATGAAAATTGCATGAACAGTAGGGGCTTTAGAGCCTTTTCCACTTCCATTCACATTTGGCTCACCTTGATTAGTCTTAGCCTTAGCTGGTGTAGCGGCTCCTATCCCTCTTCCAAGATTCTCATTTCGCTCTCCACGAGCAACTAATGCGCTTTGTGTAGGCGCAGACGAGGTCACCGCTCCAGTTCCAACTGCAGTGATTCTGAGCTCCACAGGATTCCGGGGATTGACGATGTTCTCAGTGCTACTGCTCGTTCCCACTTTCTTTGTGCCTCTTCCTTTCGGGGCCATGATGTATCCACCTAGTTTGTTACTGGCAACAATGTATCAGAGAGCCGTCAGCCACCTCCAGCGCTGCCTGTAAAGTTAATTTGCGCTGTTCCTCTCTGCTCCGTACCGTAGCGCTGCAGCTATTCCAACCTACTGCTCTGTGCTCTCAGCTCTTGACCCCTCATGGCCGCCAATCACTGCCGGCAACCACCGGAGAGAGAGTACCGCCCAGGAGTCCACGCAGCTCGAGGCCCGTCCGGAACAGCACGAGAGAGCCTACGGCAGCCAATACAGCACGGAATACCTCCGAGTCAGGAGCCCCCACCGGGATTCTCTACCCAGAGAACCTAAAGTCCGCCGGAGCCATAATGGAGAAGAAAGTAAGCGGAATCTGGCGTCTTCACTGCGAAGGAGAGAGCACACACTCATACGGCCATCGGCACGGCCACCCTTTTTACCCCAAAAAAAGTTTTTAGGTGGATCCATTTTATTACACCTAGTGAACAGTAAAAAAGTCTATGTTCAACCAATTGTAAATTGAGACAGTCCTCAGGCCCTATGCCTGTAACTGTTCTTCCGGCTAAAATACTTAATTAAACAAACTGTTTCTATTTTGTGATAAGGGAGTTTGAGGTGTGTGCTAGCAGTGAGAAACGAGTCAGTCCAGAGCTGTTGAAACCTGTGGTTTGGCAATAATTTCCATTGAAAAAGTTGCCTTCGATATTTCTTGAACATTTGCGTTTTTCCCCAGGATTTATGGCTTTCTTTAGTATTGATAGATTATTATTCGAAGTGACCAAAAGTGAAGTTTGCGTCCCAGACTACGACAATTGTTATTATTGAATTTGTCCATGAAATTTCTGCGAGGAAACGTTATCCTGAGGTTTTGGTAACTGACAATAGGGTCCAACTTAAATCTAGAGAAATTGAATTGCTTCTTAAACATTGTAACATAATGCATGTGACAACTGCCTTATATGGGGCTCTGAAACAAATGTCAAATAGAAATGTTTAATTGTATCTTAAAGGATTGTGTTGTGGAAGCTCGCACGTGTGGTGGTGATTGGGAAAATGTATTCAGAGAAAAACTGTGAATGTATCATATAACGCCAGACACAATTACTGAAGTTAATCAGTTTAAATTGTCTAAAAGTAAGAATCTAGCTTCCAGTTTGTGCCCTTAGTAGTTCAAGAAAAACTTCAGAAAAATAGTAGGGAAGTGACAGGAGGAGTGGGGGAAGAAACAAAAAGGGTGTGATTCAAAATGTAATCCCAAGAAATCTGACTTTTATTGCGTATTGGTTGAGGATTGTTAAGCCCGGAAAAGTGAAGAAAGGTTTTCCTGAGTTTGGTAAAAGTATGAAAGTAGTGTAAGTGTTTTCTAATTGTGTGGTTACCAAGGATGGAAATGTGTTGAATGTTAAGAGAGTTGCCAAATGTAATGCAGTGGTGTATGGTCACGATGTGGAGGAAGGTGATTATAATAGTATCTGGTGAATCTGAACAGGAATCCACACCAGGATGTGGATGTGTCATGTAACATGGATGAACAAGAGGGAAGTTGAAAGACGCAAGGGTCTCGGTAGGAATAGATGACCCCCCCTGTCAAATATCCAGACTTTGTTAATTTTTTTAAGATGTATTTTATTCTTCTCTGTTTGTTTTTCTTTTCACTTATGTATCTTTAGAAGTCAGATCATCTTTATAACAGAACATAACTTGTGTATTTGTAAAGCGCACATTCACCCTGAGACATCTTGGCGCTGAATAACCGACGTTTATTGTTACCCAAATCAATGGTACTCATTTTATCGACCTCAGATGGAAGAAAGGCTGAGTGGACCCACGGGGATTCAAACCTGTGACCATGAGGTCAAACACAGGGCCCTGTCCACTGAGCCACCAGACCCGGTTATTAAGTTGTGTCTTCTTTTAACGTTTTTTTCTACAAATGCGTTTTATTGTGGCTTGTGCACTTGCTTGTATTTGTATCTTGTTATGGTTTGTATCTGTTCTGCATTCTATTGAATGGTCACTGGTCTATGGAATGCAGAATACAGAGCCATGTGACTAAAAGCTGCCTTCCTTTGTGAGTGACTTTGCTGTGTTGCAACAATAAGTTGTTCTTTTTAACCTGGAGTAGATGCTTTCCATACATTGCTAAGAACATTAAGTGCTGTAAGATCTTATCCCTGTATATCTGATTGTACTACTGAATATCAACATCAACAACATCGTGGCATACTAATATTGAGTACAGGCATCAAGAGACAAAATATCGAAAAAGAAGTGCATACAGGAAAGTATAGATTTTCTATGCCTAACTCCCCATCTACGTAGCTTGAAGATATATGCATACGTAGGTATATATATTTGGAGTTAGATATAGAAAATACAGACTTACTTACCTGTCAATATTTTGTGTGATATATTCTGTCCCATCGACATCATTGATTCGATATTCCAGGGGTACACTAGAATATCTATCAGGCAAATATGGAGATGACAGAGTACAATGAAACATTCAAAAAAAGAAAATGCCCGAACCAATTCTACCTACAAAATCCAGATAATGAGCTATGTGATTTAGAGAGTTAACAGTTAACTCTTTAAAATCAAGTGTTATGGCTCAAGGAATGACAAAAGGTACCCTTGGACTCTGCTGGGGCAGACTTCTGGAGTGAACTGGTATCAAGTTCACATAAAACCAACCTTTAGATGTTGAAAAGTTTGATTTGGGTACCATAATATCTTCTATATCGTCTGTAGAAACTCACCCCCTATTTTCTGCCTTTTCTGGATGATGGTTTTGCTGGTTTGCTAATGACACTGTGTCTGTGCTCTGCTCCTAAACTGGTAGAGTTAGTATTAGTTTCACACAATTGGCTTATTTAAACTTCCGGTAAGGCCATGATAGTTGGCAAAACATCTACAGCATTGTTATAGAAGTAAAGGACTTTGTAGGATGCAGTGTGTAATAGCACCATCTATATATTTGATAAACATATATGACTGCCAGGAGCAACACTGAGCACTTGATGAGCTTAAGTTTAAAAGTAATAACTTGAAATATGGCAGTAAAAGAAAACCTACAATTATACGGTAAAAACGCCTTGCTTAAAGTGTGTTTTGTTGGTCCAGAGAGCTGAATGCTTAATATATTTAAAAAAATGTATACATATATATATATATATATATATATATATATATATATATATATATATATATATATATATATATATATATATATAATGTATATATGTATATGTATACTACATATTGGTTGTGTTAAGCTCTCACAGTGATAAATACCTGTTTTACAGTGGATTTTAAAGCCAGATTTGTCATCAACAGGCCTAGGTGTTGGTATTATTGTATCCATTTAAATGGCCCTAATGCTGGTGTCTTTTCCTGTGCTATTGCTCTATAATGCTTCTGTACGTGACGAACAGCCTCACAAAGGTCAGAGTGCACTGCCTAGCACAAGATCTACACTACAAGCAATCCCTTCCAGTACAAATTCCTCTGCCTAGACAAGCATAGAAGATCCCCACACAATGGATCTGTGCTGCGCACTTCAGCACATGCGCGATGCACGGCTGTTTTTGAGAACATAGCAGCATTTCTCCTTGATAGTACCTGCTTCAAGGAGGCATTAGCTTTGACACAACCACTAATCCAAATGGCGAAGAGCACTCTCTAAAGAAAATCAAACAGAAAAGTTCACTAAACGTTACAACGTTATTGACAGTGGAGAAGTGTGGCTCAATGATTAGAGCGGCAGACCCTGATGCAGAGGTCAGGCCCGGGACCAGGGTTCAATTCCGGCCTCGGTTGGTCTTGGCGGGGTCTTGAGCTTTTAATTCCACGGACCTGATAATTCTCGCCTCAGTGCCTATTCTCGGTGCCTATTCTAATCATAGAGTCCCACTCTGCAACTCTGGGCAATAGCTTGCTTAATCTCCACAACGGCCCCCACAACGCTAAGGATGCCTGGCCTCCACCATTGGGGGTGCCCAGGAGTGGACGCCTCGCAGGGAAAGCCAGGATTGGTTCCACAGCGGTATTCGTACAAGCGCCTTGAGACCCTTGTTGGTGAGTAGTGTGCTATACAAGTATCAATTTACAATTCACAGTTAACCCTATTGTGCTGCACTTTCACTCGCCCTGAAAAAGTTCCATAATGGTACAAGAACAAAAAACGTTGCCTGTTATGGTATTTGTTTGAACAAAACAACGCTCTTGGACTTTACTGCTATTTGATCTTCTTTGGGGAATGCTCTTTCTCAATTGGATTTTTGGATTGCTTCTCTAAAGTTGTGCTAAGTACCAAGAGAAGGAGCAGCTAATCATGGGACTTTCAAAAGGACTAATCTGGGGTGGACTTGGTGCCTCCTTTTGGCCTCTGCTGTCCTTTTGTTGATGCACGACTGGCCTCATGAAGGTACTTCCCGTAAAGCCCCTCTGGTGTAAAGTCATCAAAGCAGCACAATGTTTTGCGCTGATATAATTCTTTTACGACAGAAAGTGCATAACATATACCACTTTGCAATGCTTTATTTTCCTTTTAGCTAGCAGAGCCTATAATAAAAATGCATCATGTGTTCTGCTCTTTCATATGAAAGAAAGAGTTTGGTTGCAGACATGGAAAACAAAAGTAAAAGTTGTGGTGTGAAATAAAACACATCAAAAGCAATTAGTAATTTGTTGCCAAAATATAATCGAAATAGTGTAAAATTCTTTGTTCACAATATGTATAACCATGCAGAGAAAGTCGAACTTTCCTTTACACAATGATAGCATGAAAAAGTAAATATGCTGCTATAAATATCTCCTTTCTGTTGATCATTGTTCATTTAAAAAACAAATAAGAAGAAAAAGCCAGGTTTTCCTTGTTTAAACTGCAGCTTTAATTATGCTAGGTGACCTTTTTTTACCTTGCCTGTTGGCTCAACTCAACTGTAAAAAGAATGTAGACTTGAGCAGCTATGCTAATATTACAAGTGGCTTTAGACATCACACTTTGGTGGCCATTAGAGGACAGCGATTACAAGTTGCCATATATTATAGTAATATTAATAGCATTTCTAAGCAATCTAAACCTTAGTTATTACTATTACAGAATGTAATGAAACTGATTTGCATCAAAGGATAGATGCCTGAGTCAGGCCTAGGATAAGCAACAAGATAATATCTTTAAAACAAGAGTATCATTTGCTTCTTCCCATAGTTAACATTTTACTTAACTAAAGGCGATGTTTACATTTCATAATTGTAAAATAAAGTAGAATCTCTGACGTTAATAATTAAATTCAATTTAATCAGAATGTGTATACATCTAAAGGTGAAATGTAAAAATTTAACGAGAAATTATTATCAATTGATATTATTACATTTGGTTAATGCATGTGTTCATTGTAGTGTAAAAAGGGCAATAAGCCCAAAAATATAAAACATTAAAAAAAAGTGTTAGGAGGGTTGGGAAACATATTATAGTTGAATTCTTTCTTGCTTTAAGATGCTAAAATTAAAATATGTTTCGGAAGGAGACTATGTAGAACGGAGTTCGTAGGTGTTTACCGGGCTTGATAATGTAGAAAATAGGCACACGTTATACACAATAGATATACAATAAAAAGCTCGTTCATGATTATGTGACTCCATTTCGTAACCTCATTATTATTAGTAACATCACCCCCTGCTAAGGTCAAAATAAATAACGCCTAATTATGAAAGATGCAACCCCAGCTCTATCAGTTAGTCTCTAATTGGCTATTTAATTAGATCTTGTTAAGGGAAATTGTATTAACATTTCCACATTGGGAGTCTTTGGGTGGCAGAGTGAAGGTTTCAAGGTTTTGATTAGTAAATAGGCCTTCAGTTCATTGAAAACAGTGATGTTCAACTGAAGATCGAGCATACCAATTTTGGGGGAGATTTAAAGGACAGATATTTTCTCAAATACAGCAAAGCACACAGTTCTCAAACTCACTAATCTTAATTCTCTTCAGGGGCGGCTCTTCCGCGAAGGCGGATGAGCGTCGGCTCACTGGCTCAGAGCCAGCAGGAAAAAAATAAAACAATATTTAATTATCGTTTTATATTTAAGCACCTGGCTCAGCCAGCGTGTGCAGCGTGGGGCAGAAGGGGGAGAGGAGGAGTGCCACGTGAACTCTCTAAGTGCGGATGTGTGTCTGGCTGCCCGTGTCAGGCCGGCCAAATACACATGCGCACGTAGGTGTCTGTAACTTGGTTGTATTGAACAGCCAGGTTAGAGATTCCACACAGACTACCTGAGTGGAGCGTCTTTTCAACCAGCTCAGGCCAATGCAGAGCAGCGCGGGGATTGGACAGGGAGTCTGTGACGTAGTCTAAATATCTGCTGGGATAAGGAAGACCCAGCACCGAGACGCAACGTGGGAGGCGGCCGGCAGCATGCAAGTTTAGCTTCTTGAAACTTGTTATTATTATTTAAGTCCCTTGTCCCCCCCTGCCCTGTGATTGTGTGTGTCTTGTAAAGCGCACTTCTACCCGCACCGCAGGCCTCGTAGCGCTATAGACCCTTGGGGAACCCGTCCTGGCTTTCCCTGTGAGATAGTCCCTCCTGGGAGTCTCCAAGGTGAAACCAGGCATCCCCGGCGTTTGTGAGGGGCCGTTGTGGAGATGAGGCAAGCTAATGCCCAGAGTTGCCGAGTGTGATCTCTGGTTGGAGTAGGCACCGATGCGAGAATTATCGAGTCCGCTGATCCTGGTCCAAGACCCTGCCGCGTCGGGAATCGAACCCTGGTCCCGGGCCGTTCTCTGCTCTCGGGTCTGCCGCCTCTAACCAGTGAGCCACACCACTCCACTCCACAGTGTGCCCCTTCCCACACTCGCCCCTGTGCCTCCTCCACCGTCCCACCATTTTTTGTATCTAGCGGCCATCACCGATTCTCTGTACAGGTTAGCTTTGAAAGGGGCATGTTTAGATTGCACTTGTAGGGCTGGTGGCTGCCAACTAGCCACCAGAGCAGTACCTCTAGACAAATGCCACATTTCCATGCTGATTGTGCAGCAACTTCTACTCCTTTCTGGAATCTTGCCCGCATAATTCTGTGAGAGCGAGCTGCCTCCTATCTTTCTGCTCATAAGGACAAGGGATCATGCTGCGTTCGTTTATGGCAGCATATTCCAACTTATTGCATCACATTCCACTCACAGCACCTTACACCATTACTCGTGGTACACCCAGACACTCCTTATTGCTCAAGACTTCTGTCATCTGGACTCTTCTCCCTTATCCCCTAGGCTATGCCTTTCTGGTTCCAAGAGGATGAAGTAACACACAGCTGTTAATATGATAGAAAATGCACTTGTGGGTTTTTTGGAATGCAATGCACATAATGATTCATATACGTTTTGTAATTCCCCTGCCCTCATCTCACTGTCTTCTCTTTATGTATGCCTTCCTGTGTATCAACACTAGCACTGGAGAATCTTGCGACTGACATGAACACGTCCCATTTTATACCGCAACTTTGTTCAATGGGCATTTTCCTTCTTTGCAAATAAATCACATTGCACATTACATTAACTGCAATAGTCACAAAGGTAAGTAACACTTGTGAGTAATTTACATGTGTACATTTCCCCGTAGACTTTTGAGTAACTTTACTACTTTTGGCTATCCACAAAAGTTACTCAAATGTATAGACTCACATGTCTCCACTTCTTGAGCCTAACGTACAAGTGTAATTTACGACTTTAAAAAAACAGTAGTAAATCCAGCAGCACACATGGTCAAACCCTGATGGTGCAGTAACCTCCAATAAAAAATAGTGGAGAAAGGGACTTTAATGTAGACCCTATAGCAAATAATGTTAGTTTAATTTAAATTATTTCAAATAAATAAATATAATCTACTGTAACAAATATGTACAGTACATATTTTAATTTAATTGTTTTAATTGTAACACTCTGTAATACCTTTAATATAATAACAAATGTTACACATACATGTAGAATATGTTCAAATATTTCTATACAGCACATTTAGCATTTATAATAGTCACATAATATTTTTTTAAACATTAGCTGATAATTCACCTTTTCAATTAACCTTGAGAAAAATAATTTTAATTCAATTTAATTTATCTTCAATCATTTAATTTTTAATTTACAAAATAGTTGTTTGTGCTGTATTATGTTTTCTTTAGTTCTAGTTTTAAAATAAATCAATACAAATACTTTACATTAATATTTAACATAAACATTTGTTTGCAAACATTTTCCTAGCTGAAAAAACATTACATCTTCCTATACTTTACCATACAGGGATTCCCGACATCAGGGTGGAGCTCTCCCCATGATTAAGTATAAACAACGTTTCCCTAAACATGATATACATAAAATTCTAAAAATGTAATAGAACGAATAAAGTGCAATTAGTTGTACAAGAGAAAATGCAAAGCTATATTAAAATTATATTGTAAAAATATTGAATGCATAGTTGGCATGCTACAAACTCGCTGGGAGAGTTGGGTTGGCAAGCTTGAAGTAGACAGATTGGAGGGAAGCCAGGATGGCCTTACACACGCTGGCTGTCTCCACATGTCTCCAGCTGATTCAACCTAATTATCTCAATACGACCTACCTTACCCAGATATGTTTGTGTCATGCTGGCAAGATTTCCTATCTCCTCTGTTTCTGCTGTTTTGAAGCACCATCCAACATTTATCACATTGTTTGGGCCTGACCTGTCATCTCCATTTACTGGCAGCGGGGTGGAGTGAGAACCCATTGGTTGCGGAGTGGGATCAGGAACTGACCCTCAGGGTGACCCTGCTGGGCATAGTCGACAAGTTGGTGGTTACCAGGCTGACTGCAAATTTGTGGGTGTCACCACACTCGTTGCTAAGATGGACATTGATGGAACTCCCCCAGCATCCTATCCTTGGCGGAATGGAGAGTAAAAGTGGACTGGTGCGCTCAACTTGAAAACCGCATTTATAGTGCCTGAGGTTGTCCACAAAAACAGAATGAGATATTGCGCAGGAGGGTGTACTATGGCCTGGGGATGTGATTTGTTACTGGTTGGGTATCTTGTGGAAGTTGATGCAGCTGTAAGTGTACTTTGTTTGATGGTTATAAAACTAACAAAATCATGTTATAAAAAACAAATATTGAACGCATCAAATGAAAAAGACAAGACTACACATTATTTTGTTTAAAACATAGTTCAAATTCATATCAGTGTATTCCCTCATGCGCCATCCATTGAAGCAATGTTAAGTACACGGCATGCTGGTGCAAGGCTCAAAGATACAGGATACAATGTTGGAGCTCTGTTTCAAAAACGTTAAATAACTTATTCAATGATATCAAGATTTTTTTATGCAAAGGTGGAAAACTAAGCGGAGACAAGATTGACGATTCCTTGAGCAAATATCCAACCATTTTCAATGCAGGGAATAAACCATAAAGGGTTTGTGAAAACATGATTATAGGTACAATTGTCCATTCGTACCCAGTATACAGAGCTCACTGCCATCTTTTGATTGATTATGAATGAACAAATCATTTTACAATGTAAAAGACGTGTTATCATTTGTGCCGAAAGGACTGCCCTGCTGATTGCGGACACATTTTTTCCCCAGAAAATTGCTCTGCTGCTTGAGGTCTGTCCTATTCCCCAGAGGGCTATCCAACTGGTTGCGGCCTGCTGTGTTCCCCAGATGATTGCTCTGCTACTTGAGACTTGTCTTGTTCCCCAGAGGACTAACCTGCTGCGTAAGGCCTGTCTTATTCCCCAGAGGTCGGCTCTGTTGCTTGATTCATGTCCTGCTCTCTGAAAAGAAACACTGGACTTGCTGAATTCCTCCAAGGCTACATGAATGAGTCAAAGTGTCAGGGCCACAGAGACACAGCAAGTGCCAGAGGCCTCCTTGCCTGTGGCCAGCTGGCCTCCGCTAGAGTCAGTCTCTGATATCCAAGATGTGTTTTCCCATGTCATGGACCCTTGGACCCTTGGCTGACATCAGAGTGCTCTCCTCTGTTACAAAAGGAACAATCCTTGGGCTCTTCATGACTGAGAATGCTCCCATTCAGGCCGAGACTCTGCTACCCATGATGACTGCTAACTCAAAGCTCCAGTGAACCTGACTCTTCTCGTTACAGTCCATGATGACCAGCATCACATGATCTGCACTTCACATAACAGAAAGACAGCATGCAGTGATCGCCAATATGGAGCTTCAGCAATGATCGTCCGGCACACCTGACCAGATCTTTGCGCTACAGCATCAACCTTCTGGGACATTAGGCCTGCTCATCGCAATACAGCCAAGACAATCCATTACACTCTCTCTGCCCCTTGTCGCCTCCACCACCGCAAACTGGACTCTTCGCGCCAGATTTTGAGAAGCTCAATTTTTAGGCTTGACAAACCTGGTCTCTGTATCCGGCCCACGTACCATCCTATTCAGTCTGAATGTATGACTCACCCCAGTCTAGAATGACCAGAAAACCACAAGTGGCAATCTGTGTTTTTAGGTGGGATCTACTTAAAACTTCCAAATTGAATATCTCTGGATCTACTGATTCGATTTTTGTTGTTTTTCTATAGTTTTATTTGTGAAATGTGTGCATTTTTTTAAAATTGCAGTGAGGTTATTCTTGTTTTGTGTTTTCACAATATTACTGTTTGAGTGCTGCTGAAATATTTTACACATTGCCTCTATGTTAAGCTTGATTGCCTCTATGGCAAGCTACCACAGGGTTCAGCATAGGATAATTTAGTGACAGAATTCACTGCATTGGATAAATATGGTCCATTCCTTTTCTTTCACTTTGAGGTAGGGAAGAGTAGCAAGGTGACTTGCTGTACTGCCCTAAGCCAAAACCCCCTAAATTTAGCCCCCAGTTTCTTACAGTAAGGTTCTTAATTTGTGAATCAAAAAATGAATTACACCTGTAAGAAAGTCCACTTTCATGTTCATTTAAAATTGCAAATGTGATTGCTTGCAATTTGAGCCAAACTATTATGTTTTTTCTTTCCTAGTCGCTGGCTATGCTATGAAAATAACAAAGTTATTCCATTGTTCGATACACCCAAAAAGCTAACAAAGATGAACGCTCAACAGACATCCAATTCACGATGGCATGCAGTCGAGACTCTCTACCCTTCCTAGACCTGACGTTGGAGGTGGAAGATGAAAGAATAATAATGAATCTGTACAAGAAACCAACCGATCGCAACACATTATTGCAATACAATTCTCACCACCCCAGGAATCTATGGGACAATTTACCTTACGGTCAATTTCTACGCATCCGTAGAAATTGTACCAAACGGGGTGATTATTTCAAGGAAACCGACATGCTGATCCTTAAACTAAGAGACAGAGGATACCCTAGAGGCCTTGTCAATAGAGCACGAAAAAGGGCATGGTACCGACCCAGAGAAACGCTACTAGAAGTACTAGAAAAACTAGAGGCAACAGAGAGACTGATTTGTGTAACCACATTCTATACCAGGAGTCATGACATCAATAAAACAATTAAGAAGTACTGGAATTTGGTGGGACCAGAAATTGGGATCCAGGATACACCCATGTGCACTTTCAAAAGGGCTAAAATCATTAAGGACCATGTGGTCTCTTCTTACTTGGATACCCCAAAGAACAGTAACATCAGGAGTCAACTGGGAATGCCACCCGTCACAGGACATCATAGATGTGGGAACTGCAAAGCATGCAGATATACCAAGACGGGTAATTCCTTTACCCACAGAAATAAGACATACACTGCTACGAATTTTTCCAACTGCAATAGCCAAAATCTCATCTATGCTATTAAGTGCCCTTGTCAGATGATATATGTAGGCCAAACCACCCAACGAGTCAAGAATAGGATCTTACAGCACCAAAGTAGAATCAGGCGTAAAGTTCAAGGTGCACCTCTTTTCGAGCACTACAACATGTTCAACCACTCACATGAACAACTGGAATGGTGGGTACTGGAAAAAGTAGAATTGCACCAAAGAGGAGGCGATATGGCCTCCATTTTGAACTACAAAGAGTGCCTCTGGATTCACATCCTAGACTCTGTAACACAGGGATTAACCCCTTCCATGCTCATGACGAGCTCAGCTCGTCATGCAGTACACTGGTCGTGTGCTTATGACGAGCTGAGCTCGTCATGAACAATGGAAATCTGAAAAGTTCAGCACCAAGCGGGAATTGCTGCAGCAGTCAAGGTGTTAAATGGTCAGGAAGAAACATGCATACAAATGAGCAGGCTTTAATCATGCACTGTATATACCTTGTTATAAACTGTATACAAATGTGTTATGTCATTTCAACTGCATACACCTTGTGATTACGTCAGACATGCATGCTTGCATTGATGCTCGATCCAGTATAAACTGTCCATAAGAGCCACATACTAGTTCCATGCTCCATGCAAACCACGGTCACACCGGGTTTTCCATGAAGCCCTGGTGAATCCACATGCTTCCCGGGTTTTCAGAATTCTTCCCCACACGTCAGGACTGACGTGTTATCAAACGTGCCGCTGTGCACGTATACCACACGCAAACTGGATTTAACAGGTAAACCAGTCGCGGCTCAGTCGAATTCATTCACGTACCGGAGAGAGACGACTGCTGTTATGCTCCTCAAGTAAGTCTAACTACACGGATGCCCCTGTCCCCTATCCTAAACACACTAGCTAAGGTTTATTTGGCGAAGCACAACCGCCTTATGCGATAGGGCCACCAAGCAAGTGGCCCTCGCATACCCCTTTTTTAACTGTCATCTGCCTTTCGAGCTAATATTAAGGAAATACAGGATTACCACTAACAGACAGATCTTACTGTTTAGGTGATCGCGGCTGCGGCACTTCAAACCAGAATTCTCCACCGGCTGGTGAGAAATTCTTTTACCAAGGTATGTGTCCCTATGAACCATGTGTGTTCACTTTTTAAACCCGTAAATGCTTGGTACTGAATGTCACATATAATCTACAGATACCACGCTTCACCAAAGGAGAGGTTAGATACCAACCCCCGGAGGCTACAAGTAAGACGCCTCGAATCTTCACGATCAGGTGAGCAGGCCTGGCTGGGATCTCAACTCATTATTATTAGCAGTACACACACACCCAGTACTAAAATAGGCACCTTCTATTCAATTTCAGGTTGTCCCTTTTCCTTGTCCTGATGAAGACCTGAAACGGTTGCTAACAAATCGGCACCAAACCGCAAGGTCAAAACGTCGACGTTACTTCACCAATCGGTCCTCACTGTATCTCAACAGAAAAATATGAATAATTATACTGTTTGGGAGAATTGAAGTTATTGTTGGACCTATGCTTTGAATTATATTTTCATGAAACTGTATCACCAAAACAGACACCCTTAATCACTGATCACGTTCATTCACTTCTGCACCCTTTATTGCTATTACATTTTCCAACCGTATGGACAACCGAGGTTTTTATGTTTGAAATAAGATTTGCAAAGAGATTGAATAATTACAACTTTGCCAACAACAAAAACTTGTGGTGTGTGTCCTTTTCATGAAAGTATCTCCATGATTAACATTGAAAAATGTATATATGAAAAAATAACTAAGTAAAGTATAAACCAAGCAAAGAAATTGTTTATAATCCGACAAAACCACTAGATTTACATTTCATGGCAGCCAGGCTAGGATTTGTACTTGTGGAAATGGTAGGAGGAGAACAGAACATAGTATAACATAACAGAACAGGAAGAACAGGACAGAACAGAACATAACAAAGCATAGCATAACATAGAACAGAACATACCGTAGCATAACATAACAGAACAAAACATAACATAGCATAACATAACAGAACAGAACATAGCATAACTTAATGGAACAGAACAAAGCATAGCATAACAGAACACAATGAAACATAGCATAAGATAACAGAACATAGCCTAGCATAACAGAACAGAACATAGCATAACATAACATAACAGAACAGAACATAGCATAGCATAGCAGCACAGAACAAAACAGAACAAAGCATAGCATAACAGAACAGAACAGGACATAGCATAGCATACCAGAACAGAACAGAACACAGCATAACTTAACATAGCATAACGTAACATATAAAATACCATGACCCTGCTAATACTCCACTTTTTCGCTCATCACCTATCCTCTGCAAACCTTTGCGTTTTGTGAGGGAATGCAGGCATTGACTTGCTATTTACTGCTTCAAGATGTCGCCCAAGTGACACTCTGAGGCAGGAGCAGATCATGGAATGGGAAAACTTTTCCTACCACACATAGGTGGAGAATTTTTTTTTGCAAACGGCGGCCGCACATTTCAATGGTAAGCAGCCATAATCAGCCTGGGGCATCTAAAAGCAAACATTAACATTTAAAGGTAATTTAGCCTGCATTGTGATATATTTACAGAACCGGTCTTGACTCCCTCAATTGTTCCCTAGATACTCCTAGTACTTTCCTCTTCTTTCCTCCTGCAGAATGGCAAGCACCACCACGTTTGTCATACAGAACTTTAAAATATCCAATACTCCAGGAAATTCATTCATTTCTATCATTTGTTTAAAGAAAGCTGAACTTCTTTCATATTTCACATTATTTCTATTTGTTTTTCAGTCTAAGTTAATGCAGTAATATTACCAACCCCCTTCTTGAAGGATCTTGAGAGAGGCATATGTTTCTCATTGTTCGACCCAACCTGCACTTGCGTCAAGCCTCACCTGGCAGCATATGTTGTGAATTTAATTAAACAGCTTCCGAGCTGGCTACTTTACTGGCTCTAATTTCACATTACTATGCATCATATACATCTGTGTTTCTGCTTCCCGGAGGCTATATATCTCATTCCGTAGGCCAAGCAGGGCGCTTCTGTGGTTGTACTTCTCCTCCCTGTGTTATTCCTCTAACCAGTTAAGCTGTTCGACCTTCAGCATGTTCCCTGTTTGGAGAGATTTGTGACTTTTTTGTGGCCTGCTCTTCTCATATCTTCAGTGGTGTTACCTTAGCTCGACATTGTTTTCTTTCCTTTAGCATCTATTGTTCTCACTTGTGTAATATCGTGTATGATGTCATGTCTATTAGCACTTTACTTCCTTCATCTGTCTTCTGAATATTCCCTACTCTTTACTGAACACCTTTAAAAAGCCAGTATCTTCGCTTCTCAAGATACTGCTAGAATCTTTCATTCGTCTTTCCTCATGTAATAGTCGCTTCTACTTAGTCTTGTTTTCCCAGGTGCACTCATCGACATTACCTTTACTTTTGACAGTCCTGTCATCCCCCTTCACTGCTCATCTTCACATACACTGTCTTGGTATTCACCCAGCCACAGTGAGCCGTTTCCATTAGTTACTGGTTGTCTGCCTTGACTAGCATTTCTCACTTTATCTTTTCATTTGGTTCAGTTTCAAAGAAAGGATGGTTTCTTCTAAGTCATTCACGCAACGGGTCTGTTTTGGCCTCATGGTCACAGTTTTTAATCCGGCAGGTCCATTGAGCCTTTCATGCTTCAAGGTCGATTGAATGAGTTGCATGTGATAAGTGCATCCTTCATAGTATGCATGTGCTGCAGCTAATTAAACGTGTAATCTTATGATGTTCTCTCTTTTATCACACCTATTAGTTTATCTTTTTTCAATGTAGATCCCTGGCTTTTCCCTCATGTTCCCTATCAACAAATGGCTGTTAAGATATAAACGCATTACCGGTCTCTGATGTTTGACTTGTCAAGAAAATTGATTCAAGAAGTGTGGTGGAAAATGTGGGGGATATAGATGATCCACATAGTTGACTATCGCTTCACAGACTGTCATTTTCATGTAAAAAGACCCAGGGGTATATTCTCAAGGAGTTATCGCTGAGTTTACAGCACTTTATTGCAGCCAAAGTCACGATAAATGTATCACCCCATTCACAAGCTGGTGCTAACAGCCCATAGCACCAGTTTACCTGCGATAGTAGCTGCAAAAAAAAATTGCCACAGGTGACCCCGCAGCTATCGCTAATGAGATGCTGATTAGGCGTTCCAGTGCAAAAAGGCGCAACACCACCTCTCCCCAACATTCTCAACGAGCAGCCAGATTAGGGATATAACCACAAAACATGCGATAAGACGCGTTAGCAGCAGGAAACTAACACCTGCTCTGACCTGGTGTAAAGTCGTACAACAGCCTGCACCAGAAAAGGGAGCCCAGCCCAGAGCCACACCTGAAGGGCAACAGATACCATGGCGCCACTGATCATGCAGGCCGGATACCCAAGAGAGCCACAACACCCACCTCCACCACCCTCAGGCTCCCCCCTCCCGGAGCACCCCCCCGGCCAAAGACATACCACATCAACCACACAGAATCATGTACCAAAAAATTGGCCCGATGTTGCACAATTAAATCTGGTGACATGCTTTTGTCGTAACAAAAATAAGCATCACAAATTCACATTCGAATCAACAAATGAAAATGTATTCAAATAAACACAGAACAGAAATGAAGACACATGGCGGCTCCCTTCTGGACAATCTGTAGGTCACAGCCTGCAAGACAAAAATCATTATGAGAATATGTGTTGTGCACAAAACAAGGGACAGTGAGAGAGAGAGTGAAGGAGAGAGAGAGAAAGAGAGGGAGACAGAGATAGACAGAGAGAGAGAGGGAGAGAGAGAGATAG
Source organism: Lissotriton vulgaris (assembly GCF_964263255.1). Taxonomy (NCBI): domain Eukaryota; kingdom Metazoa; phylum Chordata; class Amphibia; order Caudata; family Salamandridae; genus Lissotriton; species Lissotriton vulgaris. The sequence continues at coordinate 167,296,744 of NC_141688.1, read as the reverse complement.
ACGGACAGAGAGGGGGAGCAAGAGGTAGACGGACAGAGAGGGAGAGAGAGAGAAAATGGACAGAGAGGGGGAGCGAGAGATAGTCAGACAGATAGGGGGAGCGAGAGATAAATGGACAGAAAGGGGGAGAGAGAGATAGATGGACAGAGAGGGGGAGAGAGAGATAGACGGACAGGGAGGTAGAAAGAGAGATAGAGAAAAGAAGAGAGGGACAGGGAGAGAGAGTGCCGACACTGTGCACCCAGGCCACACTGCTCACCTGCTGCCACCGGTGTATCTCCAACCACATGCCAATATGTAGTGCAGTTCACCAGGTCCCACATATGAGACAGACCTTTCATCTGAAACAGAATCCAGATACATGAATGGAAGAGTACATACAATTGCACACAAAATCACCACCTGTCCACCCCTGCGCAACCAGGCAGCTGCACTCCAGCCCATCCTGCAGCCCGTGGTGCATGCCCATCCCTGCGCACCCAGGCAGCTGCACCCCAGCCCCTTATGCCACCCAGTGGTGCATGCCTGCCCCTGCACACCCAGGCACCTGCACCTCAGCCCCAACCCACCACCCAGGGGTGCATGCCCACACCAGCGCACCCAGGTAGCTGCACCCTAGCCCCTCCCACCACCCAGCAGTGCATGCCCGCTCCAGTGCTCCCAGGCCTCACTGCTCACCTTCTCTGCACCAGCGTTTAGGAAAGGGGGTCCACCACGTGCTGCTGCAAGCCACAAGCCCACAGCCTATGGACATTGCACCCTATACCTCATTCGGCTCCACTCCGCAGGCTACCAGGTCTCACTTTTGATGCTGGTTCTTGATTTTGCCAGAGCAGATGACATACCAGTACACGGGGCATCATCGCAGGCTGCACACCCACTCAGCCCTTGAGATGCCACTAACTCTGTGACCCACTGTCCACTAGCTTATGCCTACACTGCGGTCCAGCAGAGCATACAAAACGGGAGCAGTCCGGACCGCTGGGATGGGGCATCATCGCAGGCTGCACACCCACTCAGCACTTAAGGTGCTGCTACCTCAGTACACCGAAAGCCACCTTCCTGTGGCGGTGTGCCGGTGCCGGCCGCAGTGTATCCGGTGCCACCAAGTCATGCCCCGCAAGTCATGGACCTTCTATGATTGGGTATCGTGGTGCGGATGCCATCTTGTCACCTAAGGGCTGGCGGAATGTGATGTTGCAGGCCCCTGGGCCCCCTTCCCCCCCGGATGCACATTAAACAGATACACCCCGAGAGAGGTTGGAAATGGCGTCGAGCATATGTGCCTAACCCTTTTTATTGGCAGGGTCACATGTCCTGTGACGTGTATGCTGGATGGGTGTGAGGTGGGTGTAAACCAGCCATGAGGGAGTGGCTGTGGCATGCTGACAACTAGACCTGTGGTCAGCAGATCACTACAGGGAAGTCTTGGCACATGTACCGTTGTCGTTCCCCCCTGTGTGCGTAAGCATAGTGGGCAGGCCTGGCGTATGCCAGTCCAGCATAAGGGTTTGATCAATGATCCCAGGGGTCTGAAAGAACATGCACTGTCGCAGGGGAAACACATTTTGGTTGTTACTCCGTATCCTGCCTTGGAGGCAGTGACAAAAGCCAGTGTAACAAATTCAAAAGCTTTGCACCCAAGGTGGATACAATGGGCTATGTCCTTGACATCTCCGGATGTCATGTTCATTTTTGACTCCTCTATGCAGACTCAGGAGTATTTGCAGTATGAATTCGTTCATCTGGGTCCTCTGACCATGCGCCTGCTGGAGGATTTCTATTGTATTATTTACACTGACGGTTCGGCGCAACCGGCCACGGATTCAAAGCATGCTTATTCTTCAGCCTGCACAATAGTGGTTGGTACTATGGTGAATGGAAAATTTAAGTCCGATGTCGTACCTACACAGACATTAGGGGACTGTACCACCCAGTTGGCAGAGCTTCGTGCTTTAATGCTTGCATTGGAGTACGCTGATCCTAGTGTGACTAATCTTATCGTAAGTGACTCTTACTACTGTGTACAGTCTTACAATGACGATTTGTTCTTTTGGACGCAAATGACTATCGTGATTCTAAAGGTAGCACAATAAAAGACAAAATGATCTGGGTTCGAGTGGCTGAGCTCAAAGAACGGCTGCCACTCTTGTTTGTGGTTCATACTCTTGGTCACCAGCGTGTCGGAGTTCACGCTGTTGTCAATAGTCTTGCAGATGAAGTAGCAAAGAGTGCAGTAGTGACATATTTAGTTGCAGCAGTTACATGTTCCAAAAGTAAGATTGATGATGACATCTTGGCAGCTATTGCTGCAACAGAGAAGGGAAGTAATTACCCTAGTTGTTTCCCTTCGAAATACTCTTATCACTTAAGTCCTGATAAAGTTTTTCATTTGAGAATTAACGACGTTGGTGACAGATTGATTTCCAACGCGGACCGCAGGTCCACACTGATAACAGCCACTCACGAGGGTATGCCCTCTTCAAATGACAGTGTCTTTGCGACTGTATCTCTTTTACAACAGCGTTACTGGTGGTGCGGATTGTTCAAACAAACGCGCAACTATGTTCTTCATTGTGACATTTGCCTGCAGATTAAACCTTCTACTGCTGCACGCCCGCCCCTGACACAGTTGTATATGTCTAATAAACCACTTGGCTGTGTTTATTTAGATCACTGTGGTCCTTTCTCCTCTGGTATTGCGTATAAGTATATCTTAGTTGCAGTTGATTCTTGCACGCGCTTTGTGTGTGTGTGCTGATTCTCGAACTGTAGTAAGGGATTTCCATGTCTTTGTGGGAATTTTTGCATGTGGTACCTTTGACTTCGACCAGGTTCCAGCATTCGTCTCTCAGGCGTACAAGGATGCCATGCATTCATTAAGGGTCCAAGTCAAATATTTGTCTCCATACCGGCCTGAGGGCAATAGTGGTGTGGAGCGGATGAACCGTGACTTAAAGCAATCCTTGACAGCTAGGGTTTTAGGCACAGGCCGAAACTGGCTAGCCCACCTCAATAGCGTTCAGCTTGCATTTAATAATCTCCCTAGATGGTCTCTGGGTGGGCGGACCCCATACAAAATGCTCTTTGGCATCAAAATCTTTGTTCCGGACCTAGAGGGTCTAGACCAGGCAGCGTCTGCCGCTCCCTTTGACGTAGATGAACATTGGGCTGTTTTCCAGAATCTACAAAAGACCCTTGACAGTCTTGCAAAAGAAGTTTTGCCCTCCATAACTGATGCTGCGTTTCAGATTCTGGTAGTTGGCTGTCTACTCCGAGTTGGTGAACTGGTCCGAGAGAAGGTCGAGAACAAGAAGGAATTCGGCCCCTAATATCGTGCTCCAGGTCCTGTGCTTGGCGTGCAGGGTACAAGAACTGTCATTTTACCTCCACTTCCTGGTCGGAAGGAAAACAGGTACATCTCCATTGACAATGTCAAACTACACAGAGTGGCCGATTCTTCTTAGTATGACACCTTCGGTTTCTTGTCCAGCTATGCTACATTAAAGGCTGGGAAGGTGCCTTGGGACTACATGAACACTTCTTCACTATTTTTGCCATTTAATTTGACTGTTAAACAACAATTTATGTCAATGAAAGATGCTACATTTTCTCTATTGCATATTGAAAAGTTAGAACCTTTACCTTTTTCTGTGGCAGAAACAAATTCTGCAGTTTGGCTAATTCATGGGTTAATAACGCTACCTTTTCCACTGTTTAAATTTGAAGCTTGTATGAAACATTATGCCATAGCCAGACATGAACCATTAGGTAGAGCATATCTCCATGAAGTTTGGTCTCTACCCTTTACCTATAGGTGCTTATGGGAAGGAAAAGAGGTTTATTTGAAAGGTGAAGATTGCACTTTCACACCTGATCACTCATTGGTCTGTAGGAAAATACAATTGCACGGCCCTTGCAATTCAGAAGCCCTGAATTTGGCGTGTATTTTAAAAGGAACATCCGCCCCAGCTATTACACTGACTTTCATGTTGTTAGCAAACGGTAGTTATTTACTTTTAAATAATGAAGATTGCTGTGGTATGCTAGCAGGGATTCCGTACATAGTGACTGTCTCCCAACATGTAGTTTGTTGTTAAAATGTTCTGTTCCCTCCTCTACATCTATCTGGCCTTCCATTCCGACATTGAAAGCAGAGTTCAACAAGATGAGTCGAACAAGTGCTCTTTTGTCTCAAAAAGAAGTTGCCCTTACATACGCACATGAAACATTTGTCCTTCATGTGGCTAACACTCATACTGAGGTACATACCCTTCTGAATACTGATCTCCCCCAGCATTTTGGAGCGTTGATTCACACTTTATTCAATGCCTCTACGACCACAAGCTTGGCACACTTTTTTACAATAGTAAATTCTGGCCCTGTGACTTCATTCCAAACTATATTTGGTGAGATACCGGCATTTGTTCATTCTATTTTTTTCCAGCGTCTTTGGCAGTTTACCATCAATTCTCGCCTTGGCTGCTGGTGTACTGCTGTTAATTTGTTTGCTCCAAAACGGTTGCACATACTGTGCCCCACAACATTCTGCCCTGGCTGCTCCAACTTCCTAACCAGATGCTTGAATACTATGGATCGCTGCCTCTGGTTACTTTGAGTGTGGAGTATGGTTTATGTGTCCGGTTTTCATACTTTACGTGCATGCAGCCAGTTTTCCACTGCCTGGATTGCAGTTTTGAATGAGCTTTGGATTTGTGTCTTTGCAATAAGGTGTTTCCTACGCCGGATTATGATCTACTAATGAGTCCCTTAGTTGCTCATGAACTAGACTGTTCTGGTGTCAGGATTATGGCCTGCGCAGCGGCCCATAGAGTCCTTGGTAAATGGAATATATGGACTGCAGCCCATGACTTTCTGGCACGCAGTTATCTCGAAGAACACCTGAGTTGTCCTCTGAGGGTGCTAGAGGGTCCGGCTGTTGAAGAACATGTGTGTTCTTTTCCATTACTGAATTGGATGGCTGAAATGTTCACAACTTTCTATTGGAGGCGGTTGCACCGTACTGTGCCTGTACGCTGTTGGATTGAAGTAACAAGTAACACATACTGGACTCATGATTTTTTTCCTTAATTTTTCTTTCTACGCATTTCATGTATTTGGCACTATACAACCCTGTTGGATTTTGAATTTTCTTTGTGGTTACTAATTCGGAATTTACTCCCAATTATTCTGTTTGGCAACATTTTAAACTTGGTTCTGCATCATTCGAACTTGAACTCTGCGTTCTAAAAATTGCCCCCTTTATTGTGCGTTCTCCGATCAAGGGAGGGTTTAGTGAGGGCTGGGCCTTGCTTGCACAAATTGCTATGTTAGCATAGGCTTATTAGAACGCCATTTTACCTTTTGCTGCTTTTGCACACGACACTAAATAAATAGCTGTTGTTGTATGTTAGGCTGTATGAATTCTTTCACATGAGAAGGGTTTGTTTTCGGCATTCCTAGACTTACATTGCGACCCTAGTCTGCACAATGAGTGCTAAAGCCTCCAAGGTTATCATAACAAGGTAGCTGTTGTTCGGAATGATCGGCTCACGTTTTAGACATAACATACATGCAGCTGCAGTCTAATGAGATTCTGGCGCCTTTAATATTGCACTGTAGGCATGATTTAAGTCACTTGGAAGAATTCCGTTTTCCGGAGTGTTAGACTCGGGTGTCTCTGGTTGGCACAGGTATGCACTTGTGACAAACAGGGACCCTTTCCTCTAGTCAGGGTAATAGAACTACTCCTAAGAAATAACCCTTGCTCACCCTCTAGGTAGTGTGGCGCGAGCAGACAAGGCCAATCTTCAGGGTGATCGTTAGTTAAGCATTTATGATCACATACAGTAAATATAATGACCCACCACAAACGGACGCCAGTCGTAAGGTTGTATCAATAATACGTAGACTTTATATAAATATTCATATGCAGGATTATTACAAGACTATATAACGTTTAGCGATTGAGGCCACTAAATTTAAATAGGCAATAGTTCTTAAGTGTTCTTTTCAGCAAGGTACGCTGTGGGTCGATGCGCGCTTAGCGCTGGTGAGGCTACTTGTTGGTCAATGATGGACGACAGGGAAAAAAAACATTGCCGACCCTGGATCCGATGTGAACTCGGGATCGAGTTCAAGTGTACCTTGTTGCGAGTGTCCGAGGCGTTTCAGGCGTGGCCTCAGGTGAGGGCGGACTCTGGGGATTTATCCGGCTTTGAGCCCACTCGAGGGGCGAGGCGGGTGAGCGGGACGGTGGAGCGTTGCGGCGATCCGGGGTCTAGAGCAACTCACGGGGCGAGGCGCCATTCAGGCCTTCGGGACGTACTTCTTCTTAGTACGCCGGGTCGTACCTGTGGATCTGTGTGGGTCATCACGTTCTCGGGCAGACAGGTGCAGCACTGGACCTCCGGTACCAATGTACGGAAGGCCTTCTTGAGGTGCAGCACAGTGCAGCACAGGCCTTGGTATGCAGGAGGGCAAACCGAGACAGTCCGGTACGTATCCACAACGTGCTCCATAGCAGGCGAGGTGTCAGGAGAGCAGGTGGCCCGGCACTGATGCGGAGAGCTTGAGCGGGGCTCTCTGTGGCGTGGCGACTAGGCTCCGAGCTGTCACGACCTTAGGAGTCTCAACTCCAGAGAGGGAAAAGAACTTAAGGGCCCAGCAGCAGACGGGCACAGGCAGAATTGAACCCAGTGGTCCTGGGGTTCAGTTCAGGGGGAAAGCTCGAGATCAAGCCCTTGGAGATCGTTTCAGGCACAAGTCTTCAAAGTCCTCTCTGGTCTTTTCCTCTCCGTTCTCGCAAGGCACCACTGCATGTTTCCTTCCCTCAGCTTCTCTTGATCCTTCTAGTCAAGCAGAGGTTCGTTGTGGTCAAAACAGGATCTGATTTGGTAGGAGCGGAGCTCCTCTTTTTATTCACCGTTTCTTTTGTCTTTCCCGGCCAGGTAGGCCTTTGCATAGTCCATCTCAGCTCTTGAGTACTTTGTTTTGCGAAGTCTGGTTTTTCCTTTCAATGAGCAGGGCAGGCCCCGCAGACGCTCTACAGGAGGTGGAGCCAGCATTGTGAAGACAAGTAGAGTCCAGGAGTACTCTGTTGACGGTCATCCCCTCTCTCTTTACAAGGTGTAGGGCAGAGTTGTCAGCCGCTCCCAAGGAGGCAGAGCCGGCAATGAGGTGGCAGAGCACAGGCCTATTTAGAGTCAAGGGGCACTCCCCCCACCCATCCTGGTGTAATCTTCCTATTAACCACCTGTCTTCTCCCAGCCCTGTTACTCACACACACCAGACAGCAAATACACATAAGAGCAGAAGCGGGCCGAGATGGTTAGGCAAGCAAATGCAAACTTTCTAAAAGTAGCATTTGCAAACACAGGATATTAAAATAAACTTTACTAAAAGAAGTATTTTATTATTCTGAGTTCAGGCATACTAAACTTGACTTCCTACCATGTTCCCTGAGTCTACTGGGATTATAGAGTGTAACAATCCAGCAGCCAATTCTGGCCTATGAGAACAGGTAGACTTGCAATAGTGAAGAACGAGAATGGCTGTAATTCACTATTAGGACATGCCACGCACATCAGGGCTTGTCCGACCTTATGCTTACAATGCACCCTGCCCGTGGGCCTACCAAAGGGGTGACTGATATGAAGTAAAGGGAAGGGTCAGAGGCTGGTAAGTGTGCGGACTTACCCAGCCGGCATGATAGTACCAGACTGCACGCAGGTTCTGCAATGGCAGACCTTAGACACACTTTACAAGGCGGCTTCTGTGGGTGGCGCAACCCGCGCTGCAGGCCCACAAGCCATATCGGTATTTACAAGCCCTGGCACTCCTGGTGAACTTTACTGGGGACTGACAGTAAATCCAATACGACAATCATGGAAATCAATTACATGTACACTTTACATTGGGAGAGCATATGCAGTTTAGCACTGGTCAGCAGTGGTAAAGTGCCCAGAGTCATTAAACCAACAAAAAAAGGTCAGAGAGAATATTGGAGGAAGGCAAAAAGTTCAGGGATGACCCTGCCAAGAGGGCCAAGTCCAAAACAGAGAGACAGAGACTTTTGCAGATGCTGATGTGAATCCCTCCTGCTGATCTTAGGGGTATGGGGTCCCCCACACAAGCCTAAGAGACCATCTATATTTTATAAAACATAGTTCCTAGCTATGAAGGGGGATTCCCTAGGCACTATAGGACCTGTTTTCGCCATCATTGTAATATAATTTCTCCTTTTGTTTTTTTATGGAATTGTAACAATGCTGATCATATTATTTCTAATCATATGTCTGCTTATGTCAGCAAAGACACTGCATCTTAGAGCACGTCGTTAAAATAAATATTTTAATCTTTCCTGTGTCTCTTTTTACTCCTGTTGTGGACTGGTATTAGAATAACAAATGAAAGAGTGTTCTTGATTTCCACCATTCCTGAGTATAACCTAAGTCGCATGTTCTGGGTTGTCTAATCATTGGTTCCTTTGCTATAGGACGAAGAGCTAATGTGACACTGATACCAGTCGATAGGGGTTCTACATACTGAGGTGAGTGTTTTGGTCGACCACAATTTACTGAGGTCCTGGGTCTCTGTGCACAGTTCTGTGTATGAGCAGAATCCCTGCAACAGGTTCAAACACCTTCTTCAGGGCAGAGTTTTCTGCAAATTCAATAAACGACAATACAATAATCTGTTAGATTGTACATTTGAATAGTTTTACACAAGAAATTAAACAATTTACACAGACTGTTCACCATTATATCACCTCACCCAGAATGAATATTAGAAACAACCCATGATTCACAATGACTGAAGTACTACATACCTATTTAAATCTTTGTTGAGTGTAACCCCCGTTATGATTCAAAAAGGAAACATAGAAGATTTTTTGATAAAAAGATAGGAAATGTCCTGCAATAAGATAAAAAGTTTTCAACTCCACATATATCCCTTAGACAATGCATCAATTAATAAAGTTTTCAGTCAGGAACGTAGAGTTTTGCAAACCTTGTGTTAATATAACTCCTTAATGTTTGTAGGTGCCACCTGTTAAATATATAGCTATGTTAATGGCAACCTTCAAGGAAAATGTAAGCTATATGTAATGTTCTAGGTGAAGGACTTTATATAAAAAGATGTTTGGAATAGTGCTTACCAATACAAAAACCAGAAAACTTTCATTGAAAACAGTTGAGCCGCTATAGTTAAAGGGGCACATGCACGCCAAAGGAATTAATAGCAGACTGTAGCGTAATGCCGTGCCAGTGGGACTCCGTAGTGCAGATAAGAGAATATGACAAATTACATACCGCGGACCTAATCTGGACCTCTCTCGACCCCCGAGCACCCGCTATCACTATGAACTCTTGCTGGTCAAATACTCTTTTGAACACGAGCAGGATGAGCCACATCCGCCCAAACCGACACATCACAAAAGGCAGCGTACAGACAGAGTAACGTCTGACCTGCAACACCCAAATCAGCAGCCATAAATGTTCACCAGATACTTTCTGCTTCAGGATTCAGATGTCCAGTATTGCCGCCACCATTGCTCCTCCCGTGTGTAATGCGGAAGCAAGTAAGGCTACCCGGCATGCACCTTCTAAATGTCCTCGCGCTAAACACTAGAGCGCTGACTTACCAAAGTAAAAGTAAAAGTAAAAACCTGGCTGAGTAGATACCCGGAAGTGCGCCAAGCTCGACTGGTTAATCTGTCTATATATAATCGAAAATCTTAACAACTGACGGTGAATTAGAGAAGTCCACCATTATTGGAACTACCTTCCTGTTCCCTAATGGTGCGTCTTGTAAAATGACTAAAGCAAATTGCAAAACCGCCGTGAAAAATAAATGCCCTTTATTTAAAAACACAGCACTACTCCACGTTTAAAAGACATCAGTATAATTGCCAAAGCACTCTATCAATTCATATTAGTTAATGCAACATTAAGTTCATGTGTCCATTCAGCTGAATTAAAGTTTCCCTGGATGCGTGAACAATACCTAACGCGATCTTGCTCCACGAATATAAGATCACGAACGTAAACTGTGTGTTGCCGAAAGCCCACGCGAGGGTTTCAACCGCTGTTCTAAGGGAACCGGAGGCTTACCCACATAGTCAATATAAGACAAAATCAGTCAGAACATGAATCGAAGGGAAAAGAGAGAGTACACCTAAGGACACAAAGGGTGAGTCAATAGTGGGACTCTGATTAAAAAATGGGTGACGCAGACAGTAAATCCAACCCAAAGTGACAGTGTTACGCAACACAATAGTAGCCTGCACAAATTCTCAATGGCCACAAGATGCAATCATTGATAGTTAATCTCAGCACAGCATAATATTCATCATCAACATCCAAAATACAATGGCCACACAGGGCGAGTCCAATAAGACTCTGATAATATGTGGGTGACACAAAAAGTGGATTCAACCCATTGCGACAGTGCTACGAAACACAGTAGTAGACTACAAAAATTCTCAATGGCTCCAACATGTCTATTCTACAGCATAGTACATTCCTACATCATCAACATCCTATCTGATATATCAATCCAATACTTCGTACACATTCGGTGATGATGGATGTTACAGATTCCATCATAAAGTTCTCCTAACCAAACAGTGTAAATTACAGTTGCTAACTTAATAATCAGTCCCCCGGGGTCAGGATACATGATCTGACTGAACCCGGAAGCATCTTAAATACTTTGTGCATCCTATCATGTGATGTACTAGTCCCATTTGATTTGTTCAACTTGAAAAAAATGCTCTGACTTAAGGTTATTGTCCAATCTCTCTCGTCTCATTACAATTTATGTCAAACATGTGTACCACCACTGTACATGTTAATAGGACAACACTTTATCCACATACAAAGCCAGGAAAGTTAATGTTACACATGGTATTAAAGTATCTATCACCTAAAAGCTGTTTTTACTGTAGCAAGACTGGCTGTTCCATAAAGAAACAGGGAGATGCACTGTTATATTTAATAATGCTAACTGTGACTAGGAAACCACTAGAACCGTCATTCAAAAACTCTATGAAATATTGTTATAACGCACATTTCAAATGTTAAAGTTGTATTTTAAATAAATATTAGGGGGAAAGGTACTTTTGAAAAGCTACATTTTACCTGCCTAAAGCCTCTGGGGAATAATTTGCATTTGCCTCTTGTTGCCGCCCTTTGAGTGTCCAAATGCTGACAAGATGTGAAAAGATTTCCCAAAGTGGATGCAATGGCATGAGACTAGCAGCAAGTTTAATCTTCCCCTGGCCGGATGACAATTTGGCTAGTGTACTTAAGTAACTTCAAAAGGGCCTCTCCTGTCACAGGCAGATGTCAGATGTCCCTTTTTATATCCCCCAGTCAGGGAATTCCTCTTGGGAAGAGAGCTGCCCCTGGAACTGGTTTGATGTGACCATAGAGTAGGGGTAGCTCATTTCCATGGCCACACCCCTGGGGTGTGCACACAGACTTTGCATAAGGGTACCATTTTGGAATTGGGCTGAGAGGGCTACTGTTAGATTTCTCCAGTAGGGTACAAATGAAATGCTGAAAAAGTTAGTAGGGAAACCCCTTGGAACTTTGGGAGAAGTCATGTCCACTGACAAGCTGGTGCCAGGAATACATGTATCAACCCAGTACCCCTCACCACAACATCCTGTTCAAGCTGCAGCAACACAAAAAGCTTTAAGTGATCTTTTATGAAGATTCCCAACTGACCATTCTAACTGGATCTGACCTGGAACCTGCTGGAGTGAGCCCTGACCCCCAGTGCTGATCCTGGTACCTTTTTCTGTGTCTACTTAGGCTTCTGCTACCACCAGTGAAAACCCTGGACTTTAAAAACATTATGGGTCGAAAGACCTTTGAAGGACTGGGGCAGACTCGTCAATCTGATGTGACCATGGTCACAAGATTCAAGTTTCCCCTACGTTCAGCTTTCCAGACAGCACATCCTTTCTAGCTGGACCTCATGAAAATGGTTTATGGCCTCGTTGAGAACTCTTCAGCTTTTCCTACAGCCTTACATCACTGGAGGACTCTGAGCTAAAAGAATTACTACATTTAAATGAACTCCCAGAAGCTGTATTTTTTAGGAAAAGGCTTCTTCTTTTTGTCTAAGTTATAGGTTTTAAGCACTGAAGATAGCCACTCTCTATGAAGCTGTGAAACAGGGCTGATCCATTTTACACATATCTCTCTTCTAGCCAAAAGGATCAAGAGAAACACTAAATTTTCTTCCCGTTTTGTTAACTTTTCTGCTGTTGGTGCACCCATTACCACAAACAATACTAAGTCAATACTCACGGTTAGCGATTTTCCCAGTACCTCTTCTAAGGTCTTACCCACTTCCTTCCAGAAACCATCGAGATGGGGGCACTACCAGAACATATGCAGGTCATTGGCCTTCTGTAATCCACATTTCAGGCAGGACTTCACTGTGAAACCGTTGAATTTTGATATTTTTTATGGCGTCCAATAAGCTCTATGAATGGTATATAAGTGATTTCTTTTTAATGCAGCAGACGTTACAATTGACCAGCATTTGCTCATTGATACTTGCCATAAGTTACTTGTATCCAACGTTGGCAGCTCTTTCCCCCAGATTTTCTCCGGTAACCAAAATTCCTCCTCTCCTGCTTTTATGAGAGCCCAGTACCAGAATGATATCTCTTTCTTGAAGGGTTTTTCCAGCATTTTTCCTTCTAGAGGTGCATTGCCTGGTTTAGTTTCCTTGATTGACTTTGCCCAGCTTAGGAGTTGATAATATTTAAACTTGAATAGAGCAGAGTTTGTGCTTTCCTTTAGGATCTCCCACTCCATGATTTTGTTCTGATAGAGGAGTTGCCCCCAAAATACTATTCCCGCCGATTTTAGGGGGGTCGCAAGACAGTCTTTAAGGCACTATGGTGTGTATGGCGAGTCCCAATATGGGGCTTTGTCACCGCAATGCATCACTTTAGGATCAGATGCCGTGCAACATCCTACCCAAAGATCAGTTTGAATTTCTGACGCATCCTTAAGCTCTTGCGCCATGAAGTCCTGTATTGTAAATACAGCGCATCCATGGGGTGTAAGGTTTTTGGGCACAGCGATGCACAATTTCTTGTAAATTAGGTACTTAAGGGCAGATTTACAAGAAACTGACGCATCTGTAATGAAGCGTCACTTTCACTGCGCCAGCCTGCAATACCCTTGCGCCACCATGGATGTGCCGTATTTATAATACGATGCACCATGGCGAAAGAATTGACAGATGCGTCAGAAATTCACACCTGTTGGCCCAAAAGTCATGCATTGCTGGAGTCGTGTCATAAGCACGACGAAACTCCACCAATGCATGGGGAGGCCTATACTCATTGTAAGCAGGCATATGGTTTTGATGCAGTGGCATCCTAGAAGTGGTGCAGTGAAATCTTGTAGATTTCACTGCATCTCTTCTACGAGGCTTTCCTGTATGGGAAAGCCCACCCTGCATACAATATAACTGACACATGTATAATGTTACGCAGGGCTTTGCAACGTGACGTATCTCCCAAGATGCGTCATGGTGTGAATTGGCTGCATTGTTTACGCCGCTAATGTGTCACAAAAGTGACACAACGGTGGCACAAAAGTGTTGCAAGGGGCTTGTAAATCTTCCCCTTAGTTTGCTTCAAAACTGCTTTTTTGTTGGCACTACCAACTGTCTCTTATTGATCGATTCTTGACATTTAGACCCTCTTTATGAAATGCATATAGATTATTGAATAAATTCGCAATTTAAGAATAGTTGCATTTGACATAAGTGCTTCTAAAAGAATAAAAACAAACGGAAATAAATTGTAGGCAAAATTAATTACTCAAATATAATTCCGGTGAGGGGATTAGTGTTCTTTGGACTGTAACAGGCAAAGAGATAACATGTCTTGTTGCACTCAGTTTGCCTGCATGCATTATTCATGTGTTTCGTTGCAGGGATAATAATCGTAATAATTATATGACATAGAAAATTGCCACAAATTATTAAAAACATTCACAGTTTGTTTACAAAAGAAAAGCTCAAGCCAACATAATTTACTCTAAAATTATAACATTAAACTGCGTGTTGAGAGAAAAGGAGTAAAATATTGTTTTACCCAGCTGTGTGCATTTATTTTCACTTGTTGAAGGCAAACAAAATAATGATGCTGTCACAAGCTCAAGGAACCTCGGTTGCTCTGAATACCATGTAATTGACATCAGAAAGAATTGAAATAAAAGTGATTGGCTCAGTTGAAAGATATTTGCCAGCAGGAGGGTTGGTAGGACCTACGAGGATGAGTGGTTGTATTATTAATGCTGGCAGAGCTCGTAACTTAAATAAAAATAAACAGAAGGCAACTTTGTAAAATACTATTACATGTATTTGTGAACCGTGGACATCTTGGGACTGAATGACTGTTGTTTTTGTTACACAACGCACTTGTAAAGAGGGTGGAAAATGAGTGGATCTACAAGGATTTGGGGTCAAACACAGGTCTCTCTATGGGATGCCTAGTATCAGTTCAGTAAATCTTTATTTCGAAGAAAAAAATTCCTCATAAAAGCACATTACATAAAATTTCATTAGATTTCATTACATTTCATTCCTGAACTTTTCATGTTAAAAACAACAATAGAGAAAAGAGGATATGATTCACGGGGCACGTATAATTTTACAACACTAATTCATTTCTTGTATTCCTCAATCTTACTGCTACTTTTAAAAAGCTTAAAATGGCACATAGGGTGTGGGGATCAGTGGCTTTCTGTAAAAACAACAATGCAGTTCTTGCTTGGCGGAATTTCTGTTTCTTTAAAATGTCTACCAAAAACAATCGTCTGGGTTCCTATAAAATGAACATAAAAGTACAAAATGAAGGGTGTCCTGAGGAGACCTATTGTCCCAGCCGCAGGCACCCTTCTGCTCAATTGATACGGTAAAACCAGCAGGGTAAGCTAAAATATTTGGTAACCAATTGAGCCTAAAACGGCACATTAAAAACCGATCATTTTGGCTATACATAAGAAACAGATATGATTCCATTCCCCCTCCATTTCTTACAAGGTCATAGGCTGCTAGTGATTTATTTGCCAGGCCACAACTTCTTCTGTCAGCGACATATTTTTCTAAAAGCAATTTTTTTACCTTCATTTTACAACTATTTACAATCAAGGAGGGATCATTAAAAAGCTGGCCCTGGTCAATACTTGTTAAAGAGTCTTTCACATATTTCAACCAGGGAATTTGTAGGGCCTTGTCTCTTTGTAAGCAGTCTGTAATTATTTCCCTGGTCAGAGCTGCCTCCGGGTTAGTCCAAGTTCTCATCCGTGCCATAATTGGCCTTAGTTTAACAATATCAGAGATATATGGCATCCCCAATTCATCATGGGCAATTTCAGCAGGGATGGCTTGCGGGACTTTTAAGATTCTCCGAAAGAATTTATCTTCATGCTGTTGAAGTTGCTTACAGTCCCTAAAGCCCCATATCTCAGCACCATACAATGCCATAGCTGTACTGATTGAGGCATATAATGCCATTATCTGTTCTGGGCACCAGCGTCCCAATCTACGAGCAAAGCTCAAAATAGCCCCATTTGAGGACACAAGCTTGGTGCAATGGGCCTCGAGCAGGTGATTAAATAGCATGTCCCCGTCCATTAGCAGCCCTAAGTAGGGGAAGGTCTTTACTTTGCCCAGAGTCTGTGACCCAATTTTGAACACGCTCTTGTTAGTAGGTTTTTTACCAGCCACCATGACAAAGGATTTTGTTAAGTTGACAGACA
Source organism: Lissotriton vulgaris (assembly GCF_964263255.1). NCBI lineage: Eukaryota > Metazoa > Chordata > Amphibia > Caudata > Salamandridae > Lissotriton > Lissotriton vulgaris. Next base: position 167,280,941 of record NC_141688.1, on the reverse strand, counting down.
AGTCCAAGTCCCCCATGAACTTAACAAATCCGTCCACCAGGAGTTGCAAAGCCCTTGGGGTCCTGGCCAGCAGGACCGCGTCATCCGCGTACAATAGTACTGGGACATGACGCGGTCTTACTTTGGGGGAATCAACTTCTAGGGCGATGAGGGCACTCTCTAGGGCATTAATGTAAAGGGAGAAAAGAAAAAGGGCTAATATGCACCCTTGTCTTACTCCCCCTGAACATAAAAATTGATCAGTTCGCCCCCCCTCTGGACTGAAACGAACCTTGGCCGTGGTGTTCCAGTGCAGCTCTTTCAGGATATTGATCAGCCCCTCTTATATCCCTAGGTTATGCATCATGGTCCATAGTTTAGACCTATTGACATTGTCAAAGGCCGCGGCTAGGTCCATGAATGCCATATAGACCGGGCCCCTGCCTGCTTTCGTGTACTTAGCTGTCAAGAGATACAAATTTAGACACTGGTCACTTGTCGATCTACCCTCCCTAAACCCGTATTGTATTTCTGCCAATATATGATGTTCCGCCCTCCACTCCATAAGCCTGTTCAGAATCACTCGCCCCATAATTTTAGCAGAAACATCTATGAGCGAGATCGGCCTATAGCACTTAGGGTCATCCCTGGACCCTTTTTTAAATATGGGTACAATCAGTGCTGTGGACCAGGAGCGTGGTAGGCCAGATTTGATGGCTGCATTTAGCACCCTTGTTAAAATTGGTGCCCATAGATCCATATTACTTCTATATAGATCTGGTGGGGTACCATCCGGACCAGGGACTTTGTTTGGGGTCAATCCACTAATTGCATTTGTTATCTCCCCTAGCGAGAAGGTTATTTTATCACTCTGCGTACCCTGCCATTCGCCCTCCTGAATTGCTAGGTGTGATTTGTTGTATAACCCTTGGAAGTGGTTGACCCATTCCACTGGGGGGATGTTATTATTAATCACCGGGGCAGAATTCTCATTAAAACAGGGCCGATTTACAATTTTCCATAATTCTGCAAAATCCCTGTTTTCTCCCGCCTCTCTAAGGTCTGCCCACACTTCTGCTTGAAGCAACTTCTTCCGCTCTTTTACTTTGGTTCTGTATTTCTGTATTTTAATCTACAAGTGGCCACGCTTGTCTTATTCCTTGGTTTAACTTTAAGACCGGCTTTTAGATCCCTTAATGCTTTGGAGCAGCTCTCATCGAACCAGCGTGGGTTCTTCTGCTCTTTCCTCAGGCCTTTGACTTCCAGCATTTTATTCACTATGCTTGTAAGGGTTATGAAGGATTCCGTTAATTCTGGACCTTCTTTTAGGGGGTCCAGACAGTCTCCTATCTCTTTTCTTCCATTTTGGACAAGAGATTTATAAAACTCTTGAGAGTCTACCCTTGCCCACTTAAGTCGCCTTCCCTGATCTGTTGTTTGGAGGCTAATTTCCCCCCCCCCCCTTTGGGTTTGCCCGCCCCACAGGTGTGTCTTATTTCCAGAACGGGAGGGTTATGGTCACTAAAGGGGCTATTAGTATGTAGTCTATTATGGTAGAACTCCCTCTGCATTTGAAAGTTGGTGCGTATGTCCCCTCTACCTCTGGGGTTATTAGGTCCATCGTATGTGCTAATGAATGGGCTTCTATCATTGCATTTAATTGTGTACCCTCCTGATTATGTTCCCAATAAGGCCCCTCATTAAAGGGGCAAGCGTCCCAATATGGATGGTCCTGAAGCAGAACTGGGCACAGGTGACAATTAAAGTCGCCCAGTACTATTGTCATTGGAACCCCCCCTCTTCTTTAGCTCAGCCTCATGTGTAAGTTTTTCGTCTAATTCACTAAGAGCGCCATTTTTTCCATCTATGGGTCCCCGATTATAAAAATTGAAAAACTGCACCCTCAACTCTCTACTCTGGAATATAGCGGATTGCAAGGTAAGTGATGTCCAAGATGGTACAGTCCATTTACCTTCTAATGTTAGATCGACATAGAGCGCCAACCCTCCTCTTGCTCTCTCACTCAGGCACGCCATACTTCACTAAATTCATAAAACTTTAGCCTTTCAGATTTAGATTGCTCTGCATTGCCATGTTTTGTTTAAAATGAACGTTTTAAGAAAATGATGCAATTGAAAGCCTGCTCAGGTCCAATCATATTTGTTGATCCGTTCAACATATCTGCTCCAGCCACGGAATACCTGATTGACATAGGATTGAAGGAAGGAAGGCTGAATGATGCTGGACCAGACAAGAAAGGTGAAACAGGTTAATAGGCAGCAAGCTGTGGCCATGATTAGTTTGATTCCCATGGTCCATATTAGAGAGCAGACGATGGTCAGATTGGCAGCGGTGGTCTGGGTGTGTGAGGCAGGTCAATGACCTAAGCTAAGCGCGAATATCTCCAAAAGCTAACACCTGCCCTGAGCAGTTCTTAGCCATCTTATCCAATGGGAGGTGGATAACATGCCTAAGAACATTAGCTCGGTAATGCATGAATATCGCTAACTTTTCAGCGATATTCATGCATTGCGGCCGATTTTTATCACATTTACGATAAACCTTGGTAATACCAAGGTTTATCTGCGATAAAAATCGCCGCAGGTCGGCGATACATTTTTGTCTTTAACCAAGCAATAGCGATAATTATCGCTATTGCTTGGTAATATGCCCCCCTGTTCCTTAGTGGAGCTGCGGCAATGTCAAACTAGGTAATACAAAGCAAAATGCTGAGACACTGCCCAGTTAAAACAAGCATTTGTAATGCTCTGATATAGTTTTATTGTTCAATTACTTAAAATCGTTACAATATACTGTCATTATAAAAGAAGAACCAAGTTAAAATCCTGTGAATGTTATTACAAACTGGTAGAACATAAAACCTTAAAATTAGTATTGTCACTGACTGTAAAGTGCAAATGCATTAGACTTAAACAGAACATTTTGTCAAAGTCTCTCTTGCTTGTTAGCTAATTGGTTTCTTTCTGTGTCTCTATATACTGCAGCAAGGCCTATAGCATTTGTAATGCTGTAGGCCTTGAATTTATGTGAGTTTAAACTATTGGCATTGTAAACAACAGTGGGGAATATTCTCAAGAACGGGTGATAATTATCACCAACCTAGGTTAACGCAATTTTACATAACGCCGTCTATCGCGGGAAACTAACACTGTGTTAACGGCGTATTCTAAACACGCCGGCAACATGCAATCGTTTTCTGATAAAGCATCAAATTTCCACGTTAAAATTACCAAGACGCCGATAAAAAAGAAAACCTGAATTCGAAAAAAGTGGTGATGGGCGCAACAGCGATAAAAATATCAGCGATAAGCAGCGCCAGCTTGCTATTCCCACATCAGGCTGGAAAAATCACCATAAAAGATGCAAAAAAAATAAAAACAATACCCAAAGAACTGAGAAGCACCATGGAGGAAGCTGGTGCAACTACAAAGGCCAACCAGAATCCCACAAACCCCCTGGAGGACCAGCCAGGGACCTTGGGGAAGGAGAAGGGCAAGAAGAAGAAGAGGAACCCGTGATTCAGTCTGCAGGAAAACAAGATCCTGATTACGGAAGTGATAGAACACCACCAACAACTGTTCATCACCTTCACTGTGTCATTTCATTGGCAACTAAAAATGCAATATGGCAGTCCATTGTGGCCAAAGTGAATGCAGTCAGAGTGAAGAGAAGGGAAGTGGATGACTGTGAGAAGTGCTGGAATGATGTGAAGCACAAAACCAAACTGAAACTCGCTAACAACTGAAAAGAAGTCGTTGGAACATCAGGGAAGACCTCCCTCTATTGGAATCTCTTCTCCAGGGTTACAATTGCCATCATTGGCGGGAAATACAGAAGACACGGCGGTAACACATATTGTTCTTCCCATGCTTCTCCAGGACAGGTTCCAGACACATCAAGAGGGGGTTATTGTAGATTCTGGGGCCACGGGCAATTTCATCGATAGTGGGTTGGTTCAGAGACTGGATTTAATGCGTATCCCCAGAGAAACACCTGAAATGGTATTGGCTGTGGATGGGAAAACCCCTGAAATCAGGCCCTATAACGGAGGTGACAGAGGAATTGGAATTGGTCAGACAGGGAGAACAGTCGAACCATGTTGAAAGACTCACATTGAACATCATACAGGCACCACAGTATGAAATAATCTTAGGTATGTCGTGGTTGTGGTATCATAATCCCACAGTTGATTGGAAGGAGAAGAGTGTATGTTTTGATTCTGAGACATGTAAGAACACATGCAATCAGTCGTCTGTTACACGTGCTTTGGCGTTGTCCCATAGTTATCAGATAGCGACTGCGGCTGAAAAAGACATAAAGATTCCATCAGAGTATGCTCAGTTCAGTGAGGTGTTCAGTGAGACTAAGGCAGAGTCTCTTCCACCACACCGCTGGTATGATTGTCAAATTGACCTCATACCTGGGGCGGTGTTGCCTTCCTGTCGGGTATATGCTCTCTCCGAACTTGAAATACAACATCGCCAAGAATATTTAGAGCATTATGTTAAAATAGGGTTCATCCGACCATCCAGTTCTCCAGCGGCTTCCCCTTTGTTTTTTATAAAGAAAGCCAATGGAGACTTAAGGACCTGTATAGACTTCAGAGTATTGAATAAGAACACTGTCAGAAACAGATACCCTCTTCCACTCATCCCTGTTTTGCTTGATCAGGTGCGGGAGGCAGTCATTTACACCCGACTTGACTTGAGAGGGGCTTACCACCTGGTAAGGATGAGGGAGGGGGATGAGTGGAAGACGGCTTTTGAAACACGCTACGGACTGTTTGAGTATCTTGTAATGCCGTTTGGACTATGTAACGCCCCTGCGGCGTTTCAGTTTTTTGTGAATGACGTCCTGAAGGACTTTGTAGACAAATTCGTGGTCGTCTACATAGATGACATTCTGATTTACTCAAACAGTCCGGAAGTGCATGTTCGACATGTGTCTCTCATATTGCAAAGATTGCTGGAAAATGGTTTGTTTTGCAAACTGACCAAGTGTGAGTTTCATGTGCATGAGGTTGAATTTTTGGGTGTGATTCTGAGTTCATCAGGGTTGAGCATGTCTGACAGGAAGGTGTTGGCAGTACAGGAATGGCCGACCCCCAAGAATGTGAGGGATGTGCAGTGTTTCCTGGGGTTTTCTAACTATTATAGAAGATTCATTGCTCATTTCTCCCAACTGGTATCTCTCTTAACACGGTTGTTGAGGAAAGGAAACCCTTTTTGTTGGACCGGGGAAGCCATGAACGCCTTCCTGTATCTCAAACGAGCCTTTACAACCGCACCCATACTGCATCATCCCCAAAGTGATGTGCCTTACATTGTAGAGGCAGATGCCTCTGACATAGCGTTGGGGGCAGTTCTCTCTCAACGTGATCATCACACAGGACAATTACATCCCATCGCCTTTGTATCAAGAAAATTGAGTTCGGCTGAGCTCAATTACACGGTGGCGGAGAAAGAACTGTTGGCCATAAAAAAGGCATTTCAGGAGTGGAGACATTACCTCTGGGGAGCAAGACATCCTATCACGGTATACACGGATCATCGGAATCTGCTATATATGAAAACAGCCAGGCACCTCTCCCAACGTCAAATGAGATGGATGATGTTTTTTGCTGAGTTCGATTTTGTAGTCACGTTTAGACCAGGGTCTGATAATCGGAAAGCCGATTCTTTGTCAAGACAAGAAGACCCCCACGATGTCTAACAAAGCAATCCGGAACCCATCATTTCTCCTGAAAAAGTGTTATGTGGCATCACTATTGAGAACTTTTTAGACAAGGTTCAGAAGCACCAGGATGAGGACTGCTGGAAGACCTGGGCAAGTCAGGATCCTCACAGAACACTGAAGCATGGAATCCCTTTCTATCAAAACAGATTGTACCTGCCCTCTTTGGCACTTAGTCTTCAGGCTTTCAATTGGTGTCATGACTCTGTTATGGCCGGTCATTCGGGCTGTACCATAACGCTCAACCTGATACAAAGGCAGTTCTGGTGGGAACACATGGATAAGGACATTGGTCTCTGGATCAAAAAATGTGAGGTATGTGCAAGAGCAAAGTATGAACACACCAAAGCTAAAGGCAAATTGGTAACCATGCCAACTCCAGCACAACCTTGGCACACCATCACAATGGACTTTGTGGTGGGCCTACCCCAGGATCAGGGTTGCGATGCCATCATAGTTGTGGTAGACAGCCTCACCAAAATGGCCCATTTTGTCCCCTGTAAAAACCTTCCCACCGCTGGTCAGACCGCACAACTGTTGTTGACCCATGTGGTCAGACTACATGGACTCCCCAGGGTTATCATCTCGGACAGGGGACCACAGTTCATCGCACGTTTTTGGAAGACCTGGTGCAAGGCACTCAAGATTGAAGCGGCAACATCGACTAGCTTTCATCCACAGACAGATGGTCAAACGGAGAGGCTGAATCAAACGCTAAAGACCTATCTGAGATGTTATGCAAAAGAGGCCAGTGAGTCTTGGGTTTCCTTGTTATGGTTGGCTGAACTGTCGTATAACAACGCCTGGCACAGTTCTATCAAGGAGTCACCTTTCAGAGCCAATCATGGATACCATGCTCAGGTTCTGCCCTTGTCTATACCTGGTGATGTTATGGATCAACCTGCGGAAGCGTCCCGACTGAAAACTCTGTTGGAGGTGCATCGAAAGATTCGAGGGACTCTTGTCCGAGCAAAGATCCAGTATAAGACCTGGGCGGATCGCCATCGTCAGGAGGGTCCAACTTATGCTGTAGGAGATCGAATGTGGTTGTCCACCAAGAACATACGTTTCCGTTTTCGCAGTATATTTCATCCCAGGTTCATTGGTCCTTATGAGGCGATTCGTCCTGTGGGGTCTGTCGCCTATAAGTTGAAGCTGCCCGTTTCTCTGCGTATCCATCCTGTTTTCCACTGTACCTTACTGAAGCCTGTGGGGCGATCCAAGAGGGCGGCTGTGCCTCCGGTGGTCCGTGATGGTCAGTTGGAGTACGAGGTGCGAAGTGTTTTGGACTCCAAATACCGACGTGGGAAGTTGTGGTATCTCATTGCATGGAAGGGCTATTCGGCGGAGGATGATTCTTGGGAACCTTCCGCTAATGTCCATGCTCCCAGGGCGGTGCGGGCCTTCCATGACGCTCATCCGGAGAAGCCTGGTTCTAGGAGGCGCCTGGGAGGGGGACATCCTGTCAGGAGGTGATCCTGGCGCCTACCTAAGCATTGGACTACATCACCCAGCATGCCCTCTATTTTTGAGGGAGGAGCTTAACCTATATAGGTCATCCAGTGCGCACCTCCTGTGCACGTAATAATGTTTGTTCTGGGAGACAAGTTGGTTTGTTTTTCTTCGTTCCTCATCTCCTTGGATTTTGTTCCAGCTTGGATTTGGCTTTTGATTCTGAGTCAGCTTCGTGTTCGGAGCTGCGCTATCGCCGCAGAAGGTTTCATTTTCCGCTGTTGCTGGCAGATCCGCCTTCAACGCTAAGACTCTCGTGTTTAGAGCCGCGCTGGATGCGCCTTTTCCTTGGTCCCTTGTTTGGTTCCTCTCACACTGAAGGAAGCGTGTGAGAGTGGACCCGGCTCCCCTTGATATTAGTCCAGTGGAATAAGCGGCCACAGGTTTCCTGTTATTCTCCCTGCGAACTTTTGTGTGGAGGAAGACTGAGCGGATGTGAGCGCAGGTAGGCGTTCTCTTCATTTCCCCTTTTGGCGCAGCCTGGTTTTCACGAGACTTGGTTCTTACACTCTTGTGGATACAATTGAGTATCTCTATTCCCTGGATTGTACTCGCGTTATTGTCGAGCGCTGGGAGTTATTGATTTTTGTGTGGATTACTTATGGACACTGAGTTTCTTATTTTGGGAGCTACGCTGGGTAAAGTCTGAAAAGTCTCAGATTCTCTTTTCTTCAGAATTTCATGCAGTTCTATCGTGAGGATATTCCTTTGTTTGTTTGGAGTGATACCTTATGGTTGCAGTGACCGTTTATTTAGGGTATGTATGACATATTTTGAGTGTTGAGTGGATTGACGTTGCGCCCATGAGACTAATGAGGTGTGCCTTCTTGTGTTATAGATTATCGTCTAGTGGAGAGAAGTATATCTATTGACGAGTAGGATTGGTTCTTGGCTTCTGCAGTTATACTCAGGTATTAGTACAGTCTTAGCGAGACAATTTGAGTGTAGACTGTGTTTCCTGTGTATTTACCATGTGTTCTTCTTTTTAGGTATCTCTCCTCCCAGCGGTTCTGGCTCATATTTTCTATTTTTTCCCTCTCCTGATTGCCTCATTACTCTGTGGTCATCCAGAGTTGGGGACATCGGGAGGTGGACCCCTTTGTGCATCACTTCGAAACCCAGAAGCAAACGAGGATTTGACAATGACACTGAGGTGGCTGAGTGTGGACCACATCCGTAAAGGAGCAGGTCACACTCAGACACATCCACGAGCACAAACAACCCCTGACGTCAACAAGACATCTGCGGACAAACCATGCCCAAGAGTCCCAACTTCCAACAAGAGCCCAATTTACCCAAGTCTGCAACATCTCAGCATTGTATAAGCACAGAAGTGAAAGGCACACCACCTGTAAGGGATAAGAACCAAAAAAATCAGAGATGCAGGGGTGACTCTCTCATAATGCAAAAAAAAAAAAAAAACGGAACTGAACTGAGGTGGCAGAGTGGGCTAAAGAAGGGTGATGGATTAAACCCAGATCTTTTGACTGGGTGTGAGTGTTTGATTGAATCAGATGCTCCGTCCATCACCACCCCCTTTTGTACCTCTCCCATAATGCAGCACACACACATAAGAATCAGAGCACATCAACATTGACAACAATGTGGTACAAATTTCAACACTTTCACAATAGAACAAAGGATACAAGCGCTTCTGCTTGTGTGTAGAAACTGGCCAATCACATTTGGCATAGCAGGAAACTGTGAGATGATAATGTACAAGTACAACCTCACATCCCTAATGGTGTAGAAATGTCCACTGTCCCGCATCAAATAGGCATCTCCTCCCAAACAGTCACAATGTACATTGTCATGCAGTCTGTTTGTAAACTTGTCCAATGCGGGAACATACATGGAAAACACTGTTAAACTGCATCTCCCCTTTACATTGCAGAGGGAGAATCACCACCCCCTGCAGAGCAGACAGTACATCTCTACACTGATGATGAAGAGGGCCTCCACACCATTGACACCGATGCCCTCCAAAAGCGCATGGACACGCTCAGCACCCCACCCCCAGGAGTAGGGCAGCCCAGCTGCATCGAGGAGACCCCATTCCCTGCACAGACCACACAGCACCACCACGGCTGCCCCCCAGGAGCCCCACGACCAATCAATCAATCAAGTAATCAATCAAGACATTTGTAAAGCATGCTACTCACCCGTGAGGGTCTGAAGGCGCTGGAGGGGGTGCTGCTGCTCGTACAGCCAGGTCTTGAAGGTAAGTAGGTCTTTGGTCTGCCGTAGGAGGAAGGGGAGGGTGTTCAAGGACTTGGCGGTGAGGTAGGAGAATGATCTGCCACTGGTGGTCTCTCTCCAGATGCAGGGGACGGTGGCAGTGGCGAGGTCAGCGGAGCAGAGCTGGCGGTTCAGGGTGTAGAAGGTGAGTCTTTGTTGAGGTATGCTGGTCCGGTATTGTGAGGTGCTTTGTGTGCGTGGTTGAGGAGCCTGAAGGCGATCCTCTTGTTGACGGGAAGCCAGTGAACATCTCTTAGGTGGGGTGTGATGTGGTTGTGGCGAGGGATGTCGAGGATCAGGTGTGCAGAGGCATTCTGTATGCGTTGCAATTGTTTCAGCAGTTTGGCCGGGGCTCCTGCATAGAGGGTGTTTCCGTAGCCCAGTCTGCTGCTGACAAGGGCCAGGTGACCGTTCTTCTAGTACCAGTGGGGATCCACCTGTAGATCTTTCGGAGAATGCGGAGGGTGTTGAAACAGGAGGATGAGATGGTGTTGACTTGGTTAGTCATGGAGAGTGTTGAATCAAGGATGAATCCCAGGTTGCGTGCATGGTTGGTGGGTGTTGGTGCTGCTCACAGTGCAGTTAGCCACCAGGAGTCGTCCCAGGCGGAGGGGATGGAGTTGAGGATGAGGACCTCCGTCTTATCCGAGTTCAGCCTCAGGTGGATGTTCTTAATCCATTCAGCGATGGCTTTCATTCCTTTGTGGAGGTTGGTTTTGGCAGTGAGAGGGTCCTTGGTGAGCTAGAGGATCAGTTGTGTGCCGTAGGTGGAAGAGATGATGTTGAGGTTGTGCAGTCTGGCGATGTGGGCGAGCGGGACCGTGTAAATGTTGAACAACGTCGGGCTGAGGGAGGATCCTTGGGGTACGGCGCAGATGATCTTGGTGGTTTTGTATCAGAAGGTGGGTGGCGTATGCACTGCGTTCTGCCAGTCCAGTGCTTTGCCTCAGATTCCTGCGTCATGGAGGTAAGTACGTAGGGTATGGTGGTAGACTATGTCGCAAGCGGCTGATAGGTCCAGGAGGATGAGGGCCGTGGTCTCGCTGTTGTCCAGCAGGGCCCTGATGTCATCGTGGCAGCGATGAGGGCCGTTTCGGTGCTAAAGCTGCTGCGAAACCTGGACTGGGACGGGTCCAGGATGTTGTTCTCCTTGAGGTAGCGGGTCAGTTGTTTGTTGACAGTTTTCTCAATGACCTTCGCTGGGAACGGGACCAGGGAGATTGGCCAGAAGTTCTTGAGGTCCTCGGGGTCTGCTTTGGGTTTCTTGAGCAGGGCGTTGATCTTGGCGTGCTTCCAGTTCTCCAAGAAGGTTGCGGTCTCGAGGGAGATGTTGAGGGCTTTGCGGAGGTGGGGTGCCATGGTGGCACTGTCTTTATTGAAGATGTGGTGAGGGCTCGGGTCTGATGGGGAGCCGGAGTGGATGGTGCTCATGATTTTGATGATGTTGTCGTCATTGATGTTGGTCCAGGTGAGTAGGGGGTTGCGGTGGGTGGTGGCCATGGGGTCTGAGGTGTTGTTGGCTCCCATAGTAGACTGGTTGTCGAAGCTGTCATGGATGTCTGCGATTTTGCGGTGGAAGAAGGAGGCTAAAGAGTAGCACAGGTCTTGCGAAGGTGGGATGTCATTGGTGCTGGAGCTGGGGTTGGAGAGTTCCTTCACAGTATTGAAGAGCTCTTTGCTGATGTGTGCGTTGTTGTTGAGGCAGTCCTTGAAGGAGGTCTTTTTGGCGGATGTGATGAGGTGGCACGGCATTCTTGTGGGCTGCTTGGTTCTCTGCTGTCTGTTCAGGGCGCCATTTCTTCTCCAGCGTTCGGCAGTTTAGCTTGGAGGTCTGGAGGTTCGCGGTGAACCAGCTGGCAGTCTTTTTGGTGTGACTCTTGGAGGGGTTCTTGATCGGGGCAAGGGTGTTGGTGCAGTCATCAATCCATCGTTTGAGGTTACTGACAGCAGTGTTGGGTCTGTGGGGTCTGTGGGTGTGCTACGGGCGAGGGCTGTGTGTAGCTGGTCTTCAGTGATTTTGCTCCAGCAGCGGCGGGGGATCTGTTGGGTGCAGTGGTGCGTGGCAGGCTTCTCGAAGGTGAAATGGACACAGCGATGATCGGACCAGTGGAGTTCAGTGGTGTGGCAGAAGGAGACGTGGGAGCTTGTGGAGAAGATGTGATCAAGCGTGTGTCCAGCGGAGTGGGTGGGAGTCGTGTCGAGCTGCTTGAGTCTTAGGTTGGCGAGGTTGTCGAGCAGGGTGGTGGAGTTGGCGCTGTTGTTGTTCTCAAGGTGGAAGTTCAGGTCCCCGAGGAGGATGTAGTCCCTGGACGCAAGGGCGTGCATTCTGATGAAGTTGGCGATGGAGTCGCTGAACTGTGGTCTGGGTCCGGGGGGCCTGTAAATCAGATTTCCTCTGAAGGTGGTGTAGGGATTGGTTCAGATCTGGAAGTGCAGCTGTTCAGCTGTGTCAGGATCCCTAACGCTGTAGATTTAAAACCTATAAATGTCTGTGACCTAAAAGACTCTAGTGTTACTAAAAGACTTCAGACTGGGCACCAGTGGTCGAAGTTGTGGCATTTGTGCAACTGCAAGATGGCCGCTAAAGTGCTGAGGTCGGTGGTCTAGTGTTTCTGTAGATTCCGAGTGAGCCTGATTTACGCGCGCACACCTGAGGTATTGCGCACTTCACTGAGGCTTTTCCCCTGTGAGGAAGTGTCCTTAGTGCATCCGTAGTTTGTAGGTTAATTATCTGTGTTTAAAGTTATTTCGGAGCAATTCCAGAGAAGCGTAGAGACTTCGATAAGCGTTTCCAGTGACTGAGGAGAAAATAAGAAGAGAGACTAATTTAACAAATTAACGGAGCTGCGTTCGTTTCCTGAGTCAGAGACTGGCAGAGTTCATTTCTTCCACAGCTGTTTCAAGCTGAGAGCTAAGTGACAGAAGAGAGTGTTTCCTTATTTGAGAATTAAAATAGAAAAACCTTACTATTTAAAAAACGAATTGACAGAGCTGGCAAGAGACTTGAAATTATCAAGAGTTACAATGTGTTTAAACCTGTAAAGAGAAAGGAAAATCAAAGACGATAGCACGTTTAAAACTGTGTGGAATGCGACGTGCACATTGAAAGGAAAAACGATAGAAAGAAGTCTTACCTGAGATATTTGCTAGTGGCATTCATCCTGAGAAGAGAAAGAAAAGAAAGCAAAGTTAGAACACAGAGATAAATAGAATACTAAGAGAAGAAAAGACACTAACAATAAGATTAATAATAGACAAGAATAACTTGAGGAATAATTCCTTCCTAATACCTGGTAGGTCAAAGAGTTAAGCAGAAACATTAATAAGAATACAGGGAAAATAACTAGGAGACTGATTATTTCCTTATTGTCTTGCAGATGTAATACCCAAAGCTTCATCTTTTAAACAGAGAAAACACATCAGGGTAAGAAGAGAGGCAAGGTGCTAAGAACTGTGGGTAGGTAGTCAATTAAAAGGAAAGTAAAGGTATTAGGGCAGAGTAGTGAAGGGAAATACATAATTGTTGTGTGCTTAGTTTCCTAGGTGTCTTCGATAGGCTGAGTGAAAGCTGAAGCAGAGAACCAGACGGAAATCAGATGGTTTTTGACCTGTCTCTTTTTGTTCTTTAATATTTTATCCACTTTCCCCCTTCCCCCTCACTGATCAGTTAGCGCCAAGAAACCTTCTGGCCCTGAGTGATTGGTAGTGGGAGTTGGGAAATTAGCAGCTTCTGTTCCCGTGCAAGAATTACCGCCAGAGCAGGAAATATTAAAGGTGAGCTCTGACAGAGTGAAGTGCCCACGTCTTAAATCTTGCACCTGAACAGAAAATGGTTGAGGGAGTGAATTTACAGGCCCTAGGGTTGGTCTTAGAGGCAATTCAGAAGGAACTAGTAGCGGTTAAAGAGGAGAATCAAAATTTAAGGCAGGAGGTTATGACTTCAAGGAAAGAGACTGCAGAATTAGCACAGAGAATAAGACAACCGCACCCAGCTGGAAGGGAGGGCCCAACAATATCCATGGGAGCCTCAAATAAGTTAACTACGCAGGTAATACATTCCTTGTCACCAGTTATACCATTGGCAGCACCAGAGAGATTCAGTGGGGATCCACAAAAGGCACAGATATTTATCACGCAATGCTCACTCCATTTTATGTGTCGCCCTTCTATCTTCCCTGATGCGCAATCTAAAGTAGCATTTATTCTGTCATATTTAGGTGGAGACGCGGCGGCATGGTTGATGCCGATATTTTCACGGATTGATCCATTGTTGCAGAATTTTGACGAGTTCAAGAAAGAATTTCTGAGAATCTTTGATCGAAGACGAATCTCTCAAGCAGTGGATAATGAGTTGTTAGAACTGAAGCAGGAAATTAGAGAGTTGGTGGCTTACCTAGCTCAGTTCAATAAACTTATTATGGAAACCGATTGGCCTGAAATCAAAAGAACTGCTATTTTTATCGAGGTCTGCATGACGAACTAAAGGATGGTTTGGCTCAGATACCAAAACAACCCACTGAGATATCGGCTCTTATAGATCTGGTTTTAGAATTGGACTTCAGGCAAGGAGAGCTGAGAGGAGAGAGGAAGCGAGAGTTCAGAGGTACAGTCCCACGGTTTGATAGAGCCAAGACTGAAGTTTGGAAAAATGCAGACAGCCCCTCTGTAGTTGAACCGATGCAAATTGGAACTATTCGGGGCTCACTTACAAAGGAAGAAAAGGAAAAAAGGCGAGTCAGTAATTTATGTATGTACTGTGGTTCCAGTGGACATTTTGTACAAAACTGTCCGAAGAAGCCAAAAGGTTCATTTAAGCCGAAGGAAAACTCGCAGCACCACCTGTAGAAGGAGTTGTGCAGGTGGATGCGAATCAAGAATCAACTCCAGAGGAACATCGGTTGGTGAATACCTTGCAGTCTTCTTCACCGCATTTAATTCTATCTATGACAATAAAATTTCGGCAAGAAACTATGAAGGGAGTTGCGGTTATGGTGGACAACAGGCAATTTTTGTGACCTGAAATTCGCGGCAAGGATTGGATTGCAAGCAATCGCCAAGGTTAAGAGTGAACCAGTGAGAGCCATTGATGGAACAAATTTATCGTCTGGACCTATAGTAAGTCACACTGAATTGGTTGAGTTAATCCGAGAGGATGGGCATAGAGAAGCGATACACTTTAATCTGATTGATGCTCCTCAACTCATTTTGGGGTTTCCATGGCTCACGGAGCATAATCCTTCAATTAATTGGAATGACAGAACAATCAAAATGAATTCAGCATATTGTAGAGAAAACTGTTTTGGAAGCTTACAAGAAACAAGTAAACAAGTAAACAGAAGTCTCAGTATGTGTAATCAATACACAATCGATACCACCAGAATACCAGGATTTCGAAGAGGTGCTCAATGAGCAGGAAGCTGAGCAATTGCCGCCCCATCGAGTCTATGACTGCAAGACAGATCTGGAACCGGGGGCAAATTTGCTATGCAGTCGTGTGTATGCTCTGACTGAACAAGAACACCATCACCTGAGAGAGTACCTTGACAAGTATTTAGCTAATGGGTTTATACGTCCGTCCCAATCTCCAGTGTCTTCGCCCCTATTTTTCATGCCCAAGAAGGAGTAGGGCGAGTTGAGGACGTGCATCAACTATCGAGCCATAAACAGAATAACAAAGAAGAATAGATATCCTCTTCCCCTCATCTCTGTTCTATTGGATCAAATCAAGGGAGCACAGATATTTACGAAGTTGGATTTAAGAGGAGCCTATCACCTTATTCAAATAAGAGAGGGTGATGAGTGGAAAATGGCCTTCAGGACTCGTTTTGGGTTGTTTGAATACCAAGTGATACCCTACGGGCTGTGCAGCGCTCCTGCAGCGTTCCAACTCTTTATCAATGAGGTACTAAGTGAATTTATTGATCAGTGCGCAATCATGTACATTCATGACATATTAATTTACTCAGTTGATACATCTCGGACGGACAGCAATTCCAGAGAAGCGTAGAGACTTCGATAAGCGTTTCCAGTGACTGAGGAGAAAATAAGAAGAGAGACTAATTTAACAAATTAACGGAGTTGCATTCGTTTCCTGAGTCAGAGACGGGCAGAGTTCATTTCTTCCACAGCTATTCCAAGCTGAGAGCTAAGTGACAGAAGAGAGTGTTTCCTTATTTGAGAATTAAAATAGAAAAACATTACTATTTAAAAAACGAATTGACAGAGCTGTCAAGAGACTTGAAATTATCAAGAGTTACGATGTGTTTAAACCTGTGAAGAGAAAGGCAAATCAAAGACGATAAAAGCACGTTTAAAACTGTGTGGAATGCGACGTGCACATTGAAAGGAAAAACGATAGAAAGAAGTCTTACCTGAGATATTTGCTAGTGGCATTCATCCTGAGAAGAGAAAGAAAAGAAAGCAACATTAGAACACAGAGATAAATAGAATACTAAGAGAAGAAAAGACACTAACGATAAGATTAATAATATACAAGAATAACTTGAGGAATAATTCCTTCCTAATACCTGGTAGGTCAAAGAGTTAAGCAGAAACATCAATAAGAATACAGGGAAAATAAGTAGGAGACTGATTATTTCCTTAATGTCTTGCAGATGTAATACCCAAAGCTTCCTCTTTTAAACAGAGATAAAACATTAGGTTAAGAAGAGAGGCAAGGTGCTAAGAACTGTGGGTAGGTAGTCAAATAATAGGAAAATAAAGGTATTAGGGCAGAGTAGTGAAGGGAAATACATAATTGTTGTGTGCTTAGTTTCCTAGGTGTCTTCGATAGGCTGAGTGAAAGCTGAAGAAGAGAACCAGACGGAAATCAGAAGGTTCTGGACCTGTCTCTTCTTGTTCTTTATTATTTTATCCACTTTCCCCATTTCCCCTCACTGATCAGTTAGCACCAAGATACCTTCTGGCCCTGAGTGATTGGTAGTGGTAGTTGGTAAATTAGCAGCTTCTGTTCCTGTGCAAGAATTACTGGCAGAGCAGAAAATATTAAAGGTGAGCTCTGGCAAGTGGCGTTGAGGTTGTTGTCGGAGTTGGTTGAGACCTTGATGGTGGACTTGTGGATGATGGCGATTCCACCTCCTACTCCATTGGCGAGGTCTCTGCGGGTGATCTTGTAGCTGTCCGGGATGGATATGGCGATGTTGGGTGCCGAGGAGCCGTTCATCCAGGTCTCTGTCAGGAAGGCGACATCTGGGGAGGATGTGTCAAGCAGGTCCCAGAGTTCTACGGCGTACTTGCGTGCTGAGCGGGTGTTCAGGAGTATGCATCTGAGGTGGCTGCATGTTGTCCTGGTTGGTGGACCAACACATGGCATTCCAACGTTGTGTGTTAGTAGGCCAGAAGGAGATGGCTGATCAGGTGCGGGTGGGGTTCAACCTCAAACTAGATGCCATACGTGGGTGTCTAAGTCCCATCAGGGACCACTTACAGTCCCTAACAGACACCCACAGTCCGCTCCATGCTCTGCAACAAGCCATGGCTGACATCGCTGGAGTCATGACTCTGAGACAAGAACAACTGTCTATTCAGAGTGGCTCCAGCGATGTCAGCCGGGAGTTGAGACACGTGCGGAGGATCATGGAGAACATGGCAGAAGAAGGCGGAAAGAATGGCTGCCACAGCTGCACACCAGCAAGATGTAGCTGGAATCTTCCATGACCTGCTGATCCTCATCATGGCATTGCTGCCACAAGGCCTGGCGCAGATGAATGCTGCTGCTACTACTCCATCCACATCTCTGCCCCCTGATGTGTCAGTACGGCAGACATTCCACCTCCGACCCCTGATGTGTCAGAGCCACAGTGCTGCAACCAAATACCCCCACAAGCATGTGAGGCACATCACACATCAGAGGACAATGATGTGGATGATTCTGGGTTTGTGGTAAAAAGGAAGCGGTAGCATTAATCTTCGTCATGTGGCCTGTTTCAGCTTGGCTCTGCCCTCTGCATCATGCCCTGGAATAACACCTTACACTGTTCACCGATACACTCTGCAACACTCACCTTGGCCCTTGACATGGACTGCCATATTTGGTTTGGTTACCAATCACACAGCAATCAGACTGCGGACGGAACTCTTCCTCTTCCGATGAAATTGTCAATCCCTAAAGGACTCTGGCTGTAAAGTGGGGTTTCCATGGCCTTGTACTGGTCCAGCTTCAACACTCCACCAAATGTGATTAAAACATTCTAATTCACATAGATGTGTCATGACTATGATCAAACAAGTATGAAAGTATGGATGAATGTAGGGGCAGCGATTCCAAAAAAAAGGTGCTCCCTGGGAACTGATATTAATGCGCATGTTTGACCATGACCGTGAGATAGGCAGTGAGATAACTGGGAATGTGTGAACTAGCTGTGGCCTCATTGCTCGTAAACAAAAATTTTGCAATGTCCCAACTTAGCTCCACATCAATGTAGGAAATAGGGCTGTGTGTAAAAAAGTTAAAGTCAAAATTATGGTGATGCCACAGCTCAGAGCAATGATGTGTTTGAGTGTGCAGTGCTTTGACTCCTGGGATGGTAAGTGTACGTGGTAAGTGTGGCAAGTGCAGTAAGTGGTAAATGTGGTAAGTGTGCGTAAGTGGGAAGGCCATTCCATGCAAGAGAACTGCAAGCAAGGACTTTTGTGTGTGGGGTGTGAATACGTTGGTCTTTGGTTAGCGTTGTACGTAGTGTGGGAGTCGTCATGAGCTGCTATTGTATCTCTCAAGGGGTGTCAGGCACATGCAATTCCAAGGGCGAAGGTGCAGATGTGCTACAGCCTTCTAGTTCATACAAAGGAGCTTTCATCCCTAATATTAGTTTGTCATCTGCTTGCATTATGGAAATGTGATAAGGTGGGATGTCACAGCTTTGCCTTCTTGCACGGTTGAACCCTTCCCAGCCATGTATATGCCCTCCTAGGCAATTTTGCATTCTCTGATGTAGCAGTGGTGTTTTGCCGCAGTCTGACAGTGATGGGTACAGGTAGCTGTGAGGAGGCCTGTGACTTCTCACCTTGAACCTATTAGCTGACACTGTTCACTACTACTGATGGATGATGTCAGTGTACACAAGTGATCTGTACATGGCAAATATGTCCAGGGGACATCTTGGTGTGTTCCACACAAGGTATTCCTGCTGGCTTTTTGGCTGGTGTACATCTCCCATGTTGCTGAGGTGTTCACTGTGCCCCCATCCCCCTTACGTCCATGTTGCTCATGTTACGGGACTTGAGTCACAGGGTGCATCTCTGCATCAGGGGGGTTAATATTTGAAACCAAATGACACCCGCAATTTTATATTTAACCCCAAATGACACCCGAAATTTCATATCTGACCTCAAATGACACCCACAATTTCATTTTTGAACACTAATGACAGCCTTCATGTCATGTTTTTGTACACATGTGATACACTGGTGAGTGGATTACTTACTGCATTTGACATCCTGAGATGGCATTTCGATTACTTTATATCCTAAACATCCTCTCTGTACAGAGGTGACATGCCCACCATCTATCTGCTATCTGTGGGATTGTTAGAATTTATTGTTGTACTTACACTGTCAGAGTGATCTGCTAACGCAGAGGACTGACATGCACACAGGGAATGTGTGTTGCAATGAATTTATTTGCACATGCTGTTCATGTGGTCATTTTTACGGTTCCATGATAGCTAATGATAGTCACAATGTGCGTGCTCATACAAAGAAATTGTTAATGATTGTGTTCCTTCAGGCTATTCCTGCTGTAGCTGTAGTGAGGTGTGTTCCAACTGCCTGTCTCTTCCTCATCATCGTCCGGTGCATCTGGCACTTGGATCCATGGGGCATTGGTACATACACATATGTTGTGCAATACACAACATGCAATGATCATCTTGCACACTTTTTTTGGGCTGTACAGGAGTCTTCCACCTGTGATGTCCAGGCACCTGAAACATGACTTTTACACGCAAAATGTGCACTCAACAATGCCCCTAGTGCATTTATGGGCCACAT
The DNA here is from genome assembly GCF_964263255.1 of Lissotriton vulgaris. Lineage (NCBI taxonomy): Eukaryota > Metazoa > Chordata > Amphibia > Caudata > Salamandridae > Lissotriton > Lissotriton vulgaris. The sequence continues at coordinate 167,261,450 of NC_141688.1, read as the reverse complement.
TGTACTGCCTCTGGGCTGGGGTGCTCCGGGCTCAGAGGGGTTTCATTTTCCACGGGCCGAGTGCATATCCTTCATCACCTGTGAGAGGTAAGTAAGATTTGTGTAAATTTGTGGTTCTTCATGCTGTGTCAGCAGACTTACAAGTTTTATGGTGTGTGATTTGTGCGACTTTGGGATTCATGTTTGCCATGTATTGCTTCTGGCAAATGTGCGAGATCAATGTGTATTACGTAACCTCACAGCTGTTACTCCCTCCCAGAGCCTTTTTACTTGTGTGTGCTGCGCGGTTGCATCACTTGCACGCCTACGGCACACCATTGTCATGCCTGTCTGCACATGTCCACAAGCCTGACAACAACACTGTAATGTTGGCCGTTGAAGGTGGGCGGCCACGTGTGTGTAGGCCTATGGTAAAGATAGGGCGGACACAGATGTAGAGTTCAGGCCTGGCTGAACTTGCGCAGCAATTGAGGCTAGCCTTTGGCTTATGCTGAGTCAATGGAGTTGGCATGTATCAGCAAAGACTCCGAGCGGTCTTTCACTCCTTTATTTATACATTCGGGTGAGCCCTCCCTCCGGGTGCATGCTACATTGCAACATTGTCGCTTAAGGGCCGGGTTTCGCCGACACTACAACAGAGACACAGGCCATAGTTACTTTTGTGGCCAGCCCAAACCCGAACCACGCAGACCGCCCAGAATTGAACCACGCCCAGAGTCTAGAACTGACCCAACGCACGAGCCCCGGGCCAGTTCTTCGCATTCCTCACACACCTATACGTGGGCCGCTGCCACGGCACTGGGATGTTGTGCGCTTCGGAGTACACCTCCAGATGTTCCACCCAGGCATTCCAGCCACCTGCCTGGGATGTGGTTGGCCCCGTGACTGGGAAGGGCTTCAGTGGCATTACCAAGGTCATGCTGTTGGCTGCGGACTTGTGGGGTAGCCCCACGGGACGATGACTTGTGGTGCACAGTGGTAGTGGCACCTGAGGCACAACATCCAGCACTGGCCTACCACCACGTGGTGATGACATGAGGTGTACTGAGGTAGGCCCATCTGAAGAGATGAGCTGGTGTGCAGCCTACGATGATGCAGTAGGCCTGGAGGCTGGACAGTGACTTGTGGTGCACAGAGGTGGTGGCACCTGAGGCACTGCGTACAGCACAGGCCTACCACCATGTGGTGATGACTTGCAGTGCACTGAGGTAGGCCCACCTGAAGAGCTGAGCAGTAATTGTGGGCTGAAAATCCATTCCGCTTGCGGAATTTGCGAATTTTGGGCAATTTCGCAGTCCACGAATCGCGCAAAATTGTCAAAGAATTATCAATTCGCGAGTTGGCATTTTTTTTTTGCTTTGCTTGAACGCGCTTCAAAAATACAATCTCGCGTGCGGCGTTGACTTACTGTGTTTCTGAGTTCGCCTATTTGTTTTCCTCCCGGTTTGCCTGCGCTGCTCCATTTTTGATCTTGTTGCATGATCCGGTGAGACTTTTCGACCGCGAGTACGTTATGGCGTGATCGCGCAAGACTTTTCGATCGCGAGTAGGTCATAGCGTACTGCCATCTTGCACTGGGATACTTTCAGAACGCGAATACATCATAAGGGCCCACGATCACGCATCACGAGAGTAAACAATCGTCAGTGCCGGTCGCTCAACCCACCGCGTGGCTCCTCCCGAGGTCACCCGGCTGCCACCGCCTGCTCGTTGCCCTTGAGCGTTCGTATCTCTGCCTCGTAATTTGTATTCTGTTTTTTCTGCCGTTATCGTCTCTGTTATTGTGCTGTGCCCCTGATTTTGTATTACTGTATTTCCTGCAGTTTTTGCCCTGTTATTGTGCTGTGCCCCTGATTGTCCGCTGCCATCCCCCTGCCTTTGTTTGTTTATCTCCTAGACCCCCTAGCGCTTCAGCCGCCGTTCCCCGCTCCCTGCCGCTGCTCCCCCGCGGCCCCGCCCCCTCTCCTCCTGGTCCCTCTCCCATTCGCCACCCCGCTCCCACCTCCCAGCTGCTCCTCCCTCGCTCCGCTCCCCCAACTCGCCATTTATGGCAGAGTCCGCACGTGCGCGCAGCGTTCACGCGCAGCGGGCGCGCCGATTGTGCACCGAAGGCGCGCCAAAGGCAAGCCCGTCTGCGCCCAGCCGCCGTTCCCCGCTCCCTGCCGCTGCTCCCCCGCGGCCCCGCCCCCTCTCCTCCTGGTCCCTCTCCCATTCGCCACCCCGCTCCCACCTCCCAGCTGCTCCTCCCTCCCACTGGGCACTTAAGGACTCGGCCGTGCGATGGGGAGCTGTGACCAGCCTGACCTCGTCAGTGCCGGTCGCTCAACCCGCCGCGTGGCTCCTCCCGAGATCACCCAGCTGCCACCGCCTGCACGTTGCCCTTGAGTGTTCGTATTTCTGCCTGCCTCGTAATTTGTATTCTGTTTTTTCTGCCGTTATCGCCTCTGTTATTGTGCTGTGCCCCTGATTTTGTATTACTGTATTTCCTGCCGTTTTTGCCCTGTTATTGTGCTGTGCCCCCTGATTGTCCGCTGCCATCCCCCTGCCCTTGTTTGTTTAGCTCCTAGACCCCCTAGCGCTTCCGCCGCCGTTCCCCGCTCCCTGCCGCTGCTCCCCCGCGGCCCCACCCCCTCTCCTCCTGGTCCCTCTCCCATTCGCCACCCCGCTCCCACCTCCCAGCTGCTCCTCCCTCGCTCCGCTCCCCCAAATCGCCATTTATGGCAGAGTCCGCACGTACGAGCAGCGTTCACGAGCAGCGGGTGCGCCGATTGTGCACCGAAGGCGCGCCAAAGGCAAGCCCGTCTGCGCCCGTCCGCGCATGGACCGCGCCCAGCGCCAGGACCCCTGGCCCCCACCGATGCAAGACTATCCGTCAGACCTACGACGCCGCTGCCCTCAACACACTCAATGCCGGCCGGAACCCTACCTGCTGCCAGGCTGCCCCAAAACGCATACACGGACCATTCACCTGCAGAACCTGCAAGTTCACCTGCCTCCGAACCTGCATCGCGCCCACCAAGCCAAACACCAGCAACAACCTCAAGTGCATCCTGCTCAACACCCGCTCCGTCCACAGACACGCCATCGAACTCTGGAACCTCCTCGACACAACATCACCAGGCATCGCCTTGATCACGGAAACCTGGATGAACGCCTCCTCAGCCCTCGACATCGCCTTCGCCATCCCGGACGGGTACAAGATCATCAGGAGGAACCGCGTCAACCAGACCGGAGGAGGCATCGCCATCGTCCACAAGAACACCATCCGCATCTCGACAGACTCCAACGACACATTCAACGCCGCCGAGCACCTCCACTTCCAGATTCACACCGACCCCAAGACCACCCTCAGAGGCACCCTCATCTACAGACCCCAGGGACCACGCACACAATTCAGCGAAGACATCACAGACTTCATCAGCCCACACGCCCTCCCCTCCACCGACTACATCCTCCTCGGGGACCTCAACTTCCACCTGGAGAACAACAAGGACTGCAACACCACCTCCCTGCTGGACAACCTCGCCAACCTCGGACTCAAGCAACTGGTCAACACCCCCACCCACTACGCCGGCCACACGCTTGATCCCGTCTTCTCATCCAGCAAGCACATCACCTTCAGCCACTCCACCGGACTCCACTGAACCAACCACAGCTGCATCCACTTCAGCTTCAGAAAAAACACAACCCACCACCACCCGCAACAGGTTCCTCACAGAAGCTGGAGCAAGATCATCGCCGACCAGCTCACCACTTCCCTCAGCCAGAACCCACCTGTCAGCACAACAGACCCCAACGAAGCAGCCCGCAACTTCAAACAGTGGCTGACCGCCTGCGCCGATGACCTCGCACCGCTGAAGAACCCTCCCAACAAACCCAGAAGCAAGAAGGCCCCCTGGTTCACCGACGAACTCAAGGACTCCAAGAAGACCTGCCGAACCCTCGAGAAAGCTTGGCTCCTCGACCAGACTGCTGACAACATGACCGCCCTCAAACATGCCAACCGCAAGCACCACCAGCTCATCCGCACCACCAAGAAGAAATCACTGAAGGAACGACTGGACAACAACACCCACGACAGCAAGGAACTCTTCAACATCGTCAAGGAGTTCTCCAACCCCAGCACCGGCAACAACAACATCACTCCTTCACAGGATCTCTGCGACTCCCTCGCCTCGTACTTCCACCGCAAGATTGCCGACATCCACAACAGCTTCGGCACACCATCCACGCACCCAACCGTCGAACCAACGCACCCCACCACCACCCTCCGCACCTGGACCACGGTAACCACCGAAGACACAGCCCGCATGATGAACACCATCCACTCCATATCTCCAACCGACCCATGCCCCCACCACGTCTTCAACAAGGCTGACTCCACCATCGCACCCCAACTCCGAGACGTCATCAACACCTCCTTCAACACCGCCACTTTCCCGGAGAGCTAGAAGCATGCCGAGCTCAGCGCACTACTGAAGAAACCTACTGCGGACCCCACGGACCTCAAAAACTTCCGCCCCATCTCGCTCCTTCCTTTTCCTGCCAAAGTCATTGAGAAGATCGTCAACAGACAGCTTGCCGCCTTCCTCGAAACGAACGGCTCCCTCGACCCCTCACAGTCTGGTTTCAGAGCCAACCACAGCACCGAGACCGCCCTAATCACAGCCACCAACGACATCCGAGCCCTGCTCGACAACGGAGAAACAGCGGCACTCATCCTCATGGACCTCTCTGCAGCATTCAACACTGTCTGCCACCACACCCTAATCCAATGCCTCAGCAACACCGGCATCCAAGAGAAGGCACTGGAGTGGATCATCTCGTTACTCGCTGGAAGAACACAGAGAGTCCGCCTCCCCCCGTTTCGTTCCGAGGCCGCCGAAGTCATGTGCGGCGTCCCGCAAGGATCGTCACTCAGCCCCACCCTCTTCAACGTCTACATGAGACCCCTTGCTGCCATCGCATGCCAACACATCCTCAACATCATCTCCTACGCCGATGACACCCAGCTGATCCTCTCCCTCACCAGAGACCACAACACCGCCAGAACCAGCCTACACGAAGGGATGAAAGACGTCGCCGAATGGATGAAGAATAGCTGCCTGAAACTGAACTCAGACAAGACGGAAGTCCTCATCCTGGGACCATCGCCCTCCGCATGGGATGACTCCTGGTGGCCCCCAGCCCTGGGCACCGCTCCCAAGCCAACAGACCACACACGCAACCTGGGCTTCATCCTGTACTCCTCCCTGTCGATGACCAGACAAGTCAACGCCGTCTCCTCATCATGCTTTCACACCCTTCGCATGCTTCGCAAGATCTTCCGATGGATCCCGACCAAAACCAGGAAGACGGTCACCCAGGCCCTCGTCACCAGCCATCTGGACTATGGAAACACCCTCTACGCCGGGTCCACAGCCAAGCTACAGAAAAGACTCCAACTAATCCAGAACGCCTCCGCTCGACTCATCTTGGACATCCCCCGACGCAGCCACATCTCCAGCCATCTGAGGGACCTGCACTGGCTCCCCGTCAACAAGAGGATCACGTTCAGGCTCCTCACCCACGCACACAAGTCTCTCCATGACCTGGGCCTAAGCATGGGCGGAAAATCCGTTCCGCTCGCGGATTTTGCGGATTTTCGGGAAATCCGCAATCCGCGAGATTTGCGAATTTCCCGCAAAATCCGCAAATCCGCGAGCAGCGGATTTTGCTCGCACTGCTCGCACTGTTCGCGTGAGTTCGCGCCCCGCGAATAAGTGCAAAATTGCAGAAATACGATCTTAGCAAAACTGAAAGTAACTACTTACCAGGTTCAAAAGTTCAGGCTCATCATTAGTAGCCATTTCCTGTAGTGCTTCCTGAGGGGCCCCTCCAGAGTTCAGTTGCCAGTTGAAACTATTATGTGACCCTGCTCTGAACCTCAGAATAGTTACACATATGCCACAAAGGTCCTGAATTACAGCTAAGGGAGACAAGCAGGAGCCAGGCTGGAAGTTAAAATCCATTAATCAGCCCCTAATTCATTATTGTCAGTTGGGGCAGGGCAGGTGTTGTAACTAATTTTGCAACAATGAAAGCACTTAGCAAGTGCAAAAGATCACTAATCAGGGCGCACTAAGGAAGCAGGTGCCAGCTAAAAAAATATTCTGTGACACATTAATCAGCCCCAAATTAATTCAGGTCACTTGAGGCAGGGAAGGTGTGCTTTGCTTTGCCGAAAATAATGTACACTGGACAACCAGAGGGTGTGGTGATGAAACAGAGGGTGGCATGGGTGGGCCAGAGGGTGGCATGAGTAGTCAGAGAGTGGCAGTGGTGACAGAGAGTGGCAGTGATGAAGAAGAGTGTCCCAAACAGGCTGGACATGTAGAAACAACAAGTTCGCGAAACTTGCGACCCGACAGGTAAGTTCGCAATTTGCGACATTGTACAAAACCCTCGCGAACTGGCAGAAACCCGCGCAAACACAAAAAAAAAAATCCGCAAATTCGCGGGAATTCGCGGATTTTGCGGATTGCGAATCCGCAAATCCGCAAAATTCGCGAACGCGAGATCCGCAAAATTCGCTCATGCCTACCTGGGCCCCAAGTACCTCAACGACCGCCTGACCTTCTACACGCCCACCAGCCAGCTATGATCTACTAGCCTCGCCCTCGCCGCCGTACCACGCATCCGAAGAGCCACCGCTGTACGCCGGTCCTTCTCCTACCTGGCGGCCAAGACATGGAACTCCCTGCCCATCCACCTTCGGCAGACCCAGGACCACCTCGCCTTCAGGAGACAACTCAAGACCTGGCTGTTTGAGCAGTAGCGGACCCCCTCCCCCAAGCGCCTTGAGACCCTTCCGGGTGAGTAGCGCGCTATACAAGTATTATGATTGATTGATTGATTGAACAATTGCGAACACGTAGATGCGCCGCGCAGCTGACATCCGGCGGGAGATTTGAACAGCTCGCTTTCCCGAAATAGCAAAAATTGCAATTCTGCACAAGAAATCTATCGCTGGCATCATAAACCTTCTGAAATTGATAATTTGGATCCGGATAACTCCTAAGATTGATATTTGGCTGCACTTTCTTGTGCAAGGAGTGCATTTTTGGGAGGTTGGGAGGAAAGAAGTGCCCCAGAGTCTCCAACTTCCTGTTCCTGTCCAGCAGGCTCATCCCAGTGCTTTGTCCATGTCTTGGTCACTTTTCATTTGGATCTGGAGCTGGAAGGATGACTCTCTGGATGCTGCTGTATATTTGTATTTAAGGACTTTTTGTTTGGATCACTTTTGGAGTTGAGATTTTACAAGTAAGTTGGTGTTGTTTGTTTGGGGCATTGCAGTTGCTGCAATTACAATTTATAAACTTTTTCACAACTTTTATAAAATATATTGTGTGTAGCCACTAGCCACAGTATCTAGTAGGCCCAGGGTTAGTCATGGGTGCACGATACAACTGTTTCAGTCAGTGTTTTTGAACTTAAATATCATTTATGGCATGGAATTGAATAGCTCACTGTTATTATATCTATGTGGATGTTTTTTGTAATTTTGGGGTGCGTGTGAAAGGCACACTAGCCAGTAGACCCAGGAGTAGTCAGTGGTACATGAGCCATGTCATTCTGTGGGGTATATTTAATTTAAATATCATTTAGGGCATGGATGGCATTGGATTGGGGAGAGATTTTTTGGGTGTTGTTGGAGCCTGGTCCAGGGCCTGTCCATGTGGGTGGGGGCCATTTTGAGACCTGGTGCAGGGCCTGGCCATGTGGTTGGGGGTCTAGGGGCCATTTTGAAGCCAGTCAGTGTGCTTTGTTGTGCCTTAGGCCTGCACCCAGTCTGCCTTGCTTTTATCCATTATGCCCAGGGGCAGTCAGTGGTGCATGTGCCAAGTCTTTCTGTGTGTTCTCTTGATTTTAAACATAATTTACGGCATGAATGCCATTGGATTAGGGACTGATTATTTTGTGTATTTAGATTTTTGCGGTTTTGTTGGGGCCTGGTCCAGGGCCTGGCCATGTGAGTGGGGGCCATTGGAGGCCTGGTCCGGGGCCTGGCCATGTGGGTGGGGGTCTAGGGCCATTTTGAAGCCAGGCAGTGTGCTTTGTTGTGCCATAGACCATCAACCAGTCTCCCTTGCTTTCATACAATATGCCCAGGGGTACTCAGTGATGCATGAAACAACTCTCTCTGTGTGGTCCCTCTACTATTAATTTAAACATCAATTTTGGATTAGAATTGCAATTTTTATTTAGTGTCTTTCTGTTTTTGGGTGTGTTGTGTTATAATAAATGCCTAGATGCTAATATTAATTGAACCACGACATATGCTACTTTTATTTAACTGATGTTCCTTTGCTTTAGGTGCACAAAGACTGACAGCCAGGAATCATCCTCATCATCATCACTTGTTGTAGTGCCAGGAAGAAGTTATGCTGCGGTGTGTGCACAAAGTCATGTGACGTCACGTGTGGTGGTGTGCACAAAGTCATGTGACGTCACGTGTGGTGGCCACAGACAACTCTGCAACTCATGCAACTGTGTCCTGCTGTTCTGACATCTGAAGAAGATGGGCCCAAAGAAAGGAGGCCGTAGCTCCTCTACCAAGAAAGTTGCCAGTACCACTGATAGTAAGAATGAGCAGAAGAAGTAAGTGGCGCCACTTACCAAGGAGACTGGTGTGCCGACAGACACTTTTTTGGGGGGAAAAAAAACTACACCTGCAGCAGCGGTGTCCGCCAGGGACCAAGCGGGGAGCAGCACCTCCGCTTCATTGGTCTCAGTGCCACCACACCAAGTTAGGCCCAAGTCCATGAGTGCCGCAGAGGCAGCCTCTTTAATTGCTCTTTCACCATTGACCAGTGATGTTGGCGTTGACTCATTGCAAAGTAGCATTCAATCAGCACAGGGTGTAACTCATCTGATGAGTGTTCAACCACAGCCGCAATGACAACCACAGGTGCAACAAGGAGAGGCACAAGGAGAGCCGCAGGGAGAGACGCAAGAAGAGGCGCAAGGAGAGGCGCAAGGAGAGGCGCAAGGAGTGGGACTAGGAGAGGTGCAAGGAATGGCGTAAGGAGTGGCGCAAGGAGTGGTGCAAGGAGTGGCACAAGGAGTGGCGCGAGGAGTGGTGCAAGGAGTGGCGCCAGGAGTGGCTCAAGGAGTGGCGCAAGGAGTGGCGCAAGGAGTGGTGCAAGTAGAGGCACAAGTAGAGGCGCAAGTAGAGGCGCATGGAGATGCACAACTGCCCACAATGGTTGTTCCTCCAGAAGTAGGGGCACATCAGGAAATCGAGATTCAAGCGGAGGTATCATCAGAGCAAGCCACTCCTCCTGATGATCCATTGTCTTCCAGATCCCCAGCAAGAAAAAGGCCAAGGAGGGCTAGTATAAGTTCTTCTTCAAGCCCCCTTCCTTCTGATGATCTAGATCTTGATTACCACCCGCCAATGCAGTCTCAGAGGGAGGCACGCCATGAGCCGACAAAGCTAACTAAAAGGAAGGTTCCCGCAAGACTTTCACTTAAGGTTGATGACGAAGAAGAAGTAGAAATGGTGTATTCTGCTGCTGATGGACAGTCTGACGATGACGACCCAGTTATCACAGTCGTCAATCCAGCCCCAGCGGGAATGCAGCAGACAGACATTTTTACCCTATCCAAAAATGCTGCTGTGCAGGATGTGTGTGGTGTGGCACCACTGGTGGTACCACCACCAACACAGGTAACTACTATACCAACACTACCTACAGCTTCCATATTTTCTCTTCAGAAGGGCAGGAAGGGACCTCCATCCAGCTCGACCTCCATTACCTCAAGTAGTGGTGCTGTAAGTGCACAACAGAGTCAAATTCAGCCACACCCATCCTCCACTTCATCTGGCATTGAAAATAGCACCTCCACCACCACCAGATATCTCCAGTCCCCACTTTGGGACTTCTTTAGTATTAGCAAAAAGGTGGAAAACCTAGTCATTTGTTCGATTTGTAAACAACAAGTTAGTCGGGGTAAACTTGGTACCAACTATGGTACCGGAGGCCAGAGAGGTCATCTAAAAAAACATCACATTATCCAGTGGGAGGGCACCTAAGTAACATCCGGAAAGCCAAAAGTGCAAATCCAAATGTAGACATTGATATTGCGTCTGATGATGAGGAGGAGCTGATAGTGCAGGGGGGAGGTGAACAACCAAGAGACATTTTTTCTGGTACACATAGTACCCATGGCAGCAGCACTGCAGTGGTAGTGCCCACACCCTCCTCTACCTCAGCAACATCAAGGAGGCACAGAAGTCTGGTAGAAACACCAATGCGAAAAAGTATATCAATGAGCCTAACTGGGTTGAAGAGGTTTGCATCCTCATCACATATGAAAATGGTCCAGACCACCATTAAAAGCATGTTTTGGTTGGAGGCGCCATTGGAACGCAACCACCCAACGGCACATCTTTATAACGCAATGCTGGCTAAAATGTTAGCGCTGGACCTTCTCCCTTTTTCTTTCGTGGAAGGGGTGGGTTTTCTAGAATTTCTGGCAACAGTCTGCCCTAAATGGAAGGTTCCTAGCTGGTCCTATTTTGCCAGAGTTGCAGTTCCAGCACTACATCAAGATGTGTTGGAGGTGATTGGGGCAGCTTTGCAGAAGAGTGTTGTTCACACTATCCACCTGACAACAGACATGTGGACCGGTTGCCAAGCCATTGATTATATGTGCATCACTGCACACTGGGTCTCTTTTGCGGGGGTTAGAGACAAGATAGCTGCAGGTGGTCACAGTGCCACAATTTTTCAAGCTACCCGTGAATATACAACAGTAGCCATGTTTGCCATAGAGAAATCTCATACTGCAGTAAACATTTTAGAGGAATTTAACAGTAAGGTCTGTGAATGGCTTCTTCCAAGAAAGTGCATGATTGGTTATGTTTCCACGGAAAATGACAGTAATATAGTTAGGGCCATGTCTGGTGGTGGCTATTTCAGAGTGCCGTGTTTGGCGCACAACATTAACATTGTTATTCAAGATTTCTTGAAAAAAGAAAACACAGTCAGCAAGTTACCACCTGCCGAAGAATCTGCACACATTTCAGCCATTATTTCAAGGCCAGGAAGCAGCTGAGGATCATTCAACGTGTCCGTAGAGTGCCAGCCAAAGGACTCATCCAGGAGGTGGCAACACGTTGGAACTCAACCTTCTACAAGCTTGAGCGTCTGTTTGAGCAGTGCTTGTTAATAAATGAGTATGTCTTTAATGCAAAGGGTGCTTCTATGAAAGACATGAGGCTAGAGGTGGAGGAATGGGACCTAGTTAAAAGCCTGACATACATGCTTCGTCCTTTTGAGGTCATCACGCGTGAAATCAGCAGGGAGGACTGTACTTTGGGCCAAGCTATCCCATTGTTGCTCAGGCTAGAGCACCAACTGTAGACGGTGTCTTCAACGTTCCAAGATGATGCTGATAAGCAAAATGCATATCAGTTGGCGGAGAGCTTATTAACCCACCTACTTGACAATGCAAGGCTTAAAGGAATATATTGTGAACAACATTACATTTGTGCCACTATTCTGGATCCATGGTACAAAAAGGCACTGGCCAGCAATACATTCATTCCTTTTAATGAAGCAGATGTTTCAAAGTACAAACATTGGCTAGCTCTGTCAGCCACTCGGTCCGAAAAAGAGTGGCAGGAAATTGAAGGAACTGCCTCAAGTACTACTGAATCAGCAGGCCATCCGGCGTCAAGGACCATCTTTGTGGCCGAAGGCAGTCACTTTCCCTCAGAGCCATTACCGACACCAGCAACCGTATCATCATCACCTGCACCAGGCCCAGCCATAATATTGTTGGAAGTGGATTGGATAACTCATCAAGGGTTTGCTCGCTCAAGTGTTGATGCAAAGGCCACATATGGTACGCAAAGTAAAGCAACCCTGCATGACCTTGAGTGGATGGTGCAGGCCTATCTGGATGACCCAACAGAGGTCTTCATTGATCATAACCCATTGCTGTAAAGGTATGGTAAAAGGGGTCAATGGCCACTGATCACCAAGCTGGCTCTAAATTATTTGTCTTGCCCACTCGCAAGCGTGTCTTATGAACGTGTTTTCAGTGCTGCTGGTGCCATTGTAACTTCATAAAGGACCTGCCTCTCGCTCAAAAATTTGGAGAGGTTAACAATGATGAAGATAAATCAGCACTTCATACCACCAGATTACAAAATACGTGAATCCACGCAGGAAGAAGAGGACACCGATTTAGGTGATGGAAGTTCTTCTCTTTTAGCTGATCTACTCCTGTTTCAATTCACAGAGTTTGAGGATGAGCTCTACTTCCCTGACACCTAGGCCTGAATACTGACTTTCTTTTTTTTTGTCTTTTATTCACTTTTATTCCTGTGTGTCTTTCTTTGTTTTGCAACTTTTACCACAACAAAATTCTAATCACAAAAAATCCATCAGCAGCACTGTCTTCATCTTATTTCCTTATTGAAGGTGCCGCTGTCTGCATTCCTGAAGTTCACAAGTTCACACAACTCAGTCATGCTCCTCTATCCTCCTCCTCCACACTGCCCCTATCCATTTCCCTCAAGGCAGATGGCTGGATTACGCAGAATCAAGAAACTGTTGCTTCGTAGACGAGTCCCCTCAAAAGAAGTGGGACTGGAATTACTGACTATGCTGACAGTTACTTCTAAAATTGACACAAGAGGCTGCCCTGTGGGACTTCACTTGCGGACAAAAAGTGGAACAGGTAATGAATAAAGAGATGGCATGCAGTGGACAACACTGGCTTTCTGGCTTTGATGAAAGCAATTGCTGTCTGTTTGTTGTGCATGAAATGAATCATATGTGTTCTGTTATTATTTTATCTTTTACACACCAAATGTAACTCAAGTCTACTCTATTTTTACCTTGTTTAATTCAAATTGTACTTCTACTGCAGGGGCCACTACGTTGCATTTTTTTATATGAAAAAATGTCCTTGGACTCACTGTGTGTAGACTGTGACTGCATGAACAACATTGAGTTTGCCAATACCATGATGATGATGAGTCTTGATGATCAAAGTTAATATATTTACAGTCACTCATTGGGATGGATGGATCATCATCGTCGGTTTACGGAAGAACTATGGCCATTTCGTGAGTGGCAAACAGGTAAACAAGTCAACATCAACCACAGCAGAACTACATGTCTGTCTAGTCGTGGTTTGGAGTGGTCGAGCCAGTGTAGTGTTGATATGCCAGAGTCCAGACAGCAGTTCACGTAAAATTGAGGCTATGTGGCTTGCAGCATATAGTTAGATCTGCTTTGTCTGTCTGTGTCAAAGAGGTATGCTACATGGAGTTTGGTTTACTCAGTGGTGCCTGCCTTAACCGTCTGCATGGCCCTGCCCTGCTGTGTGCTAATTAGTTATTATCCTTGAAAAGGAGACACAGAGTAAGCACTTTAGAAATGATGATTGTATGTAATACTTTAAAGTCTGAAAGTGAAAGTGTAACTTATTTTTGCACTACACACCGTACCCTATAGTTTTTTCTCCGTGGTGTTTTTATCCCTTCCTGTTTTCCATCGACAATTATAGGCCGGATTTCCTTTTACCCTGTGCGATGGGATAAACATTAACTCTGGCTTACCATAGCAATCCGCAATTCCGCATCCGCCAGGCAGGCAGTGGACAGTGTGTCTGGTCACCAATATTGATCGACAGAGCATCAGATGAAATGGAGGAGTACCGCGAACAAGAAGAATGGCTGGATGCATGCAACTTCCCAAATTGAAAAGGACAACTACAACATACAGTTACAGTATCCTCTTCACTTCTCCTTATCTTTTATATAATGTTATTGTTGTGAACTTCTATGAGTGCGACTCTGTGCCTTTGCTTTCTGCTTCAAATTCATCCCTATAGCTATTTGATAAGTTTCTTTGCTATTTTTAAAACAAATTTTTTAATGTACTATAAATACGTGTTTATTCTCTCGAGGGCAGATAGGCGAGTGAAATTGCGTAATTACTGCAGCCCTGTACTGTGAAATTGTTTATTCATAGTTAGTAAGTTGTAGTAACTACTACTTATCAGTAACCTAACCATCCATTTAGCAAACAACTTCATGCATGCAGTGCACTTCCTTTATGTCCCTTAAAAGATTTATGGATATCTTCGTATCCAAAGATTTGTTTTTCTTCACTTGTGGTTTATCCATGCTGTGGTTTTTTTTCCTCTCTCCACAAAACTTTCCCAAAAACCCCCATCCCCATCCAATTTTCTAACCCTAACCCTCTTTCCCTGGGTTGTGTGGTTTTCATTGAGGTGTGACAGACTAAATGAAAACAATAATTCCACACACTTGCTGGGGAGGATAAGGTCAAAGCAACAGAAAATCTATTTCAAGGCCGGTGAAGTAATCCAAGGATATATTCTTATTCGTATTCTGCTTGACACACACCCATGAGTATTTGCAAATCAAACCTGAATTTTATGTGCGCCTTCAAGTGGATTCATCATCAACAACATCCTCCTCCTACACGTGACGGCTACTGTGTTCTTCACCTTCAGCACTATTTCTCGTAGTAGTCATACTCCACGCAACTAGTAGTTATATTTTTAATACTTTAGCTTTGCTTAGGCTATGATTTATGGCACTGTTCTTGTGTACTGTTCTATCTATCGTACTGTTGTACTGCTCCGCTCAGGCCACTCAATATTTATTTTCCTTTTTTTTCATATGCTGCTACTGCTAGTGTGTACCACTAGTACTACCACCACAATGATGACATTTTATCCGTCCAGGATTCCATAGCCTACCTTAATCGCCATTTGCCATGCAGCCAGCCCTGTGCCTAGCCCTATTCTCAAACACGAATCACAGGTAAGATAAGCATTTTGAGGGAGGAAGAATAATGGAGTAGGAGGAGAGGAGAGACTGACGGTAGTACTAGTAAAGTAGTAGGACAATTGAATTCACTAACTCTGTCAGTGGCACTTACAAATTTAGGCGATTAGACAATATGAATCAACCAGCTAGTTAAGTTTCAGGAAAACAAACGTACAGTTAACCCCCCCTGCCTCCCCCACAAAACAGTAAAAAAGGTGTATGCTATGTTAAAGTTGAAATAAATAATTATTTGAGCCCCAACAAAAATAAACTATCCCACAAGAAGACCCGACCCACCCCCCTCCCTAGCCCCAACCAATGTCCATGAAATCAATCCCCACACTCGCAGGGTCAATCGGTGCACACAAGCCTTGCACTTGCAGGTACTGTGGGGGGCAGCTGTTTTTTTTGCTGCTCGGTGGCGGCGGATGGCTGCCGGACCACTGCTCCGTACCGCTGGAGGTTTGCACTGACTGTATGACCCAGGAGCAGCGAAGGAGGATGCAGCAGTCGTGGATGTTTTTGACTGCGAGTCATCCTCCTCCTCCTCCTGGGCCACCAGCCGCCGATATTCGGCAACAATTGCCTCCAGCTTCTGTGGCCGGGCCTGTATAGTCAACTCCTTCCTTGTTAGTTTAGAAGGAGTATCTATATGAAGAAAGAAAAACATACTGTAACCAATGCTCCTTAAGATTAACACAAAATAATTCTGAAGAAAGTTGTGTCACAGTAGCACTAGCAACTTGCAAGCACAGTACATAACATTTGTGGCATGTATCTATCTAACCTTCCACTTTGTCGGCCTCTGCTCTTACATTAGTGGGAGTTTTAGGAATTCTACTAGCACTATATGGACTCACTACATTAGACTCAGACAGTACACCAGTCTTCTTCTTCTCTCTTGTGCCGCGAAATCGGTACTTAAACTTGTGGAAGCCGGCATAATGCCAGCGCAGTCCACTTGCACCCGAGAATTACAGACGCAAGTCATAATGACACAGACTTTCGTTACTGTCACCAGTCCAGTACATGCAGGTGGTGAAGCTCTTACTTTTCTATTACGGGTGGCACTGGCCAAACTCTGTTAAAAGGGCTGCTGCTTAATTGATTTAACTTTCACCTTGCCCTGCCCCTGACTACTACAAAAGGAAAATGAAGAAGATAAATAATATGATCATCTATCCCATCACAGGATATTTGCTTACATAGGGCATGACTTTAGGTGCTTTGTTTTTGTTTGAGTGAACACCAAATGGCCACACATAAATGACAGAGTTGTAAAGAAATTATTAACAGAGGTAGTGAGTGGTCCCCGTAATCGCCAGATATATGCTGTGCTTGCAAACTACTGTTACTGTTAGTATTCTGAAAAATTACAACTTCTTTCCTTGTCTTTGCTACTCTGGCGTGGACGTGCAGTATTACATGCTCTTCAAAGTAACACTCTTCATCCAGTGACCGTCTACTCTGTCTACATACACCTATGCTATCTATGAGGAAGATACCATCGAGGCATCCATCCATTCATAGTAAATGTCAATCATTCTTCTTAATGTCTCAACTGGACAATCATTCTTCCTAATGTCTCAACTGGACAAACCTTACTTTTTCTCACCAAAAAAAAACCTTTTTATTTTATTTTGTAAACCGTCATCCATGCATCCGTGATTGACTTGCATTTGAATTTGAACCAAAGGATATATTGCGCACACATACAGTTTCTGTTTCACCCACCCAGGCAGTCCTCTTTTCTTTCTCCTTCCACCCATCCTTGCTTCAGCATTCAACCGGCCATGCATCGGATTCCCAGCCACCTCGGGCAGCATTCAAAAACACGTATCATTCTTTGCCAGTCATTAATTTTAACTTGCTTGTCCTTCCTTACACCCTTCTTTCCCTTTTCGTTCATCCAATCCATCAAGTTAATCTCTGATCTGACTTGGCCTCTTGAACCCTTCCTGTCCTCTATCCGTAACAATAGCTCCATCTCTTATTTTCCTTTTGAAGAACAACAACTCAAACTCTCCGCTTATGCCGATGAAATCCTTCTATTTATTTCTGACCCTGATACCTCCATCCCCCTTTTACTATGTGAATTGAAATCTTTTCCCAGGTCTCTGGCTACAAAACAAATGTGGATACGACCAAAATTCTTCCCCTCACCAAATGTTGTTTCCCCCATTCTTTTTCTTCTACAGGTTTTGCCTGGAATGATTCTAAAATTAAATATTTAGGCATATATTTTTCCAATTATATTGCTTCTTCGGTTATAATAAACATTAATGCTACTTTGTCTCGTATTGATGAACTACTTTCCTCCTGGAATCCCCTTTTTCTTTCCTGGTGGGCTCGATTGGATTCAATCAAAATGATGATTGCACCTATTTTAATTTATATTCTTTCCATGCTCCCCGTCCATATTCCCGCTTTATATATGAAGCGTATTGATTTGTGTTTTTCTAAATTCCTTTGGAAGAATAAGAAAGCTAGGGTTACCCTTTCTTCTCTTTGTAAGACCAAATCTAATGGGGGAGTAAACTTTCCAGATTTTCGCCTTTATCATATCTACTTTCTCTTTGTCAAGCCTCAAAATGGCCCTTATCCGAACACCCTCCCTTTACTCCTCTTTGGATATCCATTGAGCAAACTTTGTTATTACCGTTCTCTCTTAGGGAGGTTGCAGCTTCTCACAGTTCCTTCCCCCTGTTTAGGCACACTTCCTCTCTTTTAAGGCCTTTACTTTTACCAGAACCTCTTTCTCTTAATTCTTTTTTGGACTCCCCCATTTGGCATCATCCTCTTATTCTTCTTAACACTAGACCTGTTTTCTGGAATTCTTGGAGGTCAAAGGATATTATTTGGGTCAAACATCTTTTTAATGGTATTTCGCCATATTCTTTTCCTGAATTCAAAGCCTTATTTCACTGCCCCCGTTCTTTTTTGCATAAATTTACTACTCTCATGGCAATCATACCTGATGTATACTACTCTCTTCCTCCTTCTCCTGAGGATGACTTCCAAGCTTCTTTACACAAACTTCTTCTTAAGCCTCTCTTATCTATAAGTACTTTTTAGCCCCCTTTTCTGGGAGTCTGATCTGGGATGCCAATGGACTTTCTGTTTCTGGGATAAAGTTTGGTCTAGGTCATTAAAAATATCTCGCTCTGCATCTCTTACCCATTCTATGTTCTTTCTTTATCATAGACTCTACCCTGTCTCTATAGCCCGTTTTTAAATCATTTTTAGATATATTTTTTCATGGTTGAGAAAAGCACTTTTCTCAACCATGAAAAAATATATCTAAAAATGATTTAAATTCTAAAAGGGTTGAAATAAAGTAACCCCAACAAACAGAAGATTCTTCTTTGTTTGTATTCTCAATACTTTGAGAGAAAAAAATTATTGTGAGGGCCAGCAACTTCTTTGTTCTTCAGTTAGATTAGGTCCAGCTGCCCCCCTGTCCCAGGACCAGACTCCGTTATTTTGCAAACTTTATAGCTCGTATAACAGCACCTCCCGACAAACTCCTATCTTTTGCCTCCTCATGTAAGCCATCATTTAACAGAGACCTCTTTTGGCTACCCCTTACTACTTATTTGGATCGAATGACTTTATGACATGCCTCCTTGCACAACTCTGAAAATGTTAAACCACCTTGAATAGTGATTCTCTGTTCTCTTTTGCTATCATTCATGATGATTCTTTATATGTTATTGCCTGACTAATGATCTATTCATGCCTTGCTATGTTTTGTAATCTAATATGCATTCTTCTTTTGCATTAAGATGTTTATTTACCACCTTTCCCTCCCCTCCTTCCTTCCCCTTCTTTCCCTTCCCATTCCATTTGAAATCTTAAAAATAGCTTTTATTACCTTATTGTACTAGCTATAGTTTGTTATCACTATGCTTCCGTAATTGCTGTGCTACTGGTACTTCTTGTTGTTGTATATTCTTGTATGTTCAATAAAGCTTTTCAAACATAAAAAAAGGAATCTAGCACCTTGACCTATTGACGATTAGTTTCAAATCGCTTGCTTAGAACTCTTAAGACTTCGTGGGCATGTGACAGCTTCTTAGTCGAAACCATATTCTCTCCAAAGTTGCAGTGGTGTTGTAGATGATTCTAGGACTCTAGTAAATATTCCCGATTTCATGCCCTTATGTGGTTATATCAAATCATACCCTTATACAGGCATAAGAATCATACCCATATTAAGACATAGTCAATGCAGTCCAAATACGGCAAGGCTACTCCCATAGACTCCTAGAAAGCACAACGCGTTCTTAAACAAACCAAGCCTCCAGCAGCCCGGGAATTCCCCCTGCTTCTGTATTGATTTGTCCTAGTACTCCTGGAGTCCTGAAAGAACTGCGAGTTCTTAGTGACGACTTATGTCCAACCTTACGTCAAACTTGGCACCTTCCAGGTATAAATATACCAGCATCTGCCTTAAGCAACACACAGTGGTTTGGAGCAGATCGGTTATCTACTTGCCCGACGCCCTGCTGATGCGAGTGCCAAAGGAAGCCGACCCTCCCTGCTGACGCACTGAGAGAGACGCTGTCTTTTCTCCTGCCGAGAAGTCGAGCTCCAGTGTTTCCCTGTCACCCATGCGGGTTGCTGGGAGATCGAGTCCTGAGAAAGAGATACAAGACCAACTTCATTCTATAACCAAGGTACAGAGCTGATTAGACCCATAGAGAATTCTTGATTCAGATTCTTGGCAAAACCGATAACTCATCTACTCCTTCCCTGTACTAGGCTTAGGTTAGGTACACCGGGGTAGGCGTATCTTTGAAACACCAGTTGAGTACGTTTAGTCATTATTTTATCATTGTATGTATTTTATCTATTTTAAGTATCTTATGGTTTAGAAACCATATAAATGTTTTTACAGTATTATTTCATAATACTCATTTTACTGTACGCACTTTACTTTATGACGAGTATTGCAATTGTGGCAATTCACTTCTCTTGTATGAGAAAGTAGACTGCTCAATAAATACCCTTTTTATTGAAAACGCCTGTCTCTCTATTTCTCTGCACTCCTGGTGAAACTAAGCATGCACGATTAACCGAGTGAAATAGTTATCTATTGTTTCCGCGACTCTGGACATATACTCCTTATTCTTGGGGAGCAAAGTTGTGATGTTTATGCGGTTGTCAGAAACTAATCCCTTCTTGTCTATTCAAGAAAGTTAACACCTTCTTGTTTACTGGAAAAAGTTTCTAGTGACCTCTGAGCTACCTGGCATTTCATAATTAAGTCTAACATATTCAATAGAGACCTAGTTGACCTCAGTCCTACGTCTACACTGTCGTTTATGTTATTCCAATACGCAGAGCTTTTTGGGAATATAGGAACTAAACTACAGTGGACTGGCCTAATCTGTGATATTAACCGACTTAGGAAAACCTGAAGCGCATTGACTTTTAGGTAATCCGACCCAACACAAAAACAATCAAAATCATTGTGTTAATGCAAACAACAGGCTCAAAGCTAGTCTAACGCAGCAGCAGTATGTTTTCTGTAGCTCTGTAGAACCCATCTCAATAGGAAAGTTAGGCTCGTATTATCTCTCAAGTTAGGATGCCCACCATTACAAATAACAGAAAGGTACAATCAAAAGTACAATAACCTGAATGTCTATTTAGATTTACAGCAATGTATTCTGAAAAATGGGGAACTCATTGGGACTCAGACGAGAGGTAATAGCTGAATCGACTGGGGAATAAAGGCACTTTGAAGCCACTGGGTGGCCTAACGCAGCGCTTCAATGAGGGAAAAGAGAGGGGGCTGCATCGGCATGGGGGATAATAAGTGCCTGGGGCACGACATGAAACATTACAGTCAGGGCTGTGCAATTTGAGGAGTAGGGAGTCTGTAACAATACTACGGCCTCATTTGGGATGGAGTAACTTTAGATTAGTCCAAGCCACGAGCTCCAACATGCCCCAGTTCAGGAAAAGGATAAGAACCTTAGCTTCAAGTATTTCCCGAACTAAATTAAGACCAGTGGGTTTATTCCCCACAAAAACCTGACTTTCTGCTCCAGGGCTGCCCTCTACGTACAGTCATGCTATATGAAGGACTGCTGGTAGTCATCACAGACAACAGTACAGTGGGCAGTGGGGGGGAGAAGGCACGGAAAAGGCTGGGCAGCACGCAAGAAAGCACAGACAACGGGAGTGCGGGCAGGGGGTGGTGGGGATTAAAGAAGACGGTAGAAGAACCTCATTAAAGAAAATAGTGCTCATAGTCTAAAATACACTTACCCGTGTAACACTCAAACTAAAGGGGCCAGTAGCCATGGGAGGTGACAAATGAAGAAGAGACCATACTACGGAGGGACTAGCAAACCTATTGATGAATAGGAAGCCAGCATTTAGGACACATTATGACACAAGCCAATGGCAAACATGGGTGGAAAGTGGACAGGGCTTCTCTTTGCTATTCATCTACAATAAGTCTCCCAGAGCAGCACATACGCTTGCTCAGTCTCGACCTAAAAAACTGATCCGTCTCCCTTTATCGGTTGAGGCAAAACTTCTACCTGAATTAAAGTGGATTCAGTTTACCAACACTCCTGCTGGATGAACAATTATGGATTCTGTAACTCACACTTTACATCTTTGCAAGTGTTGCAACGTAGTGCTGATTGAGGGAATGTACACTCCCCCACATTAACCTATTATATATATATATATATATATTAAATCATGTTGAAAAGATTAGCTATCGTGTGCAAACAAGACTCAAACATGACACTTGCTTTTTTATATCTCTTTGAGTCTTACTATGACGTTGAAGCACTCTGAAGTTCTCTCTCAGGATCCATATGCGATATGCACCTTTGTATTGAAAGAGTTTTGACTGCTGAACCCATGTGTAGACATGTTGACCAGTGGGGCATTCTTGCAGGTTCAGATGCATAACGTTATGATTGAATATAAAAGAAAAGTTTTGTAGAGGCTGTGTGTTTGCACAGTATACAGGCATCATACAACTTTGCAGGGAAGGTTGGGGAGCTAACATATGTGTGTGCATAGCTGAAATAGCTGAATATCAATATCTAGTTCAATCAATGGAAAAATATGTAAACATGGTGGAGGGAACACGTCTGAAGGAAGCAGTTAATATGACACCACCTAGCCTTCCCATTGCAGCCCTCATGATATATTTTGGACATTTTGGAGCACATGTTTCCAACCGCACTTGTTGGAAGGCGGATTATTGGTAGGGGTCAGTATGCACCTACCACTAGCAACAAGGCCACATATGCATTATAAGGTCCGGAGAGGTCTCAATAAATTATTTCCTTAACGAACCCTTGGTAGCTGGCAATGAGTAGGCATGCTTAACTTAGGAGACAGGTGTGTGAAGCATTTAAAAAAACAATACAATAAATAAGTAAGACACAACACACAATAAAAATCTGTGACCAATGTGTAATATTAGGAAACGTTTTTATGATTAATTTGACACCAAAAGAACAAAGATACAATTTAGGGAACCAGAGATATGAACTGTGTAAGAGTCTATATTAGTTTGTGGTCGCATGTGTACTTGACAGTATCAGAATGTATATGGGTGTTTGAGATGCTGTATCAGTGTTTGACCGATTGAGTATGTGCCAGTGAATGGCAATTTCAGTATTGGAGTGTGGCTGGGTGCATCAGTAGTTGTATCACTGTGTGTCAGGTATGTCAGTGGCTGTATCAGTTTGTCCCTAAGTATGTCAGAGGCTGTATCATTGAGTGTCTGCATGTGGCAGTGGCTACATTGGTCTGTGCATAAATGTGTCAGTCTCTATGTAATTTTATCAGTGCATGACTGGGTAGGAGAGTAGTAGTATTGGTGTATGTACATGAGAATAGGTGTATCAGTGTATACAGGGGTGTATGTGTCACTCAATCAGAGTGTGCCTTGGTGTGCGAGTTACTGTATGAGCATGCAAGTCAGTATGTGAATGGCTATATGGGTGTATGAGTCTATAAACCTAGCAGTGTGACTGACGCATAGGAATGTGAGTGGCTGTATGAATGTATATGTGTGTGTGTGTGTGTGTGCGTGTGTCAGTACCTGTGTAAATGACTCTGTAGTTGTGCAATTTCATGTATCTGTGTTTTTGTCACCAATGAATAACATTACTATATTATAACCTCAAAAATACATTTTATTAACACATTACAAAACAATTTAAATCAAACAATTATTAACAATTATACATAACATAACTTACTTAACTATTTACATATACAGTTTTGTCCATACACATTTCAGGAAGCATAGAAAAAGTGATGTTTTGAAGCAACCTGCAATATTGTCAAGGGAAAAAAAGTTATAGATAAATATCTGTACTGCAATACTTGCACCAAGCAGTTATCCAGAGGCACCACAAAGAATTGTTTACATGGGACAACTTCCATGTGTAAGCAATTAAAAACATTTCCAGAAATGGGCCACAACTAAGTTATGAAGGACAACATAGGTGAAGTAGGACAGCCCATCTGTACAGTACCCATGGGAGAAAAAGCAACAGCTTCAGTCATTACAACAGCACCTGCCTGCAAAAAATTAAGTGCCATGCTTGCTCATTCTGCAAAATGCCACATGCTTCTAACCGTACAAATGTCTTCTGTGGGTGCATTTTTTCTAGTTTACAGTTCTCAGTTTCTATACTCATATACCAAAAGTGATGCACTGTTGAAAGACTCCTCAATGAACAATGGGAACAAATAATCATATAAAAAAAATAAAAAAAACTTGATTCCTCACAATGGGGAGGATATACATTACATAACTTTTTTATTCACACAATTTATACATTTAAAATGTCAAATTCAAGACTCGAGGAGAACTTTATTCTTTGGGTCCAGCAAATATTTGCAGTGCTCTAAGCACATATTTGAAAGTATGCTGTCCTTCATCTGCAACAAAAACAATCCACTTCTAGGAGAAATTACTGATTTCTTTATGCAAAAAGGCTTAAAAGCAGAATGTGCTCTTCATAGTCATATGTCATATGTTGATGTGGGTAAAATATGCACCTAAATTTGGAACAGCCATGGATGATTCTATCCTTTCTTTCATATAGTAGTATTTTCCATTTATCATTCCAAAATATACAGAATCAAATACAGTAGGGAACTCTCTCTCTGTGAGGAATACCCTCTCTCATCTGAGACCAGTGCCCATTCTTTTATCTACTCCTTCCCCTCCTTTTCAGAGCTAGGACCTGTAGGGGCCCCAATTCTAAGGTCAACTAGCAACTAGCATTATGGTACTCTCTTCTCAAGAGTGCTGAAGTAGTCCGTTTAAAACTCTTCCTGTAAAGCATATTGCATTCTACTGATGTCCTCACAGAATGTAAGGGCAAACTTGTATTAAAACTTGGACGTACAGGTGAGTAAATTGGTCTCATGGGTGTGTGTGTGAGTGTTGCAATCAATGTCTGTCTATATCTAAGATGGGTACAGAAGTGCATTTGTAGGAGTGTAACTGGGTCCGCATATGCCTACCTGACTGTATGAGCATATCTAAATTACATACTATTAAACTACATATTATAAGCAAGTACCCGGATCTAATTTCAAACACATTCCTTTAAAATAATATAATAAAATGATTATTCATTCAGTAAAGCAATGTTTCCTTCTCTTTTCCTGCTCACTCTATTTCTAGTTAATATTCCCATCTAAGCAGCCTTTTGTTTGTCCTTGTAGTATATTGTCTAGAAGCTACACATTTTCTTTCACCTTACACACACTATTTTTTTCAAAATATACTTTTATTGACTACAACCTAATTAACATACCTGTAGAAACTCTTTGCTGCTCTCTCAGTTTTATTGTCTGCTAACATCTATTTTTATTTCTAATCTATAGTTAGAACAACTGCAATCCACCTCCTCTCTTAGTAGCGCAGGTAAAATTGCTACCTCTCACCATGTGCTCTTACTTATGCTGTTTTAGGTAACAAACCACAGACTTCCTTTCATCTTTCTTTTCTGTTATATTACTTCTGAATGATACGTATCACTCTTTCCATGCTTCCTGTGCAGCAGCCCAATTTTGTTTGGGTCATATCATGAATCAGCAGATCCACTGTGAAGCGCAGCTTGGCCCCCATGTTACTTTGTTGTGAGATTCTCGGATTTACACCGGAGCCCGCGCTGAGCCCTGTGATGGCTCTGTGGATTTAATGAGTGACCAAAGAAACTATTTTGGGCATTTTCCTGCCTATTAAACATGCTTTCACCTCATTGACAACATACACAGGGTGTCTGGACATCTGTCACTTGAAACCTTCAATTAGTATGCCAGCAACGTTTTCAGCCCAGTGGCCGTTTCTTGAGCTGTAAAATGGCAGCCACAACCTTTCTGTATGGTTGTGGCCAGCCACCTTTGGTGTGTGGAGCCGCGTACTTACCACTGGTGGATCCACAGAGGGTCTGTGTCCCTAAATATGCAAATTTGGTTTTCAGTTAATACCTCTACAACTACTGAAAAGATTTACACCAAAATACAAAAAGCACTCTTTCTGGACCAAGACCTAGCCTTCTGCCAAATTTTGTGTAATTCCTGTTCAAAATGCCCATAGGAATTAAAATGGGGAAATGTGTTTTGACACAGCCCTTTTTCTCAGTCCCCACTTGATGGGTCATCCTGAAACTTTCAACACAGCTGAACTGAGCATTGCACTCATTTAGGAAATTTCTTGAATATTCACCAAATAGTGCCAAAGTATTGTAAAAAATAAATGGTTTGTTTATACGT
Source organism: Lissotriton vulgaris (assembly GCF_964263255.1). Classification (NCBI taxonomy): domain Eukaryota; kingdom Metazoa; phylum Chordata; class Amphibia; order Caudata; family Salamandridae; genus Lissotriton; species Lissotriton vulgaris. The sequence goes on along the minus strand of NC_141688.1, from coordinate 167,235,805 downwards.
ATGTATTGCCTACTGCCGTTCACCAGTAGGCAGTTATAGTTATGACCTAGTTTCCAAAGGAAAGCATTTTCTAGAAAATACTTTGGCAGTTATCAGCCCGCCACCACAGTTTGGTGGTCCCATGGGCTGCCTACATTTTAATCAGGTTCTAAGATAAAAATCTTGACTGTGTGTAAGTTCTAAAAGAATCCAACCATCAAGATCAATTTCCTGGGTTCAAAATTTGAATATCTCCCGCTCAGAACTCAGAAACCAACTTCATCAGCGAGACCTCCCCCAATGTCTATCCAATATTATGAGGACTTAATCGAATGCTGCCTGCTCTATTTTTTACTTCCTGAAAACAGACTCAAGCTAAATCCTCTGAATAGATTGAACTGGGTTAGGGTAACCGACAAGAGATGCTTCGCGGTCAGTCTCAAATCACATCTAGGACCTTGTCTAGACAAGTATTAACCACCATTGGGGTTTTGTGATTTATCTTAACATTTTTAAAAATCATATCTCTGGTATCCCCTATTTAATTTTTTTATGATGATGTTTTCTAAATTAAATATAAAATATATTAACTGCACTGAGGTTTTTATTATGTTATTTTATTAACATGTTTACCTGTTTTGGAATTTCCAAATTCTTTACACATTTTCTTGGTAAGTTAAGCCTGCCTGCTCTATGCCATAGCTACAAAAGGTTGAGCTCAGGTTTAAATGAATGATACCTTTTTCTAGATTTAACAAGATAGTGCCTTTATCACTAGTTTGTCCTCAATCTTCCAAATCGAATAAAGTAGTTTGTCACACCAACATAGGACCATCATCATTATCCATGGAATTTGCAGAAATTATGAATGTCTCTATCTCTTAGCCTTAGCAGTATATTGATTGCACATTTTAGGTCAAGCCTAGCGATGCTGCAAGTGCGCAGCTCGCTTTGCGATGAATGCAGTAATCAGTATAGTGTGGAAGCTTTGTGGAAGCTCCGCCTGCTCCCCGCCAATCTTTTTCATTGGCTTAGGTCCTAAATGATGCCTTCAAATTGGTTTTAGGCTTGTTAGTCCCTCCTCGAGACAGCCATGTCGTCATTTGTATCCTTCCCTGGCTACTGGCCCCTGTACTCCTAACACTATTTTCTTCCCTGTCTCCCCCTCCCCCTCCAGCAGTCTGTGACTTATATGCCCCCTCAACCCCCCACTGCCGTTCATGCCTCCTCCTCCACCCGCACTCCAGTTTCAAATGCAATAGCTCTCCCGTAAATGCGAGTCCTATTGTAATGCAAATGCTTGTTTGAGGTCAGGTTCCTTTGTGCTTGAGCCGCTAATACAATTGTGCATGCCATTTTGTGAGCAGTGCTAGGTTTTGTATCATTTTTTCCTTGGTTTCTGTGGCTTCACATACGTGATGATATCTTAAAGCGAGTTTGCGTCATGTACCGCGCGCCGAGTTTAATACCGTTGGGAAGACTGTTTTGTTGTGGCTGTAGCGGGGAAGGTGAGAGTGTTATGTACCTATCTCGGACCCTAGTGTAATTTTCCTAATTCATGCCCATATATAGGTTTAAATCACCCGATCCTTATATAGGCATAGAAATCATACCCTTATTTAGACTGAACCTATGCAGCCCAAATACGGCATGGCTACTTCCACTAAGTTCTGAGAATCCACAACGGTTTCTTGGAAAAACCTGTCTTCAGCAGCTAGAGACTTACCCTTGCCTGAATACTAATTTATCTAGGAAATCATAAAGTTTTCAAAGAACTTGGGGGCAGATTTATGATGCCCTTGCGCCGCAATTGCATCACTTTATTTACAACGTGGCGCATCTAGGAGATGCGTCACGTTGTTAAGCCCCGTGCCATAAGGAGGTGTACCTGCGCAGGGGGGGGCGTTCCTGCGCAGAAACACCTCCTGAAAGTGGCTGAGTGAAATCTATGAGATTTCACTCAGTCACTTTCAGGCCAATGCTGCGTCAAAACCCTGCGCCTGCTTGAAGCAGGTGTAGGTCTTGATGCAGCATTGTGTAGATGGGGCACCCCCGAGCCTTGCTGGAGCTGCATCGCGCTTGCGACGCAACTCCAGCAAAGCACCACATTTCCGGCACAGATGCGTCACGCATCTGAGCCGTTTTTGCACCATGGTGCGCCGCATTATAAATGCGGCGCACCATTGGTGACTGAGCTGTGGCGCACTGTGGCGCACGTTAACTGGTGCATCCCTGGGGATGCGCCAGTTAACATAAATATGCCCCTAAGTCTTTGATGAAGTTTTTAAGTCCAATCATACGTCAAACTCGGCACCTTCAAGGTATAAATATGCCTACATTTGCCCTGACAAACACACTGTGGTTTGGAGCAGTTTGACTATCTATGTGCCCGACGCGCCCTGCAGCAGCAAGTGCCAAAGGAAGCCGACCTTCCAGCTGATGCACTGAGAGACACTATCTTTTCTCCTGCCGAGAAATCTAGCTCCAGTGTTTCCAGGCTACCCATGCGGGTTGCTGGGAAATAGAGTCCTGAGAGAGAGAATACAAGACCTCCTTTATTCTAAAACCAAGGTACGGAGCTGATTAGAGAATTCTTGGAATAGATTCTTGGCAAAGAATACTAAAACCTAAAGCTACACCTCACTTACTTCTTCCCTCATACTAGACTTAGGTTAGGTACACCGGGGTATTCGTATTTTAGAAAAAACCAGTTAAGTACTTTTAGTCATTATTTTATCACTGTATGTATTTTATGTGTTTTAGGTATTTTCATGGCATAGAAACCATATCATGCTTATACAGTATTACTTTATAATACTTATCGTATTATATACCTTGTACCTTATAACCAGTATTACGATTGTAGCAGTACATTTCTTATGCTCGAGAAAAAAGACTGTTCAATAAATACTTTTTATTGAAAACGCCCGTCTCTCTATTTTCTCAGCACCTCTGATGAAACGAAGCATGCATGATTGACTGAGTAAAATAGCTACCTATTGTTTCCGCAACTCTAGAGATTGATTTCTTATTCTTGGGAAACAAAGTTGTCATTTCCCTTCTTGTGAATTTCAGAAAGTTTCTAGTGACCTCTGAGCTAGCAGGCACGCACAATTAAGTTTAATATATTCAATAGAGACCTAGTCGACCTCAGTCCTACGTCTATATATATTATTCCAATGCGCAGAGCCTATTGGGAATTTAGGAACTACACTACATGGCGCCCAACGTTTGGTAAGGCGATAATTTAACCCTCGATACTAGAGTAACTCAGTCGTGATTTTCACATGGACTCCTTTTTTACCCGTAAGTACTCCAATAGACGTCTGGAGTGGGTAAAAGGATAATATCCACCAAAACTCGGTAGGACGAAAAATCCTATGTATTAGTTTTTGGTTTTGTTGAACGTTGAAGGATACAGTGTTCCAAAATATTGTGCACCTAATCTTTGTTTCCTTGAAACTTGTTCTGCAAACACTTCAGTCAGTAAAATAATGATTACTGACGAAGAATTAACTACAGCTGCAACTCAAGCAGTTTTAGAGAACAGAAATCTCCTATAGAATGACCCAGATGTTATAATCATCCCGGTAAATGTAAGAAAAACTATAACTTACAAACTCATAAATAATGGAGTATCATCGAAAGGTGGTAAGGTAATCTTTGTTATAGAGGCACATGAATATTGGCCAGCAGATGGAGGGACACATGAGTTCCACTACTACAAAGGAGAGGAACCTCCAACGGAATACGTTCCTTACGAGTACGTTGAAATTCCATTAACATACCAAGAGCTCCAGCTCTGATTTAAAGGTGCCCTACAGCATGAAAATCACATAACCAGGCTTGGTCCACTAGGTAGACCAGGAGCGACATGTCCGGTACTAGCCAGCTATTCACCACATCCTGACATTGAAAATATGGCAGGTCCAGAACTGTTAGTACAGCTAAGACAGTTAATTAAAATACATAGACAATTGGTTCAATATGTCATGCAGACCTTAACAGTCCAACCCACTGTAAGGATTCCACAGCACACCTCTCCCCTGGGGAATACAAACAAAATCACACCACAGACTATACAATCAGTCATTGGTAAATTGCCCGCAAAAATGGAAAATTGCGTTCTGGTTAGCTCAGAAAATTACTCAAATAGAGGCAGTACTCCCTGATAGTACACCTCATGAGAAACACAGAATTCTGACAATCTGTTTACCAATCGGGATAGCAACACAAGTGGAGGACTGTGACACTTAGGGTACAGTCTTTGCTTCGATCTACACAAAAACACATGGTGGACCGTCCATGGCGGTAATAACAGATGTTCTGAGACAGATTCAAAATGAATACGGTCTAGAAACTGCCTTAAGTCTTGGTATAAAATTACTAAAAGATTTCAAACAGGCCTCGGCTATACTATTAGCCCACATTAAAGGTGAAGCAGCATCCGTGGCAATCCACCAAAAACTAAAAGAAACAGATGTAACAGACCAACCATATGAGCTGGCAAGAATTATTGAAAAATCATATGAAGAACTAGGTAGAGATAGTTTGGGTGGGAAACCATTAAAACCCCAACTAACAAAAAATCCTGACAGTTTTTATTAAAAAATAATCTCACCACAAAGAAGTGGGAAAATACTAAACAGACACTTCCTAAAGAGAAACATTCTCAGTCCAGAAGAAGATCTCTCCAACAGGGAGGTAGGTCTTCACAACGGGAGCCCTCTGAAAAAAGATATAACCTTAGAAATAGCGATAATCTGGGAAAACCTGACAGATATCCAGACACTGATTCGCGTTCCTCTTGTACCTTTCAGACCTCCTCGCAGAAATCTGAGAGGAGAGGACGATAGGAACAAAAAAGAAGAACGCGTGAAGTCCAAATATAAACAGCACGTTCCAAAAAATAAGAAAACTCAATTTACCAAGAAGAAGGTAACAAGCATAAAAATCATACATGCAGAGGATCTTGAGGACACAACTCAAGAACAGGGAGTGGGCCCACACAATGCTAGACAGCGCAGCAGAAGTGACCATAGCTCGCAAGATCCTGAAGGATCATCTGGAGACAGTGGACTTGAATGAATCCATTCAAGTTGAAACTGCCGACACCAGGGTTAGTGTACCCCACAAGTTATACGAGATAACACTCCGGATGGAGGGGGACATACCTAGAAAAATAAAAGCATTCTTTTGGGAGAAGCTATCAAAGGGTTATGACATTCTTCCCGCTGAACAAAACTGGCCACCTGAATTTTTCCGGGAGTGCCCACATGGCGAAGAGATAATTATGCCAGCCTTCTCAAATCACATTCCAATTCATAAAAAATACACATATGCCAGAAAATGAGCAGTAGCTCGGGCTCCAGCTTTATATATAAATGACGTAGGATGATGTGAGGAATCTCCTCACCATAAAATCTAGTTGAAAAATCAGCCTACTGCACAAAGGTTAAGCAAGAAGCTAAAAAACAAGTCAGGGAGATTTTGAATCAACTTGAATACCAAGGGGTGATTGAAACATGCACCTCGTCAATGAACAATTCTTTGTTTCCTGTCTCCAAACCAGACAATTCATATCGTCTAGTTTTGGATTACAGACATTTAAACTCCTGTTGCAAAACATTTGCAGTACCAAATGTACAGAGTGCAGCATTGGTGAATAACATTGTGCGGAAAAAATATAAAACCACATTAGATATTTCAAATGGGTTTATCTGTCAAAACATTGCACCTGAAAGCAGGCATTTGAAACAAAGACAATTTTACCGTCTCCCCCAAGGATTCAAGAATAGTCCAGGGTTATTTTCAGCCACCGTAACAGAGTTACTACAAATGTACGATGATGAGGCATTATCTTATGTCGATGACATCTATCTTACAGACGATGATTTGGATGTGCACTTGAAGAGAGGGAACACCATAATACTTGGGTTTGCATCGAAAGGGTATGAATTCAATTTTAAGAAATCACAAATTGCCCACCTCAATGTCCTATTCTTTGGCTACGAGTTATCAAGTGAAGGCAAAAGTCTGGCAGCCAACTTCATAGAGAAATATGCGCTGCTCCAACCTCCAAAAACACTGAAAAACTTACAGTCAATTCTGGGTTTCCTGAATTTTGGAAGAACTTATGTTCTTAATTACGCAGAAAGGGTTAAACCTCTCTATGAACTAATCAAACCTGATTCTAAACCAAAAAATTGGACTCAAAACCATATAGAAATTTTACATTCAGTAAAAACAGACATGTTAACAAAAACACAGTTAGAAACACAAGACAACGTGCGCAACCTTGTGATCCGAATCATCCCAGGGAGATGCGGATTCACGTTCCTGACCTTTAATGAAGGTGAAAAGGTACCAATTGCATACAAATCACACTTGTACACACTCGCTGAAATAAAATTCACTTCAGCAGAAAAAATTCTGACAGTGGTTCAAACTGCAGTAGCAAAGGAGTGAGCTCTCGCACAGTGAAAACGCATAATGATCGTTACACCTGTACCTGCCTTAGAGGCAATGATGAAAGCAAGCATTCCCAATGCTAACGCTTTACATCTGAGATGGATTCAATGGGTTAACTCTCTTGCTGCAACAGACGTTGAATACGTCTTGGACCCCCTACTTGAAGGCACAAGAGTTCCTACAATATGAACACGAATGTCCCCTGCTGACCGAAATTCTGCCTCTAGAACATTACGGATGTATAATCTATACAGACGGATCAGCACTGCCCGCAATTGGGGGTAAACAAGCCTATAGTGCTGCATGCGCGATTGTTAAAGGTCGCTGGCACCAAGGTAAATTTAGACCGATGGTCACTAAAACTCAATCACTCGGAGACTGTACAGCTCAGCGAGCTGAACTACAGGCTTTCAAGATGGTGCTTGAAAATACCAATCACTGAAGAGAAGACACCTGTCCCAGCAAGACCTGTCTGGATAACAAAGATTGGGGATCTAGTCAGGGAAAAGATCACGGTGAAGAAGGAATTTGGGTCTTCTTACAGAAAAGCAGTACTTGTCTTAGCTATACACGGAACAAGATCAGTAGTACTACCGCCCCTCGCTGGTAAAAGGGAGAAGAGAGTTGTGTCCATCGACCTGGTCAAACCACATCATGTGGCCGATAATAAGTAGTAGATCCAGTGGACTCCCAAGATGTAGCAGACAACCAAATCTTGCCACAATGCAAGAGGTTCATGCTGAAAGACTTATCACCTTTGATAAACCTGCAGTAAGAAAAGAAGGACTATGCAACAAAGCCATGGAACTTGTGCCTCTGGAAACCCAAATAACAGTTCGTCAAGAAACACCTGTCTACAACGATGTAGCTCCAAAGATTAATAACAATCCTGATGCAATTGCAACAATTGACAGAACTGCCTCTGGCTATTTCATCAACTTTGATACATCTTCTGAGGATCCCAGTGAACCTGAAAACACACCAGCAAATAAATCTTTAAAAGAAAAAATAACAGAACAACTTGAACAAACATATCTGGTTTCACCATGGATTAAATTTTGGATTGTGTTAGGTGTACCTTTCCTCCTGCTCTGGTTCATTCTTGTTTTAAGCTTGGGAAAAATAATAGATCGAAAATACAGTACAATGGACACAGCAAGTAAGAAAATCAACTTCCCCTGAAGCCTCACAAATCATCTCATCATGAAAGAAGAGACCTGTCATCAGTAAACATCACAGCCGTTCCTATACCTTGTGGTATAGCATGGGATAGAACGGATTATGACATATATGGACCAGTGGAATTGCTGAAGATTCCACACCAGTTCAAGGTTTCTTTGAGTGACTTTGTATCACCCAGCTCATTTAGTGATGATTGGGACTTTGAAACTGTTAATAACATGATGACAGACTTAGAAATGTCAGCTAAATTCACAGAACATGAATACTTTGAAGGTTAATCAGATTATGAACAAATGTATTGTTTTAATTATTATGGTCACGATTATTTGCATAAATCTGCAAACCCTAGAAATGTTTTTTTATAATCAATGGGAACATTGTCCAACGCCACCAAAGGGTAGCTCAAAAACATTTTATGAAAAGTTTCCGTACTTCTCAGGGTTTAATGTTACAAATCCAGAAACGTTTTATTTCAAACTTACGAATAAGACAGGAATGAAAACAATGTTGACGAATACAAAACAAATTTATTCTGCAAACTTTTATGCTCAGCTATCTACATTAGGTTTTGACTTTTGGAAAGACAACATTGAGACAAAAACTGTCTGCGCATAAAATACTGGCAGGTGCAAGGATTAGAAGCCTTTTTTAGAGCCTGCATTACACCAGAACAAATAATGTTTTGAAATGACAGTGTTAAACAAATTTCTTGTCTTGACCTAGCTAAGATAAAAGATTTAAATAAACCGTCTATACCTAAACCCACAAATGACAGTAATGATGCTAGAGAAGTGGAGATAGATGTATCATATATTTTGAAACAAAACAGAATCAATCCTGATTGGAAAAAATGGTTAATCTGGCTCACAGACACGAATAGCTGTCAAGATAGATTCCTGAACAAAACACAAGGGTTCACAGCGAATAGGCCAGATCCAAGATACTCCCAGAGACAACATCCAGGGATAGTAACTACTTACAATGTAGGAAAACTATGCCTTGAGTGGCTACATAAATCTACACTTCCAGAAATCAAACAACACTTATCTTTACTCAAAGAAGGAAATAATTTGCGAGATTTCCTAATGGGGCCTTGCAAACCATGTCAAAAACGTTTCATATACGCTGGTATATACGCTGCGTACAACAAAGCTTGGAAAATAATGCAAATGGAAACTGCACAAGGAAATCGAGAAATTGATCGTATTCATTTAGAGAAAGCTCTCTCTGTAGTGGACAATGGGTTAACGACTCTGTCCTCCAGAATATATTCTTTGGACAGCATTGTATCCTCTGCAATTGACATAATAGTGCAGGACTTGCTAATGTTATAACATGCCATTAATTATAATTGGGTGACCCAGTGACCCTCAGAACCTGGGTATTACGTGATATGTAAATAGTGGTTCTGTCGGATTGTACTCAATCTCTTTGGTTAAACAATTACTTGGCTCACTTTTTTCTCATATGTACTTTTTCATGAAAAACATAGAGATACTTTAAAGAAAAATGCACACACCAAAGGTTTTTTTCTTGTACGCAAAGTTGTAATTATTCAATCACTTCGCAAAAGAATTTTTTCTTTTTAGATATTAAAAAATCGGTTGTAAATATACATTGAAAATATAATGACAATAAATAAGTGCTGCAGTGAATAAACGTGATCTGTGACTAATGGATCACTGAAATAATATTGAGGGACAAAATATCGACTTGCAAAAATATTGTGGAAAAAATATCGACAGTCAAAATATCAGTTTGTATCTACAAACAGGTAAGTACAAACATATCGAGTACAAAATATCGTTTACAATAATATAGTTGTAAAAAATATCGACTTTATTAAAAAGAGTGTTAAATTAAATTAATATTAAAATTTAATTACTAAAATATACTTAAAAATACTTAAATTAACTTATAATAATTAAATAATAAATGAAATTAATAAAAATAATATTTTACAATCATATTTGTTAAAACATATATATATATAGTAACATACTATAATTAAATAAGATACTATTATATTACCGTACGATACCAGAAGTGTAAAAAATACTATTCCCACTCCAAAGAGTGCAAGCGTAGGGAAAGCATTGGATAGCGTAGGGGTTAAAAATACTATTCCAACTCCAGTGGGTGCAACAGTAGGGAAAGCGTTGGATAGCGTAGGGGTTAAAATTAATATTCCCACTCCAGTGGGTGCAACAGTAGGGAAAGTGTTGGATAGCGTAGGGGTTAAAATTACTATTCCCACTCCAGTGGGTGCAACAGTAGGGAAAGTGTTGGATAGCGTAGGGGTTAAAATTACTATTCCAACTCCAGTGGGTGCAACAGTAGGGAAAGCGTTGGATAGCGTAGGGTTTAAAATTACTATTCCAACTCCAGTGGGTGCAACAGTAGGGAAAGCGTTGGATAGCGTAGGGGTTAAAATTACTATTCCCACTCCGGTGGGTGCAACAGTAGGGAAAGTGTTGGATAGCGTAGGGGTTAAAATTACTATTCCCACTCCAGTGGGTGCAACAGTAGGGAAAGCGTTGGATAGCGTAGAGGTTAAAATTACTATTCCAACTCCAGTGGGTGCAACAGTAGGGAAAGCGTTGGATAGCGTAGGGGTTAAAATTACTATTCCCACTCCAGTGGGTGCAACTGTATGGAAAGTGTTGGATAGCGTAGGAGTTAAAATTACTATTCCAACTCCAGTGGGTGCAACAGTAGGGAAAGCGTTGGAAAGCGTAGTTGTAATAATTACATTTGTAAAAATCACATATTAACAAATTAATCATTAATATAAAATTATTAACAATTACTATTTAATTAATTAACACATATAAATTAATTTACAAATAATTTTAAATTAATATCAATTAATTAATTTACATATTTAATTAATTATAATTAAATTACTTCCCACCCTATTCCCCTATAAACCCACAACCCGCTACAGAATTACATTACGCAATTATTATAAAAACAAAATTCATTTAATAAAATTATTTATAACATTAATACACACTTTTCACACATATTATTACATAAAAATACACTATAAAATATTATATATTATTAAAAATTCGATATTTTTGCTATCTATATTTTATACAGTCGATATTACTTCACTTACCTTAAAAACGATATTTTTGTAGTCGATATTCTGTCCAGTCGATATTTTGTCCAGTCTATATTTAAAAGTCGATATTATGTCCAGTCGATATTTTGGAGTCGATATTTTGTCTGTGCACCGTGACTAATGGTGACTGTTATAGTGATACAGTTTCGTGAAAAATGCAATTAGATACACTGGTCCAGCAATAACTTCAATTTCCTCAAACAGTATTGTAAATCATATTTTTCTGTTGAGATGTAGTGAGGACCAATTGGTGGATTAGCGTCGACGTTTCGACCCAGCGGTATGGTGCCGGTTTATTAGCAACTGATTCGGGTCTTCATCAGGACAAAAGGGGGGACAACCTAAAATTAGATAAAAGGTGCCTGTTTTAGTGATGGGTGTGTGCATGACTCATCCAAGTAATGGAGAAACACGGCGGGACTTGCTCACCTTAAAGAAGGAGACTGAGGTGTCTTATTCATATCCTCCGTGGGATGATTGTTCTCTCTTATGTCGAAGCGTGGTATCTGTAGGTTATTAATATCAATAAGTACCAACTCTACATGTTATTTAAAAAAGGGGGGAAAGTGGAGGAAGGGGTGGACATTCGATTTATCAAAACACGTACCTTCGTAAAAGAATTTATCACCGTCCGGTGACAAATTCAAGTTTGAAGTGCCGCAGCCGCGATCACCTAAACAATGAACATGCCTTAATTAGTCAACTTCCTAACCGCATGGATAGGAATGAGTGGTTTAACAGAAGGAAGGGTGCGCCAGGCACCATACCGGTGGCCATGTCACTTACGGTCACCGCACTGTACCAGCCTTTTGGGTTCATTAGTTGTGGACTTACTTGAGGAGCATGACAGCAGACGTCTGTATCTCTCTCCCGTTCATGAGTCAATTGGTGGGGATCGCGTCTGATTACCTGTTAAAAGCCCATTGCGTCAGCGTGGCATGCACTTCTGGGGAACACGTCATGTGTGACGTGTAGGGGGGTATACAAAGCCCGGAGGGCATGTTCATATGACAGGGTTAGTTGGAAAACCCGTACTGGCCAAAGTAAGATTACAACCACGGGTATAGTGGAAATTAGTTGATTGAAACAGGACTTTTAATGGGACTATGTCAATTGTAACTGGGACTGTTAGAACTGGAGATCCTAGTGTGTGGGCGCCAGCGTACAAGTCAGAACCACAGTCTGTGCCGGGTCTGTACGGCATCCCATTATTACACTGTTTATCAAGGATGTATATTTAAAAAATGCATATACACAAGACACATTAGCAAAATATCATACAGTGCTTAATTAGGGTTGCATAACAAGTGTTTGTTAAAGTCTGCTCATTTGTAAACATGTTTCTTCCTGGCTATTCAAACCCTGTGCTACAGAGTCTAGGTTATGGATCCAGAGGCACTCTTTGTAGTTCAAAATGGAGGCCATGTCCCCTCCTCTCTGGTGTAGTTCATTTTTTTCCAAAACCCACCATTCCAGGTGTTCATGTGAGTGGTTGGACATGTTGTAGTGTTCTACTAGAGGAGCACCATGGACTTTGCACCGGATTCTACTTTGGTGTTGTAGGATCCTGTTTTTTAACCGTTGGGTTGTTTGGCCTACATATAACAGTTGACAGGGGCATTTGATGACATAGATGAGATGTTGGCTGTTACAGTTTGTGAAGTTGGTCATTGTGTATGTCTTATTTCTGTTGGTAAAAGAATTGACAGTCTTGGTGTATTTGCATGCTTTGCATGCTCCACATCTACGGTGTCCTGTTATTGGTGGCATTCCTAGTTGGCTCCTGATGTTCGTGTTGTTAGGAGTATCCAAGAATGAAGAGACCACATGATCCTTAATGTTTTTGGCCCTTTTGAAAGTGCACATGGGTGTCTCCTCAATTCCAATCTCTGGCCCTACTAAGTTCCAGTATTTCTTAATTATTTTGTTGATATCATGGCTCCTGGTATTGAAGGTTGTTACACAAATCAATCTTTCAGTTGTATCAGGCTTTTCCACCACTTCTAGTAGCGTTTCTCTGGGTCGATACCATGCCCTCTTGCGTGCTCTGTTGAGTAGGCCTTTGGGATATCCTCTGTCTCTTAGTTTCATGAGCAAAATGTCTGTTTCTTTGAAATAATCACATTGTTTGGTGCAGTTTCTACGGATACGTAGAAATTGTCCGTATGGTAGATTGTCGCGAAGATTTCTTGGATGGTGGGAATTATATTTTAACAGTGTGTTGCGATCAGTTGGTTTTTTATAGAGATTCATTGCAATTTTGTCATCTTCCACCTCGAATGTTAGGTCAAGGAAAGGCAGCGCGTCTCTGTTGCATGCCATTGTGAATTTGATGTCTGTAGAGCGGTCGTTTAGCCACGGCAAGAAAGTATATCAATGTTATAACATGGCCAGTCTCAATTACGTTCTATAATGCAGCTAGGATGGACGTTACAAAATCTTCGTTCAGACTATGTGCCATGGCGTCTAATCAACACAATGTCATTATTTGCTGTATTTAACCTTACAGATAAACAAATCTCTTTGGCACAAAGAGGAGCAGACTATACGCTGCTGAGCATTGAAAAAACTGCTAAGATTACCAATGACAGTTTCTGAGAAGCCTGTCATGAATGGATAATACATGGCACCATCACGATACCAGTGACAATTTTCCAATTTCAGTATTGTCTTCAACATATACCGATTTACAAAAGGGGGTGGTGATGAACGGAGTGTCTGAATTGAGCAGACCACTCTTACCCAGTCCAAAGATCAGGGCTTGATCCATCACCGTTATTTATCTCACTGCCCCATCCCAGCTCAGAACATGGCTATATGCAAATCAGTCTGTCCCTGGCCCAGTGCATCATGGGAACAGGGCAGACTAAACTACCAAGCCAATTCTTTACCAGAAAGGAGACAAGCTACCGGGGACCGGTTTCTGGCATTTCAGCCTCTTCGGCCCGGCTTGCTTGAATCCTGATGGAGCAGTGAGAAAGGGACTCATGTCTGAGTATACCCTGCCACACCTATAGTGGCCAAAATCGATTTACAAAAGGGGGTGGTGATGAACGGAGTGTCTGAATTGAGCAGACCACTCTTACCCAGTCCAAAGATCAGGGCTTGATCCATCACCGTTATTTATCTCACTGCCCCATCCCAGCTCAGAACATGGCTATATGCAAATCAGTCTGTCCCTGGCCCAGTGCATCATGGGAACAGGGCAGACTAAACTACCAAGCCAATTCTTTACCAGAAAGGAGACAAGCTACCGGGGACCGGTTTCTGGCATTTCAGCCTCTTCGGCCCGGCTTGCTTGAATCCTGATGGAGCAGTGAGAAAGGGACTCATGTCTGAGTATACCCTGCCACACCTATAGTGGCCAAAATCGATTTACAAAAGGGGGTGGTGATGAACGGAGTGTCTGAATTGAGCAGACCACTCTTACCCAGTCCAAAGATCAGGGCTTGATCCATCACCGTTATTTATCTCACTGCCCCATCCCAGCTCAGAACATGGCTATATGCAAATCAGTCTGTCCCTGGCCCAGTGCATCATGGGAACAGGGCAGACTAAACTACCAAGCCAATTCTTTACCAGAAAGGAGACAAGCTACCGGGGACCGGTTTCTGGCATTTCAGCCTCTTCGGCCCGGCTTGCTTGAATCCTGATGGAGCAGTGAGAAAGGGACTCATGTCTGAGTATACCCTGCCACACCTATAGTGGCCAAAATCGATTTACAAAAGGGGGTGGTGATGAACGGAGTGTCTGAATTGAGCAGACCACTCTTACCCAGTCCAAAGATCAGGGCTTGATCCATCACCGTTATTTATCTCACTGCCCCATCCCAGCTCAGAACATGGCTATATGCAAATCAGTCTGTCCCTGGCCCAGTGCATCATGGGAACAGGGCAGACTAAACTACCAAGCCAATTCTTTACCAGAAAGGAGACAAGCTACCGGGGACCGGTTTCTGGCATTTCAGCCTCTTCGGCCCGGCTTGCTTGAATCCTGATGGAGCAGTGAGAAAGGGACTCATGTCTGAGTATACCCTGCCACACCTATAGTGGCCAAAATCGATTTACAAAAGGGGGTGGTGATGAACGGAGTGTCTGAATTGAGCAGACCACTCTTACCCAGTCCAAAGATCAGGGCTTGATCCATCACCGTTATTTATCTCACTGCCCCATCCCAGCTCAGAACATGGCTATATGCAAATCAGTCTGTCCCTGGCCCAGTGCATCATGGGAACAGGGCAGACTAAACTACCAAGCCAATTCTTTACCAGAAAGGAGACAAGCTACCGGGGACCGGTTTCTGGCATTTCAGCCTCTTCGGCCCGGCTTGCTTGAATCCTGATGGAGCAGTGAGAAAGGGACTCATGTCTGAGTATACCCTGCCACACCTATAGTGGCCAAAATCGATTTACAAAAGGGGGTGGTGATGAACGGAGTGTCTGAATTGAGCAGACCACTCTTACCCAGTCCAAAGATCAGGGCTTGATCCATCACCGTTATTTATCTCACTGCCCCATCCCAGCTCAGAACATGGCTATATGCAAATCAGTCTGTCCCTGGCCCAGTGCATCATGGGAACAGGGCAGACTAAACTACCAAGCCAATTCTTTACCAGAAAGGAGACAAGCTACCGGGGACCGGTTTCTGGCATTTCAGCCTCTTCGGCCCGGCTTGTTTGAATCCTGATGGAGCAGTGAGAAAGGGACTCATGTCTGAGTATACCCTGCCACACCTATAGTGGCCAAAATCGATTTACAAAAGGGGGTGGTGATGAACGGAGTGTCTGAATTGAGCAGACCACTCTTACCCAGTCCAAAGATCAGGGCTTGATCCATCACCGTTATTTATCTCACTGCCCCATCCCAGCTCAGAACATGGCTATATGCAAATCAGTCTGTCCCTGGCCCAGTGCATCATGGGAACAGGGCAGACTAAACTACCAAGCCAATTCTTTACCAGAAAGGAGACAAGCTACCGGGGACCGGTTTCTGGCATTTCAGCCTCTTCGGCCCGGCTTGCTTGAATCCTGATGGAGCAGTGAGAAAGGGACTCATGTCTGAGTATACCCTGCCACACCTATAGTGGCCAAAATCGATTTACAAAAGGGGGTGGTGATGAACGGAGTGTCTGAATTGAGCAGACCACTCTTACCCAGTCCAAAGATCAGGGCTTGATCCATCACCGTTATTTATCTCACTGCCCCATCCCAGCTCAGAACATGGCTATATGCAAATCAGTCTGTCCCTGGCCCAGTGCATCATGGGAACAGGGCAGACTAAACTACCAAGCCAATTCTTTACCAGAAAGGAGACAAGCTACCGGGGACCGGTTTCTGGCATTTCAGCCTCTTCGGCCCGGCTTGCTTGAATCCTGATGGAGCAGTGAGAAAGGGACTCATGTCTGAGTATACCCTGCCACACCTATAGTGGCCAAAATCGATTTACAAAAGGGGGTGGTGATGAACGGAGTGTCTGAATTGAGCAGACCACTCTTACCCAGTCCAAAGATCAGGGCTTGATCCATCACTGTTATTTATCTCACTGCCCCATCCCAGCTCAGAACATGGCTATATGCAAATCAGTCTGTCCCTGGCCCAGTGCATCATGGGAACAGGGCAGACTAAACTACCAAGCCAATTCTTTACCAGAAAGGAGACAAGCTACCGGGGACCGGTTTCTGGCATTTCAGCCTCTTCGGCCCGGCTTGCTTGAATCCTGATGGAGCAGTGAGAAAGGGACTCATGTCTGAGTATACCCTGCCACACCTATAGTGGCCAAAATCGATTTACAAAAGGGGGTGGTGATGAACGGAGTGTCTGAATTGAGCAGACCACTCTTACCCAGTCCAAAGATCAGGGCTTGATCCATCACCGTTATTTATCTCACTGCCCCATCCCAGCTCAGAACATGGCTATATGCAAATCAGTCTGTCCCTGGCCCAGTGCATCATGGGAACAGGGCAGACTAAACTACCAAGCCAATTCTTTACCAGAAAGGAGACAAGCTACCGGGGACCGGTTTCTGGCATTTCAGCCTCTTCGGCCCGGCTTGCTTGAATCCTGATGGAGCAGTGAGAAAGGGACTCATGTCTGAGTATACCCTGCCACACCTATAGTGGCCAAAATCGATTTACAAAAGGGGGTGGTGATGAACGGAGTGTCTGAATTGAGCAGACCACTCTTACCCAGTCCAAAGATCAGGGCTTGATCCATCACCGTTATTTATCTCACTGCCCCATCCCAGCTCAGAACATGGCTATATGCAAATCAGTCTGTCCCTGGCCCAGTGCATCATGGGAACAGGGCAGACTAAACTACCAAGCCAATTCTTTACCAGAAAGGAGACAAGCTACCGGGGACCGGTTTCTGGCATTTCAGCCTCTTCGGCCCGGCTTGCTTGAATCCTGATGGAGCAGTGAGAAAGGGACTCATGTCTGAGTATACCCTGCCACACCTATAGTGGCCAAAATCGATTTACAAAAGGGGGTGGTGATGAACGGAGTGTCTGAATTGAGCAGACCACTCTTACCCAGTCCAAAGATCAGGGCTTGATCCATCACCGTTATTTATCTCACTGCCCCATGCCAGCTCAGAACATGGCTATATGCAAATCAGTCTGTCCCTGGCCCAGTGCATCATGGGAACAGGGCAGACTAAACTACCAAGCCAATTCTTTACCAGAAAGGAGACAAGCTACCGGGGACCGGTTTCTGGCATTTCAGCCTCTTCGGCCCGGCTTGCTTGAATCCTGATGGAGCAGTGAGAAAGGGACTCATGTCTGAGTATACCCTGCCACACCTATAGTGGCCAAAATCGATTTACAAAAGGGGGTGGTGATGAACGGAGTGTCTGAATTGAGCAGACCACTCTTACCCAGTCCAAAGATCAGGGCTTGATCCATCACCGTTATTTATCTCACTGCCCCATCCCAGCTCAGAACATGGCTATATGCAAATCAGTCTGTCCCTGGCCCAGTGCATCATGGGAACAGGGCAGACTAAACTACCAAGCCAATTCTTTACCAGAAAGGAGACAAGCTACCGGGGACCGGTTTCTGGCATTTCAGCCTCTTCGGCCCGGCTTGCTTGAATCCTGATGGAGCAGTGAGAAAGGGACTCATGTCTGAGTATACCCTGCCACACCTATAGTGGCCAAAATCGATTTACAAAAGGGGGTGGTGATGAACGGAGTGTCTGAATTGAGCAGACCACTCTTACCCAGTCCAAAGATCAGGGCTTGATCCATCACCGTTATTTATCTCACTGCCCCATCCCAGCTCAGAACATGGCTATATGCAAATCAGTCTGTCCCTGGCCCAGTGCATCATGGGAACAGGGCAGACTAAACTACCAAGCCAATTCTTTACCAGAAAGGAGACAAGCTACCGGGGACCGGTTTCTGGCATTTCAGCCTCTTCGGCCTGGCTTGCTTGAATCCTGATGGAGCAGTGAGAAAGGGACTCATGTCTGAGTATACCCTGCCACACCTATAGTGGCCAAAATCGATTTACAAAAGGGGGTGGTGATGAACGGAGTGTCTGAATTGAGCAGACCACTCTTACCCAGTCCAAAGATCAGGGCTTGATCCATCACCGTTATTTATCTCACTGCCCCATCCCAGCTCAGAACATGGCTATATGCAAATCAGTCTGTCCCTGGCCCAGTGCATCATGGGAACAGGGCAGACTAAACTACCAAGCCAATTCTTTACCAGAAAGGAGACAAGCTACCGGGGACCGGTTTCTGGCATTTCAGCCTCTTCGGCCCGGCTTGCTTGAATCCTGATGGAGCAGTGAGAAAGGGACTCATGTCTGAGTATACCCTGCCACACCTATAGTGGCCAAAATCGATTTACAAAAGGGGGTGGTGATGAACGGAGTGTCTGAATTGAGCAGACCACTCTTACCCAGTCCAAAGATCAGGGCTTGATCCATCACCGTTATTTATCTCACTGCCCCATCCCAGCTCAGAACATGGCTATATGCAAATCAGTCTGTCCCTGGCCCAGTGCATCATGGGAACAGGGCAGACTAAACTACCAAGCCAATTCTTTACCAGAAAGGAGACAAGCTACCGGGGACCGGTTTCTGGCATTTCAGCCTCTTCATATACCAGCGGCCTGTATCAAAGGTTGGGTAAAGAGTACATTAGGTCAACCTGGACTTTACCTTACACACAAATGTTGGAATGGGGGAAAAGAGGTATTCCTTAGTGTAAAAAATTGTAAGAACTCACTAAGTGGTACACTTTTGTGCCAGGGTATTAATTTAGATGGAGCCTGCGAAGGTTCTGCAAATAACCTCTCTTGCCACCTGCACGGTACACCCTCCACAGTGTTAGAGCCAATTTTCAGGCGGCTATCCAATGGCAGCTACGTTATGCTCATTGACCACAGCCGTTGTGGCACGTTGCCAGGAAAAGCATATCTAGTTTTTGTGTCATCCAGGGTCACTTGATGTATGCAAGTATTGTATCCAAAGAGAAAGACAGACAGGGAGACGGCGTTATGGCCTTCACTGAATATCTCTTCTATCCGAATTGATACTTTAAGCAAAATGAAAGCCATTCTTTTACAAAAAACTGTGCCACTGACCTCGTTCAGAGAAACGTATGATCTGCAGGTTGCAAGGACTTCTGCAGAGATACATGCATTTTATTATCAACAAATTGCCCAGTACATTTCGCGGAAATGTTAGGTCAAATCTTAAACATGTCTGATACCAGCGGCATCGCACATGTATTTAAGACGATTTTTTCGGGACTGTTAACACCATTTGAAGCAGTCCTCGGCATTTTTCCAAATTTTGTGCACTATGTGTTCGGCGGGCTGCCTCTCATTTTGGGACTCGTAGCAGGAATCCTAATTTTATTCATTCTGCTCCGATATGGCAAGTCCAGTCACCAGCGATACCGAGACTACCATGGAACAAGCTCTCCTTGCCATGAGGTATCGTGAACGCATTAAACAGATTCTTGGCTTGGCTCGTTTAGGAGATCTGAACACCACTTGGTTCCTTTCGTTCAGACCAATCTGGCAAGATTGCATCTTACCTGTTCTACAAAGCCTTCTTTGCAGAGAAAAATGCATGTTGGACATTTGTCTTACACTTCCATCAGTCCTGCCATCGGATGTTGACGCCTTGCTAGGTCCGGTAACGACTCATTCATCGTGTTGCCCCCAACGGCTGCCAATTCTGATGATGGCATTCATTGAGGTCTCGCCGGTAAGTCTAACTGAGGCTGAGATACGTAACACTACAGGCACACAGGTACCACCTACTGCGGATATTGCTAATGCAACAAACGCTGACAGCGATGATCCTCATCTATGCACATTTGACCTGCTAACTGAAATAGTTTCCACTTTTACCTACTATGGTAGACGGTTTCTTTGCTAGCCTATACGATCTGATGTTTTCTCCTGACATCGAGAATAACTTTTGATCCATGCACACCGCGTTCCCAAACCTTCAGTTTTTTCCAAAAAAAAAACCATCTAATAATTTGAACTTTTTCCAAAATAGAATTTTGGCACAGAGTAATCTGCTTAAAATAGAACTATTGTTAGAGAACAAGATTTCTTTTGAAAAACTTCCTAAACGACCTTTTTTTCATACCTTAAGAAACATTTCATGATTGTAAATTCATATTTGATAAAAGATTAGAATGTATGCTCTGATAATATGCTTCATATCTATCGAGATCTGCTTTTTATGCAATTTATGCTCATTTCATGTGAACAACCGCTTTTCAAATGCAATTTGTATTTTGGGTGGGATTGTAAACACTAGCCTTAGATATGTTCAGTGCTTATACATTTAGTTTTATTGAACTTAATATTGTGGAGTGGACCCTAGTGTAATTTTCCTGATTCATGCCCATATATAGGTCTAAATCACTCGATCCTTATATAGGCATAGAAATCATACCCTTATTTAGACTGAGCCTATGAAGCCCAAATACGGCATGGCTACTTCCACTAAGTTCCGAGAATCCACAACGATTACTTGGAAAAACCCGCCTTCAGCAGCTAGGGACTTCCCCTTGCCTGAATACTAATTTATCTAGGAAATTGTGGAGTTTTTAAAGAACTAAGGGGCATATTATCAAGAAAGGGCGTTACATTATCGTCGCTTTTATCGGCAGGAAACTGCCAATAAAGCGGCGATAATGGGCTTGATAATTTGCTCTATGAATTCCAATCGAAGCCCATGTTAGATGTGAAGACATCTAACATGGGCTTCGATTGGAATTCCATAGAGCATATTATCAAGCCCATTATCGCCGCTTTATCTGCAGTTTCCTGCCGATAAAAGCGGCTATAATGTAACGCCCTTTCTTGATAATATGCCCCTAAGTCTTTGATGACGTTACTATGTCCAATCATACGTCAAACTCGGCACCTTCAAGGTATAAATATGCCTACATATGCCCAGACAAACACACAGTAGTTTGGAGCAGTTCGACTATCTACTTGCCCGACGCACCCTGCAGCAGCAAGTGCCGAAGGAAGCCGAGCCTCCAGCTGACGCATTGAGAGACGCTGTCTTTTCTCCTGCCGAGAAATCCAGCTCTAGTCTTTCCAGGCTATACTTCTGGGTTGCTGGAAAATCGAGTCCTGAGAGAGCGATACAAGACCTACTTCATTCTAAAACCAAGGTACGGAGCTGATTAGACCCTTAGAGAGTTCTTGGAATAGATTCTTGGCAAAGAATACTCAAACTTAAAGCTACACCTCACTTACTTCTTCCCTCATACTAGACTTAGGTTAGGTACACCGTGGTAGGCATATTTAAGAAAGCACCAGTTGAGTACTTTCAGTCATTATTTTATCACTGTATGTATTTTATGTGTTTTAGGAATTTTATGGCTTAGAACCATATCATTCTTTTACAGTACTACTTTATAACTCTTATCGTATTATATACCTTGTACTTTAAAACCAGTATTACGATTGTAGCAGTAAATTTCTCATGCTTGAGAAAGAAGACTGGTCAATAAATACTTTTTTATTAAAAACGCCCATCTCTCTATTTTCTCAGCCCCTCTGGTGAAACAAAGCATGCACAATTGACTGAGTAAAATAGCTACCTATTGTTTCCACGACTCTAGAGAGTGATTTCTTATTCTTGGGAAACAAAGTTGTCATGTGTATGCAGTTGTCAGAAACGAATCCCTTCTTGTGAGTTCGAGAAAGTTTCTAGTGACCTCTGAGCTAGCTGGCACTAACAATTAAGTTTAATATATATATAATATATATATATAGAGACCTAGTCGACCTCAGTCCTACGTCTAAACTATAGTATACATTATTCCAATGCGCAGAGCCTATTGGGAATATAGGAACTACACTACAAGAGGAGAATAATATTTTTTGATGCCACTGTTTTGGTATTAAGTTGTTCCCATCCTACCTTAACCGGACATATCCAAACAGCGGTACAGCTAAGATTCGTCCTTAAATCATACATGCAGTGACCACCAGTTGATAACCTATTACCCCCAGCAAAACGCAACTCCTAGTCCACCCTTCTGCTTTAATTGTACCATAATGCATGTTCTTGGTGGCGTGGTCAGGGTAATAGGGAGGCGCTGCTGTTTGTTTACTACAATGCGAAAACGTGGATTTAAAAGACTAGTGGTATGGGGAGGGGCGCTTGATGAAGGGTGGCTATGTAATTGTTGAAAGGTGCTAGCTTGATTAGATGGGCGTAAACATTTTAGCGTTTAGTGAAATTGAGGTAATATTTGGGCAAGGGAAAAAGTTGTTTGATGAAGCCGAACCCCCGTTTCCAATGCAATAGGTCTCACGCAAATGCGAGTCCTATTGCATTGCAAATGCTTGTTCAGGGTAGCGGCACCTACTTATTTCGCGCACACATTGTTCAGCTTCACAAACAATGGGCATCCAGTGTACCTGGGCCCTGGTGAAGAAGGACTTGCCCGCCATTGATTGTGCGCTGCCCCCTTCCAATCCCCCAAGTGCCCCTATTATCTACTTATCTAGTGTTTATCAGTGCACACGTACTCTGTCCTGGATCTTTGTGTTTGCTTGTATTGTAATGGGAGGGCCAGCGGGGTAGGATTGAGCCCCTGTATCTGTTTCCTGTGTGCCGCACCTTCCATCCTTTCACCCTCTCCCCCCACATGTTCCCCTCCAGGACAGCCAGCGCCGAGCCTGAGGGAGCATGAACCAACAGCAGAGAATGGCCGCCGTTGGGACAGACAAAGAACTCAGGGGCATATTATTAAGACAGGCGATACAATTATCACTGCTTTAGTGGCAGAAAACTTCCGCTAAAACGCCGATAATGGGTTTGATAATATGCTCTATGGAATTGAAATTGAAGCCCATGTTAAATGTGAAGGACATCTAACATGGGCTTCAAATGGAATTACATAGAGCATATTATCAAGCCCATTATCGCCGTTTTAGCAGCAGTTTTCTGCCGCTAAAGCAGTGATAATTTTATCGCCTCTCTTGATAATATGCCCCTCAGCGACTTGCTGGACTTCAGCATGGTAAGCACGTTTTATCGCCCAGCTGACGGCTCTCAATGTGGCCCGGTGTTTGTGCGTCCAAATACTTGGATGTGAGGGAGCCTCTCCGCGGACCCCTTTTCACGAATCCAAGCAACTGGAAGGTTTATGTTGTGACGCTGCTTCCCACCTTTACTCCATAGCAAGCTTGTGACTTGCTCGTGTCATACTGAAAAATACAGGCACAATCCTTGGTCTAGAGAATAGATTAACAACATCTCTACTGATGTTAGGTAATCAATCACAACTTGTAATTAAGTCTAAATTGCAAGTTGTAATACTATAAAACTTACAGAAGTAGGGTGACTTGTTACAGCTACAGCTTTGCTTCCAGAGTTGTATTTTTTGTAATTATCTATGGCGTTGTAACTAGTAACGCGTAACACGGGTGAAAACAATTCTGTTTAGCTAGTGTTTTGGGCAAAATAACTCTCTGTGTAATGCGAGCCCGCTGGTAAAAAAGGCGGTGGTCCAGATTTGCAAATCTTTAAAGCAACACCGCTTAGAAAGGTGCAGTATCAATGTCGTCTCTGAGATCTATCATTTCACATCACAGACGGATGTCAACACTCTCTCAAGTTTAGTAAATCTTATGGCTCTATTGGTGTAAAGAAAATAGGGCGCATCTCTTTAGGTTTTTGTGATTGTTGTATGTAAACCTCTGGGTAGGAACACTGTGTAGGACTGGGAATTCCGGGAAGGCCTAGTCAATACTAGGTACAGTTACTTAAGTCAGATAGTGTTTTAACAGTAAATGCTCCTTAGTTGACTTGTCTCATCTAGTTGACCTTCTTTGATGCTAATATTTTCGAGGTAGTTGTGAAAGTTAGAATATGGGGGGGTTGCTAAAGCATCTCTTGTATGTATGTATGTATGTATCGCATACTTTTATAGCGCAGACTGTCACCCAAAGTGTATCCTGGCGCTTTGACTCTACCTGACTATGCACAGTCACTTGTCTCTGTGCAGTTGGGAATGCAGTGTTGCTTTTGCTTCTATCCGCCTAGCCTCTGCAAATTACTGGTGCCCTGGAAGTTATTTAATACCAAGAGTCCCAGTCATGCACTCCTTGTTCTTCTTGCCTTTTATTTAGTATGCCGGTATTCATGTCTTTACATTGTGGATTTGCAATTGAAAATGTATGGATATTGAAGTCGTCATTTTGTCTTATGTTTTGTTGGCTTAATGGAGATCTGAAATCTTCAAAATAATGTGACTTTAGTGTAAAACTGGTATGTTTCCAAATTGGGGAAAACTATACCCATATTTGGGCTTTGAAACCTGGTCCTTAAAGACTTCAGTGTCCCACCATCAATTTCTGGATAAAGGCCACTGATATTAGGCAGCAGTAAACTATAGGAGAACTATAGGAGGGTCTGTTCTTTTCACGTAGTACAAAAGCCAGTGCATTCATGCAACGTACTTGTGCTGTTGTGTTCTAAATTTCTATGCTACTCAGTGTTGCTCCTTTGAATAATGTATGAACTGCATTGCCAAGGTTTATGCTTCTATGTCTCTGTTTTTGTAAAAATTGAATTTTACTCCCCTTTGCCGTGATATTGAGATCTGTGTGAGACACAAGAAAGTTGAATTCATCTATCAAAGGATCCCATTTTCTTCTTAAATCGCCTTTCCTGAGCGCACGTTTGACATAAAAAGTATTTGGAAAATGGGCATTGAATAGGCTATGGATACCAAATCTTTTTTCAGGAACATGTTATCCATGCCTTGTTTCTTTGAGAGTGCCAAGAGCTTTGTCAGGTTTCTTAATTCAAATCTGTAGACTGCGATTATGTGGTTAGTGTTTGGCACCTTGTGGGTGCCAACAGGGGTGTTTACTCAACACTAGTGGAGATGCTGGTGGGCATGTTGTGTGCGCACATTATTTACCACTCTCGCTGGTTCCTGGCTGCTTTCAGACACTTGCCATGTTTTATTTTGATGGGAATGTGTTCCTAGGATGAGATTTAAAATATGTTCATGGACAGACGCACATGCCATGGTTTTGCAGTGATCCCCAATGCCCGTTCATCTTTGCTAAATCTGTAAACAGATTTGCAAAACTGTGGTCTATGGGCTTGTTGGTGTATTGTGAGGTAGTCCCAATGGAGGGTGTTCTGTGTGGGTGGCTGAAAGATTTTAGAAAAATTGTGCCAAATTTGGTTGTACAAAATTGTAAATGATAGCATGAGATTATATTGGTAAGTGTGCTCTAGTCTGCTCAGTGTATAATTTTTTTTATTAAATGTGTATAGGCAAGTTGTCCTTTGACCATTGTGATTTTCATGTTGGAAGTGGGTCTGTGTTGGTGGCCACTTGGCCTACCTTTGCTTGTAAACTGTCAGTGGTAACGCTGCTGATCAGTCATCCTTGGTAACATTGCCTCACTTGGGCTAATAAATGAGAAACACACTTTTAGTCGGCTGAACCATTTTGTTGAAAGGAATGGAATGTTATTCCGCTTCCAAACATACTTTTGGCCAGTTGGAGGTGTTCATACTTTCCATGCTGATTGATGTATGAAAATTAGTTGATGGTATTGTTTCATATATTAATTTATTTTGCCTCCTTCAACCATGACTATTCCGTTCTGTCAGAGGCAGGCAGAGTTTATCAGCACTGGCCCTGAATTGATGAGGTGGCTTAAATTCTGCTTGTACGAAAGTCGGAAAGGACCCCGCCCTAGTGCTTGTCAGAAACCATAAAACTGGGGAGTGGCTAGCGCCCGTCGATGGCGGCTTTCCTGTAGCTCTCCCGGGAGGCGCGGGGTGGAGCGGCTCCAGCGTGACTTCTTCACATGCTACGGCCACTAAAACTGCGGGCAAAGATGTCAGAAAGTAAGGTGCCCTAGAGGAATTCTTCCTGGTAGACACTGGAAGCCTCCTTACGAATTCCTGACAGACAGTGAGTGCAGCGCCGGACCTCGGGAGCGTGGCCGCCATTTTGTGGAACCGCCGACGGAGCTCTCCTCCTAGCTATTCTCCTTCGCTTCAATTGCCGTTTTTGGTGCCATTGCTATTTTTTCTTCAAGCCTGTGCCTGCATGAGTTTTAAATTAAGTTACAACATAGCTGCATTCCAGACTATAACGTTTTATTGCGAACTTTGGTCATAATGCATTGTATTGCCATGGCCATTTTCTCTTCATTGCTGAAGCAGCTTCATCCCCTGTCAAAACGCGGAAAATAGTCTTTCAGGGATTCAGCGCCAATGAGGCATCTACCTTGTATTAACAGCGCTCATTTTCTTATATGGCAAGCAATTCAATTTTCACAAGGATAATTCTCCTCACATATTAATTGTTATTGGTGACTTTTCCTATATTTTCTCGTTTCTGGCATGGCCTTAGTGACAAGCTCTCATGGTTAAATAATTTGAGGAATCCAAAAGTGCAGCTCTCCAAGTTTTTCTTTTGTTCTCACCACAAGACGTTGTTGATCACTTTTTATGCTCAAATGAGTTTTATTTGACTGAATTAAAATTTTAATTAATGCTAGCCATGTAATTTATTATTATATTGCATTGTCATCATACAGTTTTGATGTTAACCTTTCTTTCGCATTTAATTGCCTACTTTCGCTTCATGAGTTCAGAATGCTTTCTATTGCATGTGTTTAAATAATTTTATATGTATGCATATTTCTTTTTTGAATTCACTGACTCTGCTTCTGTGACACTTTTGTCATGGTTTAAACATATAACCTTGTTGTTTATTCTAATTCATATTTATATTGTCATCTATGAAAAGTGACGTCATTTAGTTCTTTGGTCACATGGCCATTATATTACAGTGTGATAAGCTATAAACTATACTGCTATTTTTGTACTAAAATTCCTCTCAACCATTTATATCTTTCATGGGAAAGTTATCTAAGGACCTGCATAAGTCATCTCCTACTTCAAGCAAATTCCGAATTCACACAAGCTCTAGATATCAGTGTCTTGCAATGGAGGATTCACTTGACACTTCTTCTAAGAGCTCATCACCAGCCTCAGCTTCTTCAACATCTGGTACCAATAAAGGCTCCATCAAAAGACAAAAATGACTCCTCCTTCTCCTCCAAAACAACCCTCGTCGGTCACAATGGATATCATATTAGATGAAATCAGGGCCTTACGTCCCTTTATCGAAGAAACTAAAACTCCCCTTCAGATGCTGTCTGAGAAGTGGTCACCCTTCTGGAACAAAATGTTGATACTCTTAATGCCTCTGCCTCTAAAGTGAAACGGCTTTGCGCACAAGTATTGGCCCTTCATAAGAAAATTGAAAACTTGGAAAACAGAAGCAGAAGAAATAACCTCTGCATTTATGGCCTTGCAGAAGGTTCAGAAGGTTCTGACTCCATTGCTTTTTTCAAATCTTTCCTCCCAAAAATACTTCAACTACCGGAGAGCACTATTCTCAATATACAAAGAGCATATCTCTTAGGTCCTCCTTAAGCATGGGCGAATTTTGCGAATTCGCAATCCGCGAATTTGCAAATTTGCAATCCGCAAAATTTGTGGATTTTTTTATTTTTGCGAGTTCACGGGTGTTCGCAGGGCACTTTGCGTGTTCGCGGGTGTTCGCGAGGCGCTTTGCGTTTTCGCAGGGGTTTTTTTTGCCTGGTAATCACTGCCACCCTCTCGTTTTTTATGCCCATCTGCCCTCTGTACCACTCGTTTCTCTGCCCTTCTGCCCTCTGCCCCACTAATTCTTTGTCCCCTTCTACCCTCTGTCCCACTTTTGTGCCCTTCTGCCCTCAGCCCCACTTAGAATGGCGCTGGCAGGCTGCCAGCACCATTCTAAAATAGCTACAAATAGCTTCAACAGGAAGCACTAATAGATAAAGTAAAGCAGGTGCTTGAGTTGAAGGTCAAATTAAGTTACACAGTCATTATTCAGCCCAAGTTTGGGGTGATTAATGATTGTGTGACTGAATTTGAGCAGCACCTGCTTTACTTTACAAGACGGAGGTCCTCATCCTGGGCTCTTCACCCTCCGCCTGGGACGACTCCTGGTGGCCTCCCGCCCTGGGCACCGCACCCAAACCGACAGACCATGCACGAAACCTGGGCTTCATCCTGGACTCCTCCCTCTCCATGACCAGGCAAGTCAACAGCGTCTCCTCGGCGTGCTTCAACATCCTACGCATGCTACGGAAGATCTTCTGGTGGATCCCCACAGAGACCAGGAAGACCGTCACCCAGGCCCTCGTCACCAGCCGACTGGACTACGGCAACGCCCTCTACGCCGGGACCACCGCCAAGCTCCAGAAGAGACTCCAGCGGATCCAAAACGCCTCAGCCAGACTCGTCCTCGACATCCCACGATCCAGCCACATCTCCGGACATCTGAGAGACCTTCACTGGCTCCCCGTCAACAAGAGAATCACCTTCCGCCTCCTCACCCACGCACACAAAGCCCTACACGACCAAGGCCCGAGCTACCTCAACAGCCGAGTCAACTTCTACGCCCCCAAACGCCACCTCCGATCAGCCAACCACGCCCTCGCCGCCGTCCCCCGCATCCGAAGAGCGACTACAGGAGGAAGGTCCTTCTCCTACCTGGCCGCCAAGACCTGGAACTCCCTCCCGTCCGACCTGCGCCTGACCCAAGACCACCTCTCCTTCAGGAAGAAGCTGAAGACCTGGCTGTTCGAGCAGTAGCGGCACCCCCCCTCCCCAGCGCCTTGAGACCCTACGGGTATGTAGCGCGCTTTATAAATGTCACTGATTGATTGATTGATTGACTTTATCTATTAGAGCTTCCTGTTGAAGCTGACTTTTGTAACTATTTTAGAATGGCTCTGGCAGCTTGCCGGCACCATTCTAAAAGAGTTACAAAAGTCGGCTTGAACTTTTGACCCAATCCGTTCCGCTCGCGGATTTTGCGGGAAATTCGCGAATCTCGCGGATTGCGAATTTACCGAAAATCCGCAAAATCCGTGAGTGGAATGGATTTTCCGCCCATGCTTAGTCCTCCTCCTAACACAGTTTCTACCTCTGTTATCAAACGACCAAGGGGTGTCATCCTTTTATTTCTCGAATATACTGACCTACTTACTGTTTTATCAAAAGCCAGAGTTATTCCTTAAATTACTTGGTCCGGAAAAACTCTTTTCTTCTCACAGGACTATGCCAAATCCACTGCTGACCGTCGCAAGTAATTCTTATCTCTTCGACCACAGCTGCGTTCATTGGGAGCACACTATGGGTTATTCCATCCTTGCCTATTTAAAGTAACCCTTAACAACAAGACTTCTACTTATGATGATCCATTAAAATTGAAGAGTTTTCTTTATTCTCACGGTGTTGTTACAATGGACACAGCAACTTCTTCAAGTTCTAAGTAGTTATCCTTAGAAGCTGGTTTTTGCTTTTTATTGTTCCTTTTATTGTTCTTTATGACTGTTATATCTAAGAAATTTTCATGAAGTGCAGTTGTTCATTCTCTTCACCTATTTCTGTTAATACATATTATTTCTTTTCACCTCATACAGATTTTCCTCCTCAATGTTGAATTCCACCCTTTTGTCCTTGGGTCCACTGGGGTCGCCTTCCCTTCCCGTCTTCCCTTCGGAGCATAGGAACGTCATTGTCTATGTGGCCTCCATCCTCCTACCCTCTTGTATGTCTTCGATGTTATGTAAGCCGACCAATCCTTTCAATATTTTATTTTTATCTATCATTTCTTTTCTTTTTTGTTTCATGTTCCAGATGTTCTGTAAGCTAATTCTTGTATATCATGTCTTCTTACTTATTCTCCCTCCTGTTCTCTATTTGCATTTCTCCTTCTCCTTCTCTTCTCTTTCTTCTCTTTTCTCTTC